>NC_090927.1:304563764-304870709 GCF_040938575.1 Ambystoma mexicanum | reverse complement strand
ACCCCCACCCCCCAGTCACCAGGGGCAGCCTCCACCAGGCCCCCACCCATGTCTCCAAGCACCCCCACCCCCCAGCCACCAGGGGCAGCCTCCACCAGGCCCCCACCCATGTCTCCCACCACCCCCACCCCCCAGCAGTGCAGGGGAAGCCTCCACCAGGCCCCCACCCATGTCTCCCACCACCCCCACCCCCCAGTCACCAGGGGGAGCCTCCACCAGGCCCCCACCCATGTCTCCCAGCACCCCCACCCCCCAGCCACCAGGGGCAGCCTCCACCAGGCCCCCACCCATGTCTCCCACCACCCCCACCCCCCAGCACTGTGGGGCACCTGCCAGCAGGCCCCCACCCATGTCCAACTCATGTTCCCCACCACCCCCACCCCCCAGCCACCAGGGGCAGCCTCCACCAGGCCTCCACCCATGTCTCCCACTACCCCCACCCCCCAGCAGTGCAGGAGCAGCCTCCACCAGGCCCCCACCCATGTCTCCCAGCACCCCCACTCCCCAGCCACCAGGGGCGGCCTCCACCAGGCCCCCACCCATGTCTCCCACCACCCTCACCCCCCAGCAGTGCAGGAGCAGCCTCCACCAGGCCCCCACCCATGTCTCCCAGCACCCCCACCCCCCAGCCACCAGGGGCACCCACCACCAGGCCCCCACCCATGTCTCCCACCACCCCCACCCCCCAGCAGTGCAGGGGCAGCCTCCACCAGGCCCCCACCCATGTCTCCCACCACCCCCACCCCCCACCCCCCAGGGGCAGCCTCCACCAGGCCCCCACCCATGTCTCCCAACCCCCCCACCCCCCAGCAGTGCAGGGGCACCCACCACCAGGCCCCCACCCATGTCTCCCAGCACCCCCACCCCCCAGCCACCAGGGGCAGCCTCCACCAGGCCCCCACCCATGTCTCCCACCACCCCCCAGCAGTGCAGGAGCAGCCTCCACCAGGCCCCCACCCATGTCTCTCAACACCCCCACCGCCCAGTCACCAGGGGCAGCCTCCACCAGGCCCCCCGCCCATGTCTCCCACCACCCCCACCCCCCAGCCACCAGGGGCAGCCTCCACCAGGCCCCCACCCATGTCTCCCACCACCCCCATCCCCTAGTCACCAGGGGCAGCCTCCACCAGGCCCCCACCCATGTCTCCCACAACCCCCACCCACCAGCCACCAGGGGCAGCCTCCACCAGGCCCCCACCATGTCTCCCACCACCCCCACCCCCCAGCCACCAGGGGCACCGACCACCAGGCCCCCACCCATTTCTCCCAGCACCCCCACCCCCCAGCCACCAGGGGCAGCCTCCACCAGGCCCCCACCCATGTCTCCCACCACCCCCACCCCCCAGTAGTGCAGGACCAGCCTCCACCAGGCCCCCACCCATGTCTCCCAGCACCCCCACCCCCCAGTCACCAGGGGCACCCACCACCAGGCCCCCACCCATGTCTCACACCACCCCCACCCCCCAGCAGTGCAGGGGCATCCTCCACCAGGCCCCCACCCATGTCTCCCACCACCCCCACCCCCCAGGGGCAGCCTCCACCAGGCACCACCCATGTCTCCCACCACCCCCAGCCCCCAGCCACCAGGGGCAGCCTCCACCAGGCCCCCACCCATGTCTCCCAGCACCCCCATCCCCCAGCAGTGCAGGGGCAGCCTCCACCAGGCCCCCACCCATGTCTCCCAGCACCCCCACCCCCCAGCACTGTGGGGCACCTGCCAGCAGGCCCCCACCCATGTCCAACTCATGTTCCCCACCACCCCCACCCTCCAGCCACCAGGGGCAGCCTCCACCAGGCCCCCACCCATGTCTCCCACAACCCCCACCCCCCAGCACTGTGGGGCAGCCTCCACCAGGCCGCCACACATGTCTCCCACCACCCCCACCCCCCAGTCACCAGGGGCAGCCTCCACCAGGCCCCCACCCATGTCTCCAAGCACCCCCACCCCCCAGCCACCAGGGGCAGCCTCCACCAGGCCCCCACCCATGTCTCCCACCACCCCCACCCCCCAGCAGTGCAGGGGAAGCCTCCACCAGGCCCCCACCCATGTCTCCCACCACCCCCACCCCCCAGTCACCAGGGGGAGCCTCCACCAGGCCCCCACCCATGTCTCCCAGCACCCCCACCCCCCAGCCACCAGGGGCAGCCTCCACCAGGCCCCCACCCATGTCTCCCACCACCCCCACCCCCCAGCACTGTGGGGCACCTGCCAGCAGGCCCCCACCCATGTCCAACTCATGTTCCCCACCACCCCCACCCCCCAGCCACCAGGGGCAGCCTCCACCAGGCCCCCACCCATGTCTCCCACCACCCCCACCAGTGCAGGAGCAGCCTCCACCAGGCCCCCACCCATGTCTCCCAGCACCCCAACCCCCCAGCCACCAGGGGCACCCACCACCAGGCCCCAACCCATGTCTCCCACCACCCCCACCCCCCAGCAGTGCAGGGGAAGCCTCCACCAGGCCCCCACCCATGTCTCCCACCACCCCCACCCCCCAGTCACCAGGGGCAGCCTCCACCAGGCCCCCACCCATGTCTCCCAGCACCCCCACCCCCCAGCCACCAGGGGCAGCCTCCACCAGGCCCCCACCCATGTCTCCCACCACCCCCACCCCCCCGCACTGTGGGGCACCTGCCAGCAGGCCCCCACCCATGTCCAACTCATGTTCCCCACCACCCCCACCCCCCAGCCACCAGGGGCAGCCTCCACCAGGCCCCCACCCATGTCTCCCACCACCCCCACCCCGCAGCAGTGCAGGAGCAGCCTCCACCAGGCCCCCACCCATGTCTCCCAGCACCCCCACCCTCCAGCCACCAGGGGCACCCACCACCAGGCCCCCACCCATGTCTCCCAGCACCCCCACCCCCAGCAGTGCAGGGGAAGCCTCCACCAGGCCCCCACCCATGTCTCCCACCACCCCCACCCCCAGTCACCAGGGGCAGCCTCCACCAGGCCCCCACCCATGTCTCCCACCACCCCCACCCCCCAGCCACCAGGGGCAGCCTCCACCAGGCCTCCACCCATGTCTCCCACTACCCCACCCCCCAGCAGTGCAGGAGCAGCCTCCACCAGGCCCCCACCCATGTCTCCCAGCACCCCCACCCCCCAGCAGTGCAGGGGCAGCCTCCACCAGGCCCCCACCCATGTCTCCCAGCACCCCCACCCCCAGCCACCAGGGGCACCCACCACTAGGCCCCCACCCATGTCTCCCACCACCCCCATCCCCCAGCAGTGCAGGGGCAGCCTCCACCAGGCCCCCACCAATGTCTCCCACCACCCCCACCCCCCACCCCCCAGGGGCAGCCTCCGCCAGGACCCCACCCATGTCTCCCACCACCCCCACCACCCAGCCACCAGGGGCAGCCTCCACCAAGCCCCCACCCATGTCTCCCAGCACCCCCCCCCAGCAGTGCAGGGGCAGCCTCCACCAAGCCCCCACCCATGTCTCCCAGCACCCCCACCCCCCAGCACTGTGGGGCACCTGCCAGCAGGCCCCCACCCATGTCCAACTCATGTTCCCCACCACCCCCACCCCCCAGCCACCAGGGGCAGCCTCCACCAGGCCCCCACCCATGTCTCCCACCACCCCCACCCCCAGCAGTGCAGGGGCAGCCTCCACCAGGCCCCCAGCCATGTCTCCCACCACCCCCACCCCCCAGTCACCAGGGGCAGTCTCCACCAGGCCCCCACCCATGTCTCCCAGCACCCCCACCCCCCAGCCACCAGGGGCAGCCTCCACCAGGCCCCCACCCATGTCTCCCACCACCCCACCCCCCAGCACTGTGGGGCACCTGCCAGCAGGCCCCCACCATTGTCCAACTCATGTTCCCCACCACCCCCAGCCACCAGGGGCAGCCTCCACCAGGCCCCCACCCATGTCTCCCACCACCCCCACCCCCAGCAGTGCAGGAGCAGCCTCCACCAGGCCCCCACCCATGTCTCCCAGCACCCCCACCCCCCAGCCACCAGGGGCACCCACCACCAGGCCCCCACCCATGTCTCCCACCACCCCACCCCCCAGCAGTGCAGGGGAAGCCTCCACCAGGCCCCCACCCATGTTTCCCACCACCCCCACCCCCCAGTCACCAGGGGCAGCCTCCACCAGGCCCCCACCCATGTCTCCCAGCACCCCCACCCCCCAGCCACCAGGGGCAGCCTCCACCAGGCCCCCACCCATGTCTCCCACCACCCCCACCCCCCAGCACTGTGGGGTACCTGCCAGCAGGCCCCCACCCATGTCCAACTCATGTTCCCCACCACCCCCACCCCCCAGCAACCAGGGGCAGCCTCCACCAGGCCCCCACCCATGTCTCCCATCACCCCCAGCAGTGCAGGGGCAGCCTCCAACAGGCCCCCACCCATGTCTCCCAGCACCCCCACCCCCCAGCCACCAGGGGCACCCACCACCAGGCCCCCACCCATGTCTCCCAGCACCCCCACCCCCCAGCAGTGCAGGGGCAGCCTCCACCAGGCCCCCACCCATGTCTCCCCCCACCCCCCAGTCACCAGGGGCAGCCTCCACCAGGCCCCCACCCATGTCTCCCACCACCTCCACCCCCCAGCCACCAGGGGCAGCCTCCACCAGGCCCCCACCCATGTCTCCCACCACCCCCACCCCCCAGCAGTGCAGGAGCAGCCTCCACCAGGCCCCCACCCATGTCTCCCAGCACCCCCACCCCCCAGCCACCAGAGGCAGCCTCCACCAGGCCCCCACCCATGTCTCCCACCACCCCATCCCCCAGCAGTGCAGGAGCAGCCTTCACCAGGCCCCCACCCATGTCTCCCAGCACCCCCACCGCCCAGCCACCAGGGGCACCCACCACCAGGCCCCCACCCATGTCTCCCACCACCCCCATCCCCCAGCAGTGCAGGGGCAGCCTCCACCAGGCCCCCACCCATGTCTCCCACCACCCCCACCCCCCACCCCCCAGGGGCAGCCTCCACCAGGACCCCACCCATGTCTCCCACCACCCCCACCCCCCAGCCACCAGGGGCAGCCTCCACCAGGTCCCCACTCATGTCTCCCACCACCCCCACCTCCCAGCACTGTGGGGCAGCCTCCACCAGGCCCCCACACATGTCTCCCACCACCCCCACCCCACAGCCACCAGGGGCAGCCTCCACCACGCCCCCACCCATGTCTCCCAGCACCCCCACCCCCCAGCAGTGCAGGGGCAGCCTCCACCAGGCCCCCACCCATGTCTCCCACCACCCCCACCCCCCAGCCACCAGGGGCAGCCTCCACCAGGCCCCCACCCATGTCTCCCACCACCCCCACCCCCCAGCACTGTGGGGCACCTGCCAGCAGGCCCCCACTCATGTCCAACTCATGTCTCCCACCACCCCCACCCCCCAGCACTGTGGGGCACCTGCCAGCAGGCCCCCACCCATGTCCAACTCATGTTCCCCACCACCCCCACCCCCCAGCCACCAGGGGCAGCCTCCACCAGGCCCCCACCCATGTCTCCCACCACCCCCACCCCGCAGCAGTGCAGGAGCAGCCTCCACCAGGCCCCCACCCATGTCTCCCAGCACCCCCACCCTCCAGCCACCAGGGGCACCCACCACCAGGCCCCCACCCATGTCTCCCAGCACCCCCACCCCCAGCAGTGCAGGGGAAGCCTCCACCAGGCCCCCACCCATGTCTCCCACCACCCCCACCCCCAGTCACCAGGGGCAGCCTCCACCAGGCCCCCACCCATGTCTCCCACCACCCCCACCCCCCAGCCACCAGGGGCAGCCTCCACCAGGCCTCCACCCATGTCTCCCACTACCCCACCCCCCAGCAGTGCAGGAGCAGCCTCCACCAGGCCCCCACCCATGTCTCCCAGCACCCCCACTCCCCAGCCACCAGGGGCAGCCTCCACCAGGCCCCCACCCATGTCTCCCACCAACCTCACCCCCCAGCAGTGCAGGAGCAGCCTCCACCAGGCCCCCACCCATGTCTCCCAGCACCCCCACCCCCCAGCCACCAGGGGCACCCACCACCAGGCCCCCACCCATGTCTCCCACCACCCCCACCCCCCAGCAGTGCAGGGGCAGCCTCCACCAGGCCCCCACCCATGTCTCCCACCACCCCCACCCCCCACCCCCCAGGGGCAGCCTCCACCAGGCCCCCACCCATGTCTCCCACCACCCCCACCCCCCAGCCACCAGGGGCAGCCTCCACCAGGCCCCCACCCATGTCTCCCAGCACCCCCAGCCCCCAGCAGTGCAGGGGCAGCCTCCACCAGGCCCCCACCCATGTCTCCCAGCACCCCCACCCCCAGCAGTGCAGGGGCAGCCTCCACCAGGCCCCCACCCATGTCTCCCAGCACCCCCACCCCCAGCCACCAGGGGCACCCACCACTAGGCCCCCACCCATGTCTCCCACCACCCCCATCCCCCAGCAGCGCAGGGGCAGCCTCCACCAGGCCCCCACCAATGTCTCCCACCACCCCCACCCCCCACCCCCAGGGGCAGCCTCCGCCAGGACCCCACCCATGTCTCCCACCACCCCCACCACCCAGCCACCAGGGGCAGCCTCCACCAAGCCCCCACCCATGTCTCCCAGCACCCCCCCCCAGCAGTGCAGGTGCAGCCTCCACCAAGCCCCCACCCATGTCTCCCAGCACCCCCACCCCCCAGCACTGTGGGGCACCTGCCAACAGGCCCCCACCCATGTCCAACTCATGTTCCCCACCACCCCCACCCCCCAGCCACCAGGGGCAGCCTCCACCAGGCCCCCACCCATGTCTCCCACCACCCCCACCCCCCAGCAGTGCAGGGGCAGCCTCCACCAGGCCCCCAGCCATGTCTCCCACCACCCCCACCCCCCAGTCACCAGGGGCAGCCTCCACCAGGCCCCCACCCATGTCTCCCAGCACCCCCACCCCCCAGCCACCAGGGGCAGCCTCCACCAGGCCCCCACCCATGTCTCCCACCACCCCACCCCCCAGCACTGTGGGGCACCTGCCAACAGGCCCCCACCATTGTCCAACTCATGTTCCCCACCACCCCCAGCCACCAGGGGCAGCCTCCACCAGGCCCCCACCCATGTCTCCCACCACCCCCACCCCCAGCAGTGCAGGAGCAGCCTCCACCAGGCCCCCACCCATGTCTCCCAGCACCCCCACCCCCCAGCCACCAGGGGCACCCACCACCAGGCCCCCACCCATGTCTCCCACCACCCCACCCCCCAGCAGTGCAGGGGAAGCCTCCACCAGGCCCCCACCCATGTTTCCCACCACCCCCACCCCCCAGTCACCAGGGGCAGCCTCCACCAGGCCCCCACCCATGTCTCCCAGCACCCCCACCCCCCAGCCACCAGGGGCAGCCTCCACCCATGTCTCCCACCACCCCCACCCCCCAGCACTGTGGGGTACCTGCCAGCAGGCCCCCACCCATGTCCAACTCATGTTCCCCACCACCCCCACCCCCCAGCAACCAGGGGCAGCCTCCACCAGGCCCCCACCCATGTCTCCCATCACCCCCAGCAGTGCAGGGGCAGCATCCAACAGGCCCCCACCCATGTCTCCCAGCACCCCCACCCCCCAGCCACCAGGGGCACCCACCACCAGGCCCCCACCCATGTCTCCCAGCACCCCCACCCCCCAGCAGTGCAGGGGCAGCCTCCACCAGGCCCCCACCCATGTCTCCCCCCACCCCCACCCCCCAGTCACCAGGGGCAGCCTCCACCAGGCCCCCACCCATGTCTCCCACCACCTCCACCCCCCAGCCACCAGGGGCAGCCTCCACCAGGCCCCCACCCATGTCTCCCACCACCCCCACCCCCCAGCAGTGCAGGAGCAGCCTCCACCATGCCCCCACCCATGTCTCCCAGCACCCCCACCCCCCAGCCACCAGAGGCAGCCTCCACCAGGCCCCCACCCATGTCTCCCACCACCCCCACCCCCCAGCAGTGCAGGAGCAGCCTTCACCAGGCCCCCACCATGTCTCCCAGCACCCCCACCGCCCAGCCACCAGGGGCACCCACCACCAGGCCCCCACCCATGTCTCCCACCACCCCCATCCCCCAGCAGTGCAGGGGCAGCCTCCACCAGGCCCCCACCCATGTCTCCCACCACCCCCACCCCCCATCCCCCAGGGGCAGCCTCCACCAGGACCCCACCCATGTCTCCCACCACCCCCACCCCCCAGCCACCAGGGGCAGCCTCCACCAGGTCCCCACTCATGTCTCCCACCACCCCCACCCCCCAGCACTGTGGGGCAGCCTCCACCAGGCCCCCACACATGTCTCCCACCACCCCCACCCCACAGCCACCAGGGGCAGCCTCCACCACGCCCCCACCCATGTCTCCCAGCACCCCCACCCCCCAGCAGTGCAGGGGCAGCCTCCACCAGGCCCCCACCCATGTCTCCCACCACCCCCACCCCCAGCCACCAGGGGCAGCCTCCACCAGGCCCCCACCCATGTCTCCCACCACCCCCACCCCCCAGCACTGTGGGGCACCTGCCAGCAGGCCCCCACCCATGTCCAACTCATGTCTCCCACCACCCCCACCCCCCAGCACTGTGGGGCACCTGCCAGCAGGCCCCCACCCATGTCCAACTCATGTTCCCCACCACCCCCACCCCCCAGCACTGTGGGGCACCTGCCAGCAGGCCCTCACCCATGTGCAACTCATGTTCCCCAGCCAACATGTCATCACAATCTAGATCCCTGGTCCCTATGGTCAGCCTCCAAATGCAAAACACCCACCCGAGTATTGCATCCACCCTCTCATAATTTGCAATTACATCACAGAACACCAATTGCAAGTTCCGAAACAAACACATTTCCCTCACATACACCCAATGGGTGTCAGTGAATCTCAAAACACATATCATGAAATGCATGAGACCAATGAGATACCACACATTGAAGTTCACCAAAAAAAATATGTATTAAAGGAAACATAAATAGAATCAAAAATGAAGAAACAGAAATGTGAATGTACAAAAATTAAAAGAAGCATGTCCGTGAAAAAAAGCAAAACCAAAAATAAAATTCCAAAGTAATGTTGTGCAAAATCAATGTCCACAAAACAAAATCCAATGGGAAATAAAAAAGAAAGCCATTGCTCCATGGTTAAAATGTGAAACAAAAATACAATCCAACAGTGAACTATGTACATGGCAACAAGCCAAGGTCCATTATCCCAACAAAAGAAAGGAAACCAATCTAACTACACTAACTAATAAAATAAACTATATACAAAAATGTGGCCAATGTCCGAAAGGTCCAAATAAAATCAAAACAAAAATGAAACCTAACACTACCTACATAACTATGTACAAGGGCAGCGGTCTAGTTTCACGGCTCACTTGTGGATGTCCCGGGCCAGGGCATCATCAAACTCCTCCTCAATGTCCCGGAGGCGGTCCTCCTCCATGGCCCCGAGGGTCCGCAGGGCCGTCGACGTGTCCACCTCCAAACCCCTGCAGATTGCTTCGAGGCACTCGGCCCGCCTCAGGGCCCTCAGCATGGAGTTCTCCGCCCTGACCATTGTGAGCCGTGCCTCTTCCGCCCGCTGCCGCTCCGCATCTATGGCGTGGCCCAACCGCTGCCACACGGAAGACACTCTCTGTCCTGGGTCCTCCTGCCCTCTGGCCGATGCCTGCTCCTCCGATGTTGAAGGCCCCGAGCCTTCATGGCTCCCACCACGTTACTGCTGCTGCTGTGCCTCTGCCCGTGCACTGCCTCCTGCTGCCTGCACATCCTCCACCGGCTGGGGTGCAGTCATAGATGTGGACACGCCTGCTGGACGTCCGACTCCCGACTGTGGCAGGGATGCCTCCTCCACCAGCCTGGCCGCACCGTCGGAGGCAGCTCCACAGGGCACCCAGGTGACTGATGGGTGGGAAGATGGCACGGAGGACGACTGGCACGTAGGGGGTCCAGTTGAGGAGGGGGTCATAGCAAGCCCCATCAGGCGGAGGAATCCGGCCTGAGTGACCTGTCCCAGCAGGCTGACGTGGTCAACGAGCCATTCGAGATGACGTGCAGTCTCCTCATGAAAAGACTGCAGGTCGTGGCCATGGAAGGCCAGTTGACGTGAGCTCATCCCCTGCCTGAAAACGGGTCTGGATGTAGGCATCCCTGCTGGTGCAAGATGATGCAGGGACAGGATCAGGGACAGGATTGCACACAGGCACCTCCGCGGCGGCCTGTGCTGCCTCCTGTCCCTGGTCCTGCACTGCACCACTAGCACCAGTGGGATCCCCACCTCCAGACCCCGTCTCTGGTGCTTGCATGGCCTCCTCCCCCACCAAACCCCCCACCAACCTGGATGACTCCGTGCCATCTTCCCCTGTTGGGCCCTGTGGGGTCCCAGCTGCCCCTTCTGCTGCCGAGGAGTCGAACTCCAACCTCCGCCTCTTGGACCTCCCCCCGGCAGCTGCGGCCTGGGACGCGGCACCGGACTCCTCACTCCCCGACGAGATCACAACATGGGAGGGGAGCCGGGCCTTGCGTCTCCGGCTGGCGGTGGGATCCCCGCCGCTGTGCTCCACAGCACCTTCTCCGCCCTCTTCATCAGTTGACACTGCAGACAGGGAGAAACAAAACACAGGCATCAGGGCACTGTACAATGGACACATACACACATGACAGTTGTACATGAGTGGCATTGGCAAACCTCAGGCATGTCATCACAATCCCCAACACACATGTCATTACAACTCGCACACATGAGCCATACCACAGCCATATCGCAACTGCCACCACCATCCATACACATACAACAGCATGAGCAGCCAAAGGTGAGCCAGACATCACATGCAACACAGGACGTGCACCACACATGTACACACACCACCACACTTGCATGCATGTGTACACCTCTGCCAAGTATTGCAGTGTTCAGATGGGCATCCATGTCACATCTGCCAATCAGGCTTCCACATACCGCTGTCACATGCATCCATGTTGCATCACTGTTGCACCATTGTCAAATACACACACATGCACATGTACACAGTGCTGATACATGCAGCTGAAAACAACATACATGCGTGACATCACGGACATGTCTACTTACATACACATTCATCCAAACATGTGTGCCCACACAACTGCATTTGGCATGCAAGCCTACACACACAAGCACCATCCATGTCTCACACATTCCAGCCCTTGCATGTGTTAGCCCCACGGCCCTGTACACCCCCACCCATACTCGACCCCATACAAACAGATGTGCAACCTGCACACTACTGAATAATCACCACACGCACTGCTCACAATAAGGATGCATGTACACTCACCGCTCGACTCCAGACGGGTCTGCCTCTCAAGGACCTGGACGTGGAGCGCTGGGGCTATGCGTTCCAGGACCCTCATCTGTTCTTCCGACAAGTGGCCCTGGCGCCCCTTGGCATCCGCTTCCTTCAAGAGGCGCCGGGCCTTTTTTCAGGGTCCTGGACCTGAAGTCCTCCCAGCGCTTCTTGACATTTTGTAAGTCGCGGACTGCCACCCCCTCCGCATTGATGGCAGTCACGATGTCAGTCCAGATCTGAGTCCGTCCTTCCTTGTCGGCGCGGGAACTTCCGAAGAGGGCATCATACTGCCCCAGGACTTGCTCCACCAGGACACCAACTTCAGTGGCACTGAAGCTGGTGCCCCTCTGCCTCTCTGGACGGGGGTTGTCAGTGGTCTCAGATGGTGTTTGCCCCGACATGACAACCCCAGAGGCAGGAGTGGGTGGGCAACTGGGTCCTGGGGCTGGGCTGTGGAGTGATGGAATCCCAGTCGGGAGTCTTCGGTTCCAGCAGGGGTGGTCACAGCAACAGCACCCCTGGCTGATGTGCAGGCAGCAAATGGCAGGGCACGTGGGCAGCAGGCAGTCAGGCAGCAGCAGATGGCAGGTGGGAGCGTGCTCGGAGCTCTGGGGGGCAGTAGTTCGGCCTTCTGGGCAGGAGCGTGGTCTTCCGTGTGCTTAAGCGCGGCCAGCTTGATACGGAGTGATTTGGCACGTGAAAAATCTGCACGTCAGCGTGTGATACGAGAAAAGGCCCTTAGCGCGTAAGCGCGTCTGCACGCATACGCATTTTCATTGGACAGAAGACCCCTCAAGCGCAAGCGCCCCTGTGACGTGACGCGTACAGACGTGCATGGGCATTTCAGCGCGCGAAAATATGCACGTCCGCATGTAATACGAGGTAAGGGCCCATGCGCGTAAGCGCACGTGGAAAACTGCACGTCCGCGTGTAATATGAGGAAAGGCCCTTAGCGCGTATGCACGGCAGCACGCATATGCGATTTCATTGGACCAAAGGCCCTTAGCGCGTGAGCGCGTCTGTGACGTGACGCGCGCGGGTGTTTCCCTCATTGCACGTGATGACAGAACACACGTGGATTTCCACCAATCACATGTGAAAGTTCCCGGCACCCCGGAACACACGTACCCAGGCTAATTGCGTGTGGAACTTCCCGCGCACCCCGAAACACACGTACCCAGGCCAATCGCGTGTACGCTCACTTCCCTCCGATCACACGCGATGACACTCGGACCTACAGTCTTACCACGTATCCGAATACAGGAAACCCGCGCACGGCAAAAGACGTGCACAGGCGTCAATGCGTCCGCCCACACGAAGGCAGGCGGAGGCGTCCTCGCGCACAGCATAAAAGTGCGTGCAAACAACATATATATATACAGCTACGATGAATGCCCCATTTGTCGCTGCACTGATCGTGGGACACCGCAGCAGGAGGAGAATAGCCAGGTGTCAGGCTGAGATCCTGGTGTCTGCAGAAGCTGCTGAGCCCCCGACAATCCACCCAAAATGTGGCACTCTGAGCTGATACTATAAACTGCTCAGTTTACCTCACTTCCAGGGGAAAGGGTTAAGGGACAAATTAACAAACACCAGGCTGGAAGCTAAGACTAGCTGGTTCTTCACCTGTGGTAAAACATAAACATATAATACACCTTGTTATTCATGAGGCACTACACTAACCTTAAGTATCAATATCCTTTACCAAATAAAGTAAAAACCATACCTGGAACTTCTCTACAAAATGCCCAGAGAAGTGATAAGCTGACTAGACTTCCTTACTAGTTGACTTGAATCTCAACGATCATTCAGCCTTCTTAGTAGGTCCATGAATGTGAAATTAACTTTGCAGGTAATCTTCTTTAAGCTCAAGAAGCTTGAACAAAGTCTTAAGTTCATTAAAAGTAAATGGAAGTTCTAGTGTTTCTGGAAAGTATTTATATTTCTTCTTATTAATTTCTTTTTAGAGTGTTTTTACTTAAATAAACAGTTCTTGAAACTTGCGTCAAAAATCTCACGTGGAAATCTCTTGAACTCGCATAGGGATCCAAACTGAGTGAAGATCGTTGAAGCGCTGTAGGTTAATCCGCAGGAAAAAACCACACGCACTTATCCAAGGAGCGAGTAAACTCACACGCGCTGAAATCGAACCGCGAGAGAAAAAACCACACGCGCTTTGTCCAGAATGCGAAAACACTCACACGCGCTAAGTCGAAACCGCGGGAAAAAATCCACACGCGATTAAACGAAAACACGCACACGCGCTGAAGTTCAACCGCGGGAAATATCCACACGCGCTTAGTCCAAGATGCGAGCACACGCACACGCGCTGATGACAAACCGCGGGTAAAAATCCACACGCGCTTAGTCCAAGATGCGAACACACGCACGCGCGCTAAAGTCGGAACAGCGGGAAAAATCCACACGCGCTTAATACAAGATGCACACGCGCGGAAATCCAACCGCGGGTAGAAAAAACACATGCACAAGAGTATCACGCGACACCATAGAGCTCGCGCTAGATACTCAAGCGAAGACTCTCACACGCAGGCTTTTGTTAACGGAAAAACCACGCGCTTGATAGAAAACGTAGCGTAGCAAAGCCAAACATGCGACAGCAATATAGTTCTTAGCAGGAGCAGCTTAATACACGACCTCTCAGCTGGGCAAAGACGATGAAAGGCAGTTTAGAATGTTCACTGTCTTCCCTATAAACAATCACCAGCCAATCAGAACTTAGACTGAGGACCTCCATCTTGGCTTGGGGCATTCTCCATAGACTGCAATGAATGTTAAGGGCAAAATTGGCTGTTTTAAAATTAAACTCATAATAACTTCCAAAACCTTTCTATACTAATTTTCCCTAAATCATACCTAATGTCTCAGAATATGTCACTGTATCCTAACAGTACCTGACAGTACCCCCCTTCTAACGCCCAGTCCCTGGGCCTTTTTTCAATGGAAATTTCTTATGGAATTTTTCAACCAAATGAGGAGCATGTACATCACTTGCTTTCTCCCAAGTGCGTTCTTCAGGACCAAAACCCTCCCAATCAATGAGATACTGTAGCTTTCCTCTCACTATTCTAGAGTCCAGAATTTTCTTAACTACAAATTCTTCTGAATCATCTTCCTCAAATACAACTGGTGAAGGAGTAGGTGTCAATCTAGTTCCTTTAACCACAGGTTTCAACAAGCTAACATGAAAAGTTGGGTGAGTTTTCATATGTCTTGGTAATCTAAGGCGAACAGCCACTGGATTTATCACCCTTTCAACAACAAACGGCCCTACAAAACGAGGGCAAAACTTATTTCTTCCCTTAATTCTCAAAAATTTGGTTGATGACCATACCAAATCTCCCTCCCTATACTGGGGACTAGTCTTTCTTTTAAGGTCCGCAAATCTTTTATATTTTTGTTTACTCTCCACCAACACCCCTTTTGCCTTCTCCAAATTTCTTTTCATGATCTCTAGTCTCTTTTCCACTTCCGGGTTTTCAGCATCATAATCGATCTCTATACTAAGAAAACGAGGATGAAAACCTCGTCCCAAATAAAATGGAGACATTGAGGTGGCATCCTTACTACAGTTGTTATATGCAAATTCTGCCACCCACAACATATCTACCCACTCTTCCCCGGTCTGTAGATAACATCTCAAATATTTCTCCAACTCCTGATTTATCCTTTCCACTTGCCCATTGGTTTCGGGATGGTAACCGGATGATAGACATACCTCAACTCCCAATCTCTTACAGAAAGCTCTCCAAAATTTAGAAATAAATTGAGACCCTCTGTCTGAGATGACCTGACTGGGAATTCCATGCAGTTTAACTACTTCTTTCAAGAAACTGTGAGCTAAACTATCAGCGGTAACCTCTCCCTTCATTGGAATGAAATGTGCTTCTTTAGTGAGTAAATCCACTACAACCAATACTGATGTACACCCCTTATCTAGTGGTAGATACGTGATGAAATCTAAAGACACTGAATACCAAGGCCGCGGTGGAACTGGCAACGGTTCCAATAACCCAGAAGGCTTTCCGATGAGGTTCTTAGATCTAGCACAAACTTCACAGGTCTTAACAAAATTAAGAGTATCTTGTCGAATTTTCTCCCACCAAAAATGTCTTCTGACCAACTCAAGGGTTTTTCGATATCCTGGATGTCCTGCCAGAACTGAATCGTGACATTCCTTCAAAATCTTTTCTCTAAGTTCAATAGATGGTAAATAGAGTCTGTCGTCTAGATAAGGTAAACCATCTTTAATCTTGCGAGCTGGATCCAAACGAACCCAATGTTCAAGTTGTCTCTCAGATATGGATTCTCGTACTTGTTTAAAGATTTCGTTTTCTTTCTCAATTCCAGCAAGAACAAAACGTTCTGGAGCGATCAGAGGAAGTGACTCACAAACCGACTTAACTTCACTTTCTGGAAATTGCCGTGACAGAGCATCTGCTTTTTTATTTTGATTTCCTGGCTTAAAAGTAACTATAAAATCATAATCTGCAAAAAATAAAGACCACCTTAGTTGTCGAGGTGTCAGAGTTCTTGCTGTCTTCAAAAAAAGTAAGTTTCGGTGATCAGTTAATACTGTCACAGGGTGACGTGCTCCTTTTAAAAAATGTCGCCATTCTTCAAATGCTGCTTTGATAGCAAGAAGCTCGCGATCTGAAATGGTATAATTTTCTTCCGCTGGTGAGAACCTCTTAGAAAAGTAGGCCACTGGATGCAATTGTCCAGTAACATTATGCCTCTGCGACAACACTGCTCCCATTGCCACATTGGAAGCATCAGCCTCTACAAAAAATGGCTTGGAAGTATCAGGATGAATCAAGATAGGAGTAGTTATGAATTTCTCCTTCAATACTTTAAAAGCCTCATTAGCCTTAACGTCCCAAACAAAAGGAACTCCTTTCTTCAAAAGTCGAGTAATTGGAGTCACCAAACTGGAGAAGCCTTCAATGAATCTTCGGTAAAAGTTGGCAAATCCCAAAAAACTCTGGATCTCCTTCACCTTCGTTGGAATAGGCCAATCACGAACCGCTTCCACCTTTTTCGGATTCATTTCCAGACCACTAGGAGTGATCACAAAACCTAAAAATTCCACTGAATTCGTATGGAACTGACTTCTCCAATTTAGCGTAAAGATTATTCTCTCTCAATTTTCTCAAGACCTGCCGAACGTGAATTTTGTGTTTCTCCAAACTTTGGGAAAAAATCAAAATATCGTCAATATAAACAATAACAAAAATATCAAGAAATTCCCGAAGAACCTCATCGATAAAAAATTGAAAAGCCGCTGGGGCATTGCAAAGAC
The DNA here is from genome assembly GCF_040938575.1 of Ambystoma mexicanum. Taxonomy (NCBI): domain Eukaryota; kingdom Metazoa; phylum Chordata; class Amphibia; order Caudata; family Ambystomatidae; genus Ambystoma; species Ambystoma mexicanum. The sequence continues at coordinate 304,854,129 of NC_090927.1, read as the reverse complement.
CGAATGGCATCACTTGGTACTTGTACAGGCCAAATCTGGTCTTAAATGCCGTCTTCCACTCATCCCCCTCTTGAACTCCTACAAGATGATAAGCCCCCCTTAAATCCAATTTAGAAAAAATGGTGGCACCTTGAATTTGATTTAACATCTCAGAGATGAGAGGGAGCGGATACCTATTTTTTACTGTCATTCTATTTACCGCCCTATAATCTATACAAGTTCTGAGAGAACCGTCAGATTTTGGCACAAAGAACAATGGTGAGGCAGCCGGCGATTGAGAGTGCCGAATAAAACCCTTAGCCAAATTTTCCTTTAAGTATTCTTTCAAATAGTCATTCTCTTTTTCTGTCAGGGCATAAACCCTACTGCTAGGTAAAATAGCTCCAGGCTCCAAATCTATCCTGCAGTCAAACAGTCTATGAGGAGGCAACTCTCCAGCTTCCTTTTCATCAAATACATCCCAAAAATCTTGATAACAAGTCGGAAGTTCACCCACTACTGCTCCAACATCAAAACCTATTGCCCCTCTTTCTGCAAGTGAAAACGAAACAGAATTCACAAATCTTTCTTCCTCTCCATGACTTTTCCCTAAGAAACAATGTTCCTTACAAAAAGTTGATTCTAGGGATACAATTCTTGCACTCCAATCAATTATAGGATTATGCAGAGTAAGCCAGGGCATACCCAAGATTATTTTCAAGATTGGAGCATCAATTAATTCAAAAGAGATAGTTTCCTTATGACCTCCAGTTAACTCCATCTCAAGTACCTCTGTATTATGAGTGATTGGACCTGAAGAAAGAGATGTACCATCAACTGCCCTTACCTGCTCAACTTCTTTCTTAGCCACTAAAGGAACACCTAAACTCTTTGCCAATCCTCTGTCCATAAAATTTCCTGTAGCCCCTGAATCAATAATAATTGGCCCAGAACCTAAGATTTTCTTTTCAAACATTAAGGATACGTTCACAGTTATATGAGGAACAGCTGTCTGTATCGTGTTAGCAACTTGTTGTACTCTGCCTGAAGAATTGAAGATCTTCTTGGAGGTAAAAGGACAGTTTTCAAGGAAATGACCACTCCTACCGCAGTATAGGCACAAATTATTCTCCCTTCTTCTTGTCTTCTCTTCCTTTGACAACGGACCTCTCACCCGACTCTGCAGCTCATTTCCCTTTGACTTAACTTCCCTGTTCACCACCTCAACCTTAGATCTCTCTACTCTTCCTGGAAACCTAACTTCCCCCTGAGAACTTCTACGCTCTAAACGTCTTTCGGTTAAACGAAAATCTAACCGAACTACTAAATCAATTAGAGCATCTAAAGTAGTTGGTTGTTCCAAAACACCAGCCAAAGCATCTTTCAATTCATCTTTTAAGCCCCGATAAAATAAGGAAGCCCTCTTCTCCTCTGGCCATCTACTCTCTAAAATCAAAGTTCTAAATTGAGTGATATAAGAAATCAACTCCTTTCCTCCCTGACGCAGCTCCAGTAGTTCTCCATCTACCTCTAGAGATACCTGTCTCTTATCAAACATCTTTTTAAATTCGGCCTGGAACAGGGAATAATTATTCAAAGCCAAACTCCTTTGACTCACCAAGAGACTTCCCCACGCAGATGCTTCTCCTGATAAATAAGATAATGTAAATGTGACCTTGGAAGCATCCGTAGAAAATAACTCGGGACGACTTAAGAAATGTAATTCACACTGAGTCTGAAAAATTTGAAACTTTCTTGGATCTCCCAAAAAACGCTCAGGAGCAGCCAAAGGAACTGGCATAACTAAAGTTCCTAAACCACCCACCACTTCCCTTGAAAGTCTATGTTCTTGTTCTTCCCCTACTCTCACCAACTCAGGTGGGTTTCCTGCACCTTCCGAAACTTCCACTTCCTTTTCTTGTATTTGTGTTACCTTTAAATTTAACTCATCTATTCTTTTATTAAGATTTGAGTATTCTCGATGAGCCACCCGTAACTCTTCTCTAATTTCCCTAACCATTTCTCCCAACGCCTCCATGGCTGTCTCGTCGGGGTTCATACAGCTTGGGCAGACTTTTTCTTTTTTTATGGGCCTTTCATTCTGTCAGGCTGAGATCCTGGTGTCTGCAGAAGCTGCTGAGCCCCCGACAATCCACCCAAAATGTGGCACTCTGAGCTGATACTATAAACTGCTCAGTTTACCTCACTTCCAGGGGAAAGGGGGAAGGGACAAATTAACAAACACCAGGCTGGAAGCTAAGACTAGCTGGTTCTTCACCTGTGGTAAAACAAACATATAATACACCTTGTTATTCATGAGGCACTATACTAACCTTAAGTATCAATATCCTTTACCAAATATAGTAAAAACCATACCTGGAACTTCTCTACAAAATGCCCAGAGAAGTGATAAGCTGACTAGACTTCCTTACTAGTTGACTTGAATCTCAACGATCATTCAGCCTTCTTAGTAGGTCCATGAATGTGAAATTAACTTTGCAGGTAATCTTCTTTAAACTCAAGAAGCTTGAACAAAGTCTTAAGTTCATTAAAAGTAAATGGAAGTTCTAGTGTTTCTGGAAAGTATTTATATTTCTTCTTATTAATTTCTTTTTAGAGTGTTTTTACTTAAATAAACAGTTCTTGAAACTTGCGTCAAAAATCTCACGTGGAAATCTCTTGAACTCGCATAGGGATCCAAACTGAGTGAAGATCGTTGAAGCGCTGTAGGTTAATCCGCAGGAAAAAACCACACGCACTTATCCAAGGAGCGAGTAAACTCACACGCGCTGAAATCGAACCGCGAGAGAAAAAACCACACGCGCTTTGTCCAGAATGCGAAAACATTCACACGCGCTAAGTCGAAACCGCGGGAAAAAATCCACACGCGATTAAACGAAAACACGCACACGCGCTGAAGTTCAACCGCGGGAAATATCCACACGCGCTTAGTCCAAGATGCGAGCACACGCACACGCGCTGACGACAAACCGCGGGTAAAAATCCACACGCGCTTAGTCCAAGATGCGAACACACGCACACGCGCTAAAGTCGGAACAGCGGGAAAAATCCACACGCGCTTAATACAAGATGCACACCCGCGGAAATCCAACCGCGGGTAGAAAAAACACACGCACAAGAGTATCACGCGACACCATAGAGCTCGCGCTAGATACTCAAGCGAAGACTCTCACGCGCAGGCTTTTGTTAACGGAAAAACCACGCGCTTGATAGAAAACGTAGCGTAGCAAAGCCAAACATGCGACAGCAATATAGTTCTTAGTAAATATTTTTCATATGAACTTGAAAATCAGATTAAATCTTCTACAATGACATTATAGAAAGAGTCTTGAGTTTTAAAAGGACTTATCTTGTGAAGAGTCTTTGAAACTTTTTTCTTTTTGGATAACTCGAAATCTTCTTACTCCTGTTCAGTGCCAAAATGAATCTCCGCAAGATTCCTGTTTGCTTTTCCAAATAAGCCGCTCGACCGCTTGAAACTTGAAACCCCTGAACAAGTTAAGCAGGAGCAGCTTAATACACGACCTCTCAGTTGGGCAAAGACGATGAAAGGCAGTTTAGAATGTTCACTGTCTTCCCTATAAACAATCACCAGCCAATCAGAACTTAGACTGAGGACCTCCATCTTGGCTTGGGGCATTCTCCATAGACTGCAATGAATGTTAAGGGCAAAATTGGCTGTTTTAAAATTAAACTCATAATAAATTCCAAAAACCTTTCTATACTAATTTTCCCCAGACCTAATGTCTCAGAATATGTCACTGTATCCTAACAGTACCTGACACCAGGGCACGCATTTTCGCACCACGGACAAGCCTTTTTGGGATGCCTGACGACCAGGTCTACGGCAGGTATAGGTTTCCACCCCATATCATCCTAGACCTGGTCAGGGAGTGGGAAGATGACCTCACATCCCCCACCCTTTGCTCCCAAGCATTGAGCCCCTTGGAGAAGCTGCTCAATGTCCTGCATTTTTTGGCCACTGGGTCATTTCAGCAAACTACTGCCATAGTGGGGGGGGGTCTCACAGGCCACGCAGTCACGCTGCCTACACCAGGTACTGGCAATCATGACAGCGCGCCCCTCAGTCCGCAGGCACATATACATGCCCAGAACACCCGCAGAAAGGCAGGCCGTTGTCCTGGATTTTTTCAGGGTGGCACACTTCCCCAAAGTGCTCGGTGCCATAGATTGCACCCATGTGGCCCTACGTCCACCTAGGGCCATTGAGCACATCTACCAAAACCGCAAGCACTGGCATTCCATCAATGTACAGGTGGTATGTGATGCAAAGGGAATCATCACCTCTGTCTATGCAAACTACCCTGGCTCCACCCATGACAGTTTCATATACAGAATGTCCGCCCTGAGCCGGGCCCTGGAAGCTGGGCAGCATGGCGACACATGACTCCTAGGTCAGTACAAATGCCCTTGCACATGCATGCAAGTCACACACAGACAAATATCCAAACCCTAATAATCTCAACTATTATCACCTCCCCAGGGGACAGTGCCTACCCTCTGAGCAACCACATGATGACGCCAATCCGGAACCCCACAACACCACCCCAGGTAAGATACAACGCCGCCCATATTGCAACCAGGGGCATAGTGGAGCGCACATTCGGAGTGCTCAAGTCACGTTTCCGCTCCCTTGACCGCTCTGGTGGGCAACTACTCTTTGCACCACCAGTAGTGTGCAGGATCATTGTGGCAGCATGTGTCCTGCACAATGTTGCAACACGGCAGGGCGTCCCGGTGGACATGGTGGTGCCCCCACATCCCCAACCACAGGCACAGGCGCTGCCCATGGGAGGGGACAGGGCACGTGGCGAGGAAGCCCGGACCCAGCTTGTGGCCACATTTTTCACCTAAACTCCCACCCCTGCGGAGTGCACACAGGCCTGGCACATACCAGGTGACAATCAATGATGACAAAGAGACAGTCAACTGTCACAACCCTACCACCCTGAGATAGTTGCCATGGAAGTGCCACATCGTCTGCATCCCTAGCTACTTAAACACAAGCTGTCCTGTGTGACCAAAAGGCACACATATGACATATAACATGATATGGGCCATACACAAGTATTCCAAGGCGCAATGAGGCAGGGTGGGGGGAACAAGGGAACACAGAGAACGGTACTACTAGGCCAGGTGTCATTGAGATTGTGCAAGTGCAGGGGTAGGGGGAAGGGAAAAGTGCAAGGGGAAGGGTGGGGGGGGGGGAGTCCAGTACAGGGGAAGTAGCCCAAAAAAATAATACATAGGCCGCCTGGTGGCAACTGCAAAGGTAAGTGCAGACAAGTACTGGGAAGGGAGGGCTGTAGGGATAGAGAGACAGTACTGCAGTGCAGGGGTTGCCAGGGAGGCAGTGCAAGTGGAGAGTGGCTGGGCCAGGGACCGAGGTCAGTGAGAGTGGCCCAGTTGCAGCTCCTGTGCAGTTCCAGTGAAGAATTCTGCAAGAGAGAGGCAGAGAGGAAGCAGAAGCAAAGAGGAAGGTCTTGAGGTGCTTCCAGAACTGGAGATGGTTCCCCTCAAGTTCAAGTCAGGCAGGAAGTCTGTTCCAGGGGGAGGGCCCTGCTGCGGAGAGAAATCTACCCCCAGCTAGTTGCTCTGAGAAGCGGATGACCCGGACATGCAAGGTGTGCATCACACACACCTGCAAAACAGGCCATGGCCATCACTGTCATGTCACTCAAACCCTCCCAAACATCAAAATGACATGGCAAGCAATACCCATACACCAACGCAGTAACGATAAGGTACACATTGACATGTCCTAAATGTACAGTGGCATCGGACAATGATGCCTGACCCGGAATCAGATGAAATGACAGACCAACAAAATCTCCCACCCAAAATAAGTCATTTCCAAATGCATTACAACAGTCGTAGACGTAACATCACAATGAATGCCTGTCTACATGCACATTATGCATTGCAAAATCAACACTGCAGCTCATGCGTGCAGTGTCCTACTCCTGCATCACACTGCTCAGCGCACAGCACAGTGAACAGCCATTGTGTGTGATGCACACCCTGAGCATCACATCTAAGTGACAGACCACATCAAGCATCAAATTAGGCATGTACTGGATCCATAATCGGTCACAGAACATGTGCTGCCAGGACACAGTGGGCACCAGAAGGCAAACAGTGTACACATGGATATGCAAGGGTGGGAGTACATGTAGTGCATCCGAGTGCAAGTGTGTGTTTCTGCAAGGACATGCACTCCACATATGCATGTACACTCAAGTGACCATCAGTGTTCCCTACACATCATATGTGAACATCCACCATGTGTACACCCCATCATGTCAAACCACAACTATCCCCTCGCACCTGAAAGGAAAACACAACACATGAACAGGCATTGATCAGCAGAACACAACATGTACATAGGATACCACCATTACTATGTCAGAGTTCCCATCACACTGCAGGGCAAGGCAACTATCAACAACAACCCCCCCCCCTCACAAATGACCATGACCCACTGAACAACTGCACCTGGGTCATAGAGCCTCCAAACCTCAATTCCACCTGGCCACAGGATCACCTTTACCCTTCGTCACCATCTCCCACCTTGTGTGTAAAAAGATGCCTGAACCCTCAGAATCCACACTCATTTCCAAAATCACAAAATCCAAGGCATAAAAACGAACCCGAACACCCTCCAGTAGATGACTTGACGTAGCAGTACCTCACAAAGGCCAAGTACTACCACAATGATGCAACAACCAAGGTAGCACAGCAAAACAATGTCACGACAGGATGTGAGACATGTGTGGTACATGACATAGGATGATGCACCATGAATGGATGTGTACTGTCACAGGTCCCCTGTACAGGCGCGGGAGTGTCACGAAACAACCACCCCCACCATGTCCCAGGTGCCTGCAAGGTCAAACTCACACAGGCCCCTGAGACCCTGGTGGGGAATGAGGTTCAGGGATATGCAGTCAGGACAGGTGTTGACACACTGGATGACTGGAATGAGTGGCAGGAGAGGGGAGGAGGAATGACACATGAAACTAGGGAATGCACGAAAATGTACAACCTGCATGAACACATACACAATCCAAACAAACTTGGACAACATTGTCATGGCCTTCTGTAGTCCAGGCTCAGGAGTGGTACGAACCAACCACCCCCTCTAGGGTTTTGGCGCCTGCAAGTTCGGGGCTTACACAGGCATCCGCAACCCCAGTGGGGAAAGAGGGTCAGGGAACGTTGCTTGGATAGGCATGGGAAGCAGGAACACCGGGTAGAGGGTACAGGTTTCAAAATTGCATAGGATCACGGGTGATTAGGGAGAAAAAACATACCAAATTGAACCACACATACATCCATGCATCAGTACAATCCCCAGCAAGCCTATGCAGAGCAGTTCGAAAGAAAAAACAACAAGACACTTAGCTCTGGTTTTGAGTGCTTGCCTCCTGCCTGCGCACTCTCAGGTCCGGTTACAGGAGCACTGCAATGCTGCAAAGAGAGCCACAGTCAACAACCTGTACGTGCCAATTACACAAAAACACAACACCAAACATGCCCCATAGCAACAAACTACTCTACAAACAGACAGTCTGTGCTCGATGCTTCGTACCCATATATAATATCACCCCTGTAACGGGTCACACCGTCAATGCAGTAAGTCAGCCGCTGGTGGGTGCGTGGCAAATGGAATACCAATGTGTCACAATTCACACAACATGCAATGTTCCCTGGGTAAGCAGACAGGCCCATATAGCAAGCCATGACTACAGAGCAAGTTGCGTACCACCATGACCGAAACAAAGTTGGCAGTGCATTTATCATGAAGTATGTGGAAAAGACATGCACTGCACCCGAGTATGTCCCTTGCTGTATGTCCCTGTGAGCTGCCCCTTTCCATGTCTCGGAAGGCTACATGGTTGATACAAGTGCCTCAAAGAACCTTGGTGTACCGGAGGGTATGTGCCACTGCCCCTGTATGTGTCCCAGACAACCCTACTATCAACAGCCATCAGTCCACAAACACATCTGAGCTGCATTGTGTGCTTCAACACCAATATTCGTCTAAGCTCACCCTCAGTGCTGTGACTAAGCCTGCATGTGCAACTCGCCTGGTGCAAGCTTTGCTGTGTCGTGGCCCCCCTGTGATGCTCACCTTGCCTGGAGTTCCTTGGAACATGTCAGCAGTTCTAGGATGTGGGTCTGCAATCACTGTGCCTCTGCTTGTGCACACATGTGCATGTGGGCACCAACAAACGGGTCAAGAATTCCGTCGTCCAATGGGCCATGTCTGCTGGCAAAGGTGCTCTGGAGGCTCGTCCCCCTGCAGAAAGGGCATGAAACACATGATTAATGCTTCAAAGTCATCTGTGTGTGTCTCATCAGGCATCTCATTACTTGACCATGTCAGAGAGTCACATCACAAATCACACCATCAGTCCGTCTTTCACCTCCAAAGTGTGGAACACTATCTACAGCATGAATTGCAACAAGCACGTGTACAGGAAAGATATTAAACATACTACACAATGCATAGCAATCAATGTCCACATTAATCATGACACACCCCATCTAGCAAAAGCTGAACAGTGGACAATGACACCTAAATCATCCCCACTAGGTGTCAACACAAGTCACACAGCACCAGACATGCCACAGATATGACAGTTCAAAGCCCTTGTGTAATATTCTGTAACACCGAACCATCCTTGCGAGCCCATGGATAAGGGAGGCAGGAGTGGCATATGTGAGTCAAGGACCCCAAGCAGCAAACACATACACAAGACAACCATGAAGGGCCCAGCTGGAATAGACAGTGGATGCCTTCAAAAGCCACAAAGCACTGCACTGTCACATGAAAGCACAATAGACTAGCAATTTTAAACTAACTCAACTATTAACTAATTACACTAACTATGGAAAACCTACATTGCCTATTTAAACTAACTATCAAACAGAAACTTAACTAACTAAACTAAAAGAAAAATCAAAAATGGCCACATACGACCCGGGGGGGAGGGGAGGCACCCAGGAGGGGGGAGGTACAGGGTGCTGCTCAACATCCACATGCGATGATGCTGAGCCAAAAAAAAAATCCTCCATGGGCTCAACGCCTGCACAGCACGACCTATGTGGGAGATAGATGGTCGTCCGAGTCTGGCTCATCCTGGAAAGGAGGACGTGGCACAGTAGCCTGGCCGCGCCTAGCCGCAGCTTGCCCCTCGTCGGCAGCAAGTCTGCCGGACGGGTGAGCCTGGTTCTGTGTGGCGATGTGACGTAGGTCTGCATGCAGAACCTCACGTGATACACGTGCTTCCTCTTGCAAGCTAGCACGTGTAACACGGAGTTCCTCCTGCAAGGCCTGCTGGACAACCGCTGCACCTCCCGGCAAGCCTGTAGCTCAGCCGAGATGGTACGCTCAAGCTGTGCAAACCTCTCCTCTGCCTGCTGCCTCTGGGACATCATAAGGACACCCAGAGTGGATCTGAGGGAAGCATACTCCTCCCTCAGGGCATCCATGTGCGCCTCTGCGTGAGCAGCAATTGCTTGATGCAGAGACAACATTTCAGCCTGGCGTGCCCTGTCTGAGGCCGCCATGCCCAGCCTGAGCGAGCGGGCCGTGGACCGTGCCGCCTGCTGCTGGAGAAGCACCTGCCTAGCAGGGGGGAGCACAGATCGGGCCACACGCTCCATGCTCTCAGCGATGTTCTCCATTGCTGCCCCCTGCCGTTCGGAATTGGCAGTCATGTCTTGCTCCCACTCAGTATACAGCGGTTGCGCGCGGCGACCGCGTTTCCGGGCTTGACCCCTGCGGGACCCAAGGACCGGGGGTCCTCGCTGTGTTGGCACCGCCTGCGGCTGCACGACTACATGCCCCCGTCGACGTGATGTCCCAGGCACATCAGTGACTGGTGTGGAGGGTGACCCTGCGTCCCGATCCACCACGGGCGGAGGAACCAAGACTGTCTGATCCCTCAGTGCAGGTGTCGCAGACAGAGGAGTGTCCACATCAGAATCACTCACCCCTGACACATGGACTTGATGCTCATCCAACTCAACATGGACGTCAGAGTCGTCATCAAGGCTGGACGCATAGGCAGCCAGAGACAAGATGGACTGCAGCACTTGGGGGTTTTCGTGGCCTACCACCCCACGACCCCCACTAGTGCCGGGTTGATGTGGTGTTACCAATCCTGTGTCTGGCATGACAACACCATCCTCCGCCTCCATTGCGTCATCACCTGAAAAATAGAGAGAAAAAGGTCACTACACATGTCAGAAGCACACGACACACACACACACCGACAGCAAAGGCATCCGGCAGACATGTGACACACAACATATGACCTGGCATGCATGCTGGGTCTACTTTGAATAGCTTCTGTGATCAGACCTGTTGAAAGGTGGCAGTTTCCATGGAAGTACAAGCACTCCATGGTGTGTGCCAGGAAATGTGAAGGCAGTGCAATGTCAAATTCAGACATCACGTGCATTGTGCATTCAATGTGTACCATGTCTAGAAGCCAAGCACCCCTCAACCCCAGTACCAAAGCAGGGATGCCTAGCATGGTATCAAAAGGCTGACCATACACCTGTGTATTGACAGGCAGTGTTGACTGGTATCAACAGCTTAATGTGATACAAATTACAACACTGCAAATGATGCTGGGACAGTGGGCAGGACACATGATGAAAACTCCGGAGGCCGCCCACGTGTGAAGAAGACACAAGAGTTGGACAGAGTCATTGGCCATTGAACAGGCTGAGGCCTGTGAGCCACACAGATTGTCAGGGCCTAAACATTTTTTTTTTTTTTTAAATTTCTTTATTAACTTTTACAACAAAATATACACAGAAAATCAATGGTCGATCAATGCCACATGAGTACTTCAAAGGAACATAAAACAAATTCCCCCTCCCTCCCCACCCTTTTCTCCCGAGACCACAGTTAGAACTCCAATCTTTGTTTTAGACCCTCGACGGACCTGGACTGTCAGAGCTTTCCGAAGCGCTCTCTCGCGCTGCTGGGTGGAGCAGCGGCACAGTTAATGCCACCCACCGGAGTAGTTCTTCACTAGATTCTAATCTCTGTACTTGGATTGCGGTTTCCCAAGCAGCAGTCTCGGCCGTTATCCATCTTTTGAGATCGGCCCACCAACAGGCTTCACTCGGGCCTCTTGCGCTTTTCCAGCTCATAGCTATACGTCTTTTCGCCGTTATGTATATTAAGTCCCTGAGCTTGTTGAGGGGTTTGTTTTTGCTGTTTCTCGTATAGCTACCCAATATGCAGGCTGCTGGGTCAAGAATGTCTATTACTATTTCAGCATGTGCTACCTTTTCCTTCACTTGGGCCCAGAACCTTTGAATAGAGGGACAACCCCAGAACATGTGGGTCATTCCGGCCTTTGGCGTATTGCATTTGGGGCATGTCTGGACTGTGGCTCCCCTGAACCTGGATATGGCTTCTGGTGTGAGGTAGGCTCTATTAGTAATGTAGAGTTGTATGAGCTGTAGGCGGGCATTCCTAGATATTTTTTTGTGGTAGTGGGTTATCTTTTCCCATGTTTTATCTTCAAACTCTCTACCCAATTCGGTCTCCCATCTGTTCTTGCATTTGAGTTCGTTTGTGGTTGTGCCCTGCAGCAGCGCCTCATATAGTCTGGAGGTTTCGTGGCCTCCCTCAGCAGTGTCAAGCATGGACTCTACGGTCTCGTTTTCTATGAACTGGTTTGCGGCTTCCGGCCATCTCTTCTTTATGGCTTGGAGTACTGCCCTGTGGAGCAGAAACTGGCCTGTGGGTAGGCCTGTAGACTCACTGAGGTCGATAAACGACATTAGTTCCTGTTCACTGGTGAGGTCCCCTAGCACCGGCACCCCCCAAGGTTCCCATAGGGTGCGTATTTCCTTGTGCCCCCACGGGTGTTTGGCCATGATTGCGGCGATGGGAATCTGCGGGGAGAGCGGGTCCGCCGACCCCACTTTTGCGCAGGCACGCCTCCAGAGCTGGGTCCCCAGTTTAACTAGATAAGGGTAATGCCCTAGTGTCTCCCTTTCAACCCACAATGTGTCCCTAAGTAGCAAGGTAGGCAGGGCTGGCTGGAGAAGTCGGGTGTCAATGGTGGTTTCGTCGGCCATCCATTGTGTCACGTGTCTAAGCTGGCTGGCCAAGTAATACAGCTCGAAATTAGGGACCTTCAGCCCCCCCCTCTCATAGGGTCTTTGGAGATTTTCAAGCGCTACTCTGTGCCTACTCCCCTGCCAGAGGAATCTTCTACAAAGTTTGTTCAGGTCTCTGAAAAAGGAGGGGGAAATGTTGAAGGGAACGTTGGTGAAGAAATGCAGTAGACGTGGGAGTGCAACCATCTTGAGTAGGCCCGCTCTCCCCGCCACCGATAGAGGGAGTTTCCCCCAAAAGACCATGGACTTTTCAATGGAGTCTTTGGCTCTGACTGTATTAAGGATATGTTCCGTGCTGGGGTTGCGGTGTATGGTGACACCAAGGTATCTGAAGGAAGTCGGCTGCCATTTAAGGTCTAGCGGGGGTAGGGATCCCAGTTCGTCCCTGTGTAAAGCAGCCAAGGGGTAGAGACATGATTTTTCCTTGTTGATCCTAATGCCCGTGAGTTTATGAAAACATTCTAGGGTCTCTAGTATGTAGGGCAGGAGGTGCTCTGGATTGTGAAGGTATAGCAGCATGTCGTCTGCGTACATGGACACAAGATGAGTCACCCCATCCAGTTCAATGCCACCGTCACCATATTCTTGTCGGAGATACGCTGCTACCGGCTCAGCCGCAATAATATAGAGCATAGGGGACAGTGGACATCCTTGTCGGGTGCCTCTGTGAAGGGGCCATTTATCAGAATACGTCCTGTTGGTGCGCACTCTGGCGGTAGGGCAGGAGTAGACCAATTGGGTCCATGTCAGGAAGGCGGGCCCGATCCCCATTTTGCCCATAGTAGCATACAACCACTCCCATCTCACCGAATCGAAGGCCTTGGTGGCGTCCAATGACGCCACCGCATATTTTCGGGGGTTATGCTCAGTGGCGTATATGATGTGGTGCAACCTACGCAGGTTTTCGGTAATAGAGCGCCCCGGTACGTAGCCAGTCTGGTCTTTGTGGATCAGCTGGGGGATCGCTCTGCGTAGCCTATTCGCAAGAAGTGCTGTTAAAATTTTGCAGTCCACATTTAGCATAGAAAGTGGTCTATAAGACCCGCAGTCTGTTCCATCCCTCCCAGGTTTTAGCAAAGGGATTATTATGGCCTCCCTCATGGAGTCAGGGAGGGTGCCATGCTCATATGCCTCATTGAAAACCCGTGCTAGTATTGGGGCGAGGGCGTCGTCATATGTCTTATAAAATTCCCCTGGCATGCCATCTGCGCCTGGCGCTTTTCCGGTTGGTAAGGATCTGATTATAGCTAACACCTCATCTAGGGTAATTGGCTCCTCTAGGGCCTCGGCCGTCTGGGCATCTAGTGAAGGTAGCACTATGCTACTCAGGGCATCCTCTATTTCAGTGTCGGTGGGGGGCGGGGATTTGGAGTAGAGTTCTCGGTAGAACTCGGAGAAGACCAAGTTAATCTCTTCTTGGGTATGTGCAGTGGTGCCATCTGGTCTGAGTATGGAGCAAATGGGTGACCTGGGGACTTCTCTTTTGTAGAGCCAAGCTAATAGTTTGCCAGGTTTGTCCCCCAGTGCGTGCGTTCTTTCGGAATGTTTAGCGAAGCTCAATTTTCCCAGCGACTCCCAGTGAGCCAGGCAGGCCTGTCTCAATTCAGTAATTTTCTGTATATGTTCCGGGGTCGAGTCTGCCCCACCCTCCAGCACCCTCAGTTCTCTTTCAGCGCCCACTAGGGAGGTTGTGATGGACTTCAGGGTACCCCCAATTGTGGCTATCATCTCACCTCTCATAACCACTTTATAAGCCTCCCAAGCTGTTCCGATGTAGTCCACGCTATCTAAGTTGTTATGCCAGTACTCCTCTGTGCTGTCTCTTATATGTTCTCTAAAGGCTGTGTTCAATAAGGCCTCAGCTCTAAGTCTCCACGTGGGAACTGGGGGTCTAGGGGGGTATACCTCCCAGGTGGCTTGCATGGGAGAGTGGTCTGACAGCACCCTGGGCAGGTAACGTGCATCCCCAAACCTATCAAGCTGCCCCTGGCTTATTAAGATATAGTCCAATCTGGTGTGGACCTTGTGAGGTGGGGAGAAAAAGGAATATTCTCTTTCCTCCGGGTTCCGCTCCCTCCACAGGTCACATAGTGCCAGTTGGGTTATTAGTTTAGAGAGTACTTTGGCCGGGGGGGAAGGGCGGGAGTGCTTAGAGTCGGACCTGTCTTTCAGGGGGTCCAACGTGCAATTGTGATCGCCCCCCCAAATCACTGTGCAGTCTACATAGGGGCCAATCCTAGAATAAAGGGAGTGGAAGAATGCTGTGGCGTCATGGTTAGGTGCATACGTGCTAATCAGACATATCTCCCTCCCTTCCACGGTCCCCTGTACCAGTGCCATCCTGCCTTCGTTGTCTGTCTTGGTGTTCCCTACTTTAAAAGGAATGGATGGGTCTATCCATATCAGGACCCCTCTAGCGTATGAAGAGTAGGGGGATCCAATTAGGGTTCCACGCCATATTTTGGCCATAGCCTCTTGTCTGTCCTTTGTTAAATGTGTTTCCTGTAGCATGGCGATTCCCACCTTGCATCTGCGCAGGTAGGTGTATATCCGGCGTTGCTTAACAAAGCTATTCAAGCCCCTGACGTTCCACGTTAAAACGTTAATGCTTCCAGCCATGGGTGTCATGGTATCTGTAGATAGTCCTTTGCTCGGGCCCAGGCCTTACAAGTGATATTACTGTTAAGAAGTGTTCCTGTGGTCTCGGTGTGGTCAAACTAAAGGTCCCAACATGGGCTTCACCCCCTCGTGTCCCCTGCCTCATTGTATTCAAGACTTTTGTAACAACGGGTCCCCAAACATGACCCCTTAACTGCGAGATCCCAGAACATAGAACCATTAAACTTTTAACCAATAAAACCTGTCTAGTGGGGTTGCCCCCCCTCTGACTATCCCGTTTCCGCTCCGTTTGACCTAGGTCTACAGGTGCCCTACGGGTGGGTTAGTCACCCAAAAGAGTTACTGGGGAAAAAAGAAAGGTTGGCTCAACAGGTTAATGTTTCGCCGTTGGTCCTCAGTATGGCTCCGGTTGATTCCGTGTTGCCGCGTTTAGAGTGTCAAGCAGTGTGTCGTCGTCGACAGGTTTAGGGCCAGTGCGGCCGTGGTCAGGGCTCCGACCGGCGTGGTCGACGCTGTCCGATCTCAATGTCCGGAATTTGTTCCCTGTCCATCCACTCACATACTTCTGCAGTTGTATCGAAAAAATGGGCTTTATTGTTGACTAGGACCTTCAGTCTGGCGGGATATAGGAGCATGTACCGCAGGCCTGCGTTTTTCAATCTAACTTTGGTGTGGATGAATTGGGCTCTGCTCCTTTGAACCTGGAGGGTGTAGTCCGGGTAGATGGCGATTTTCACTGAGTTCCTGATTATGCTGCCGCCCGACCTGGAAAAAGCAAGGATCGTTTCTCTGTCTCTGTAATTAAGTACCTTGGCAATTATCGGCCTGGGTGGGTTTCCAGGTGGTGGCCTCTTGGCGAGGGATCTGTGGGCCCTTTCAATGGTGAATCCTTGGGACAAGTTACCAGCTCCAATTTCCTGGATCAGGAGGTTCTCCACATAGTTGGTGGGGTCGTTCCCTTCGATTCCCTCCGGTATGCCGAAGAGTCTGATGTTGTTTCGGCGTGCGCGCCCCTCCGCCTCATCTGCCCTGTCTTCTAAATTCTTAACTTTCTGAGTTAGAATGTCCACCTCTTTGAGGAGCAGCGTCTTTGCCTCCGTGTTTTCCTTAACTTGAGTCTCTAGCGCTTCGGTTCTGCCCGCTATGGATCGTACATCCTGCCTTAGCAAGTTTAAGTCTATAGCAACTGCGTCGATTTTACTCTCCATCGTTTTTTGTAACGTCCTGATGGCTTCCAGCAGCTGGGAGTTAGCGGGTTCGAGGGGCCCGTTGTTCGCCGCTGCTCCATGGTCGGGAACGGCATCCGCCCCCGCAGCCCCCGTGGCAGCGTAGGTCTCCATTGTTGTCTGCCTCTGTTTGTTCCTAGGCCCTTTGGTGGCCATAGCCTCGCATAAGCCTTCGCGCCTGCTGCCCATGAGGTGTTGACCGAAGTGGGGAGTCTCCGGGGTTATCAAGGGGTCCTCTGTGGTGGTCGCTCGAGTAGGGTGTTTAGATATGTCAGTCCCTTGCCCCGACTCCCAGCCAGGGGCTGCGCCCGTATTCAGCTTGTGTAGAGCGAAGGGCCTCCCCGTCCTATCTAGAACTTCCGCACCACGAAGTCCGGGCCCCCTCGCCCCTTTCGCCCCCTCCTTACTTCTTGGTGGGCGATTTCACCGATGTCCTAAACATGTGTGCAACGCAGGACTGAGCCACAGTTGACATGGGGAGGCCGATGAGATGGCAGGCAATGTATGTAACCAAGGACTCATATTACAGTGATCATCCAGTCAAGGACATAGGGGCATGCGTGCAATGCACATGGAGCATGAATGGGCACTCATGTCCCCGCGGGACATCTGACCAATGCACAGTACAAGTGAGATACCCTGCATAGAGTACTAAGGCTGTACCACACGGCATATGTCTGGCAGTTTCTACGCTGGAAGTTAGCATCTACACAGGACACATGAACAAGATACTACACATTGGCAGGATTGAAGCAGACCAGGGCAAAGGTGGAACTGGAGTGCAGAGTGGCGGAGGAGGGGCAAGGGAGCATGCCCACATGGAGTCCCGCATGCAGGCAGAGGAGACATGCATGACGGTAGCATTGCATTACTTACACATCAGAACCATGTACGCGTCACATGTAGCAGCAATCATGCACAACACATCCCACAAGTGAAACATACACGTCCTCAACAAACACGCATCAACACTCACTGGACTGGGCATCAAAGTCCAGCATCTCTCCCACTCCTTCGACCAATTCAGGTGGTATGAACTCTGCAACGAGAGCCTC
The DNA here is from genome assembly GCF_040938575.1 of Ambystoma mexicanum. NCBI lineage: Eukaryota > Metazoa > Chordata > Amphibia > Caudata > Ambystomatidae > Ambystoma > Ambystoma mexicanum. Next base: position 304,837,052 of record NC_090927.1, on the reverse strand, counting down.
ATGCGGAGTGAGTTCTTCCTCCACTGGCGCAGGCCCACCGCCAGTCACCAGAGTCAAGTTGTAATTTGAGGCACGCTTGGCCTTAGTGCTGCGCTTGATGTCATTCCAACGCTTTTTGCACTCCTGCGCCGTGCGCACCTCATGGCCGAATGAACTGACATGTTCCGCAACATGCTTCCAGTGGGTGTCACGTTGGGCAGCCGTAGTCTGACTATTGGCACCCACTAGCATGTCACGGCTGTGTCCCCGCACGTAGTCCACGAGGAAGTCCAGTTCCTGCTTACAGAAAGGCTTCTTCCTCGACGTGCAGGAGGTCGTGGCTGTGTGTGGGGTCCCAGCCTGTGCTGCAGGTGCAACCTTCCTCCTCTTGGACTGTGGCGCAGATCCTGGCTGGCTAATGCCGCCCTGACCAGTATGGCCAGTGGGTTCGGTGGATTGAGCCAAGAGAGTGGCAGGTGGAGGGATGACCAAAGGCCTGACTTGTGTCAGTGGCAACTGGGTGCCCACTAATGGACCCTGCGCAGCAACATCAGCTGTGGCAGGGTAATTGACCGCAACGGTCCTGGTTGGCAGACTCACAACCGGGGTGCTGTTGGGTGCATCTGCCCCTGCACTTGCCAACACCCGGATGTTCGGGGCAGCAGATGACATGACTGCCCCAGGGACACGTGTCTTGGTCTGAGCAGCCCGGCGTGCCCCTATGGTTTCCCCCCTGGCCTGTTGGAGATCTACCAAGGGCTCTTCAAGTGCCAACGCAGCCTGCGCTGGCAGACCCTGAGCCTGGGTGGCGGTGTCCACAGCTTCACCTGCAGCTACCACTACCCTTGGGCCCGTGGCAGTCGATGGAACGGACTGCCGGGTCATACGGGTGCCAGTGCCAGATGCAGGAGCTGCATCCCCCGGAACCACAGGGGGTGGTGGCATGGCTGCACCGACACATGGCACAACATTGTGCTCAAGTGGCGCACCCCTGCCTCTTCCCCCTCTGTGGCTGCCCTGGACACCCTGGAGTCCCCCTACTCCCTGGTCACCACGACCACGTCCCTGACCACGCCCGCCACGAGGAGTACGCCCAGCTGAGGCGCCCCTCACCTTTGGTGGCCTCCCAACCATGGCACAGATGTAGTAGTGCTGGCACAGATGGAGTGGTGCCAATGGGAGGTGTACACCACAATTGACCTGGGCAATTGGGGTGAAAGGGGTGGGAAGCAAGATGTTAACAGCCCCCCTGCACCTGCAAGGCTGTATGTGACCCCGGTGATGTGGTGACGGGTCACGCAACGCTCAGGCACCCCAAAACTGCAGTAAAACCGTTCACGCAACCCTGCAGCCTACGTGCGTGGATTCAACCTCCCGAAGTACGCGGTGGCACCCAGTAACACGAATAACGCGTACGCGTGGGACACGCAGGCTACTATGACATCGAAAATGGGTGCAATACACAGGGGCACCCGCAGTGGGAAAAAGAGCGTGCGCGACTCACCATCTGACTAGCGCGATGCAGAAAAACATGTGTAGCCAATACCCCCGCCAAAAGAAGAGATACGTCCTTGATAGCTGTGAAGTTGTGATGGCGCGCGAAACAACAGGAAGCAGCAACACACGTCGATCTCCACGAAAGGCACGTACAGCGAACTGCTGAGCCCGCTCACCTTTAACCCGTGCTGAGGGAAATGCATGCGCGCGTCACTTCACTTACGCGCATGGGCCCTTTCCTCGTATTACATGCGGACGTGGTTTTTCACGCGTGCTTACGCGCATGGGCCCTTTCCTTGTATTACACGCGGACGTGCAGTTTTCCACGGACGCTTACGCGCATGGGCCCTTTCCTCGTATTACACGCGGACGTGCAGTTTTCCACGCGCGCTGAAATGCCCATGCACGTCTATACACGTCACGTCACAGGGGTGCTTGCGCTTGAGGGGCCTTCTGTCCAATGAAAATGCGTATGCGTGCAGAAGCGCTTACGTGCTAAGGGCCTTTCCTCGAATTACACGCTGACGTGCAGATTTTTCACATGGCAAATCACTCCGTATCAAGCTGGCCACGCTCCTGCCCAGAAGGCCAAACTACTGCCCCCCAGAGCCCCGAGCACCCTCCCACCTGCCATCTGCTGCTGCCCGACTGCCTGCTGCCCACGTGCCCTGCCATTTGCTGCCTGCACATCAGCCAGGGGTGCTGTTGCTGTGACCACCCCTGCTGGAACCGAAGACTCCCGACTGGGATTCGATCGCTCCACAGCCCAGCCCCAGGACCCAGTTGCCCACCCACTCCTGCCTCTGGGGTTGTCATGTCGGGGCAAACACCATCTGGGACCACTGACAACCCCCGGCCAGAGAGGCAGAGGGGCACCAGCTTCAGTGCCACCGAAGTTGGTGTCCTGGTGGAGCAAGTCCTGGGGCAGTATGATGCCCTCTTCGGAAGTTCCCGCGTCGACAAGGAAGGACGGACTCGGATCTGGACTGACATTGTGACTGCCATCAACGCGAGGGGGTGGCAGTCCGCGACTTACAACATGTCAAGAAGCGCTGGGAGGACTTCAGGTCCAGGACCCTGAACAAGGCCCGGCGCCTCTTGCAGGCAGCGGATGCCAAGGGGCGCCGGGGCCACTTGTCGGAAGAACAGATGAGGGTCCTGGAACGTATATCCCCAGCGCTCCACGTCCAGGTCCTTGAGAAGCAGACCCGTCTGGAGTCGAGCGGTGAGTGTGCATGCATCCTGATTGTGAGCAGTGCGTGTGGTGATTATTCAGTAGTGTGCAGGTTGCACATCTGTTTGTATGGGGTCGAGTATGGGTGGGGGTGTACAGGGCCGTGGGGCTGACACATGCGAGGGCTGGAATGTGTGAGACATGGATGGTGCTTGTGTGTGTAGGCTTGCATGCCAAATGCAGTTGTGTGGGCACACATGTTTGGATGAATGTGTATGTAAGTAGACATGTCTGTGATGTCACGCATGTATGTTGTTTTCGGCTGCATGTATCAGCACTGTGTACATGTGCATGTGTGTGTATTTGACAAGGGTGCAACAGTGATGCAACATAGATGCATGTGACAGCGGTATGTGGAAGCCTGATTGGCAGATGTGACATGGATGCCCGTCTGAACACTGCGACACTTGGCAGAGGTGTACACATGCATGCAAGTGTGGTGGTGTGTGTACATGTGTGGTGCACTTCCTGTGTTGCATGTGATGTCTGGCTCACCTTTGGCTGCTCATGCTGTTGTATGTGTATGGAAGGTGGTGGCAGTTGCGATATGGCTGTGGTATGGCTCATGTGTGCGAGTTGTAATGACATGTGTGTTGGGGATTGTGATGACATGTCTGAGATTTGCCAATGCCACTCATGTACAACTGTCATGTGTGTATGTGTCCATTGTACAGTGCCCTGATGCCTGTGTTTTGTTTCTCCCTGTCTGCAGCGTCAACTGATGAAGAGGGCGGAGAAGGTGCTGTGGAGCACAGCGGCGGAGATCCCACCGCCAGCCGGAGACGCAAGGCCCGGCTCCCCTCCCATGTTGTGATCTCGTCGGGGAGTGAGGAGTCCAGTGCCGCGTCCCAGGCCGCAGCTGCCGGGGGGAGGTCCAAGAGGCGGAGGTTGGAGTTGGACTCCTCGGCAGCAGAAGGGGCAGCTGGGACCCCACAGGGCCCAACAGGGGAAGATGGCACGGAGTCATCCAGGTTGGTGGGGGGTTTGGTGGAGGAGGAGGCCGTGCAAGCACCAGAGACGGGGTCTGGAAGTGGGGATCCCACTGGTGCTAGTGGTGCAGTGCAGGACCAGGGACAGGAGGCAGCACAGGCCGCCGCGGAGGTGCCTGTGTGCAATCCTGTCCCTGATCCTGTCCCTGCATCATCTTGCACCAGCAGGGATGCCTACATCCAGACCCGTTTTCAGGCAGGGGATGAGCTCACGTCAACTGGCCTTCCTCTGCCTGCGGACGTGGCTATCCGGGTCCGGGTTGAGCCTGTCCTGGCTGGTGTGGCGTTGCGTCAACGGGCCATGCGAGGTGGCCTGCAGTCTTTTCATGAGGAGACTGCACGTCATCTCGAATGGCTCGTTGACCACGTCAGCCTGCTGGGACAGGTCACCCAGGCCGGATTCCTCCGTCTGATGGGGCTTGCTACGACCCCCTCCTCAACTGGACCCCCTATGCGCCAGTCGTCTTCCGTGCCATCTTCCCACCCATCAGTCACCTGGGTGCCCTGTGGAGCTGCCTCTGACGGTGCGGCCAGGCTGGTGGAGGAGGCATCCCTGCCACAGTCGGGAGTCGGACGTCCAGCAGGGGTGGCCACATCTACGACTGCACCCCAGCCGGCGGACGATGTGCAGGCAGCAGGAGGCAGTGCACGGGCAGAGGCACAGCAGCAGCAGCAACGTGGTGGGAGCCATGAAGGCTTGGGGCCTTCAACATCGGAGGGGCAGGCATCGGCCGGAGGGCAGGAAGACCCAGGACAGAGAGTGTCTTCCATGTGGCAGCGGTTGGGCCACGCCATAGATGCGGAGCGGCAGCGGGTGGAAGAGTCACGGCTCACAATGGCCAGGGCGGAGAACTCCATGCGGAGGGCCCTGAGGCGGGCCGAGTGCCTCGAGGCAATCCGCAGGGGTTTGGAGGTGGACACGTCGACGGCCCTGCGGATCCTCGGGGCCATGGAGGAGGACCGCCTCCGGGACATTGAGGAGGAGTTCGATGATGCCCTGGCCCGGGACATCCACAAGTGAGCCGTGAAACTAGCCCGCTGCCCTTGTACATAGTTATGTAGGTAGTGTTAGGTTTCATTTTTGTCTTGATTTTATTTGGACCTTTCAGAAATTGGCCACATTTTTGTATATAGTTTATTTTATTAGTTAGTGTAGTTAGATAGGTTTCCTTTCTTTTGTTGGGATAATGGACCCTGGCTTGTTCCCATGTACATAGTTCATGTTGGATTGTATTTTTTTTTCACATTTTAACCATGGAGCAATGGCTTTCTTTTTTATTTCCCATTGGATTTTGTTTTGTGGACATTGACTTTGGACAACATTACTTTGGAATTTTATTTTTGGTTTTGCTTTTTTTCACGGACATGCTTCTTTTAATTTTTCTTCATTTTTGATTCTATTTATGTTTCCTTTAATACATATTTTTTGGTGAACTTCAATGTGTGGTATCTCATTGGTTTCATGGATTTCATGATATGTGTTTTAAGATTCACTGACACCCACTGGGTGTATGTGAGGGAAATGTGTTTGTTTCGGAACTTGCAATTGGTGTTATGTGATGTAATTGCAAATTATGAGTGGGTGGATGCAATACTCGGGTGGGTGTTTTGCATTTGGAGGCTGACCATAGGGACCAGGGATCTAGATTGTGATGACATGTTGGCTGGGGAACATGAGTTGCACATGGGTGGGGGCCTGCTGGCAGGTGCCCCACAGTGCTGGGGGGTGGGGGTGGTGGGGAACATGAGTTGGACATGGGTGGGGGCCTGCTGGCAGGTGCCCCACAGTGCTGGGGGGTGGGGGTGGTGGGGAACATAAGTTGGACATGGGTGGGGGCCTGCTGGCAGGTGCCCCACAGTGCTGGGGGTGGGGGTGGTGGGAGACATGAGTTGGACATGGGTGGGGGCCTGCTGGCAGGTGCCCCACAGTGCTGGGGGCTGGGGGTGGTGGGGAACATGAGTTGGACATGGGTGGGGGCCTGCTGGCAGGTGCCCCACAGTGCTGGGGGGGTGGGGGTGCTGGGAGACATGGGTGGGGGCCTGGTGGAGGCTGTCCCTGCACTGCTGGGGGGTGGGGGCGGTGGGAGACATGGGTGGGGGCCTGCTGGCAGGTGCCCCACAGTGCTGGGGGGTGGGGGTGGTGGGGAACATGAGTTGGACATGGGAGGGGGCCTGCTGGCAGGTGCCCCACAGTGCTGGGGGGTGGGGGTGGTGGGGAACATGAGTTGGACATGGGTGGGGGCCTGGTGGAGGCTGCCCCTGGTGGCTGGGGGGCGGGGGTGGTGGGGAACATGAGTTGGACATGGGTGGGGGCCTGCTGGCAGGTGCCCCACAGTGCTGGGGGGCGGGGGTGGTGGGGAACATGAGTTGGACACGGGTGGGGTCCTGGTGGAGGCTGCCCCTGGTGGCCGGGGGGTGGGTGTGCTGGGAGACATGGGTGGGGGCCTGGTGGAGGCTGCCCCTGGTGGCTGGGGGGTGGGGTGCTGGGAGACATGGGTGGGGGCCTGGTGGAGGCTGCCCCTGGTGGCTGGGGGGTGGGGGTGCTGGGGGACATGGGTGGCGGCCTGGTGGAGGCTGCCCCTGGTGACTGGGGGGGTGGGGGTGGTGGGAGACATGGGTGGGGGCCTGGTGGAGGCTGCCCCTGGTGGCTGGGGGGTGGGGTTGCTGGGAGACATGGGTGGGGGCCTGGTGGAGGCTGCCCCTGGTGACTGGGGGGTGGGGGTGGTGGGAGACATGGGTGGGGGCCTGGTGGAGGCTGCCCCTGGTGGCTGGGGGGTGGGGGTGCTGGGAGACATGGGTGGGGGCCTGGTGGAGGTTGCCCCTGCACTGCTGGGGGGTGGGGGTGCTGGGAGACATGGGTGGGGACCTGGTGGAGGGTGCCCCTGGTGACTGGGGGTGCAGGGGGACATGCGTTGGTGGGCAGTAGTGCAAGTTGACATGTGGGTTGGCTGGGGGTCATGGCCATGGTGGATGGTGTGCCTGCAGGACATGTGCAGGGTAGGCCCCTGTGGTGTGAGCCGTGGAGGGTGTAGAGGGAACACCTGGGAGGACCCACACGTGCAATTCACGTGTGGTGCTCCCTGCGCACCCCTGTAATACATGTACCCTGATGGAATCGCGTGTGGAACTTCCCGCGCACCCCTGAAATGCGCGTACCCTGCTCGCAGGGGCCCAATCGCATGTGGAACTTCCCGCGCTCCCCTGGAATACACGTATCCTGATGGAATTGCGTGTGGAACTTCCAGCGCACCCCTGGAATACACATACCCTGCTAATGTCGCGTGTGAAACTTCCCCCGCACCACGGAATACACATACCCTGATGAGATCGCGTGTGGAACTTCCCGCGCACCCCTGAAATACACGTGCCCTGCTGATGTCGCGTGTGAAACTTCCCCTGCACCCCAAAATACACGTACCATGATGAAATCGCGTGTGGAATTTCCTGCGCACCCCTGAGATACGCGTACCCCCAATCGCGTGTGGAAATTCCTGCGCATCCCTGAAATGCACGTACCCTGCTGAAATCGCATGTGGCACTTCCTGCGCACCCCTGAGATACGCGTACCCCTGCTCGCACGGGCCCAATCGCGTGTGGAAATTCCTGCGCACCCCTGAAATACATGTAGCCTGCTGAAATTGCGTGTGGCACTTCCTGCGCACCCCTGAGATACGCGTACCCTGCGGAAATCGCGTGTGGCACTTCCCGCGCACCCCTGAAATACGCGTACCCTGCTCGCACGGGGCCAATCGCGTGAGGTACTTCCCGCGCACCCCAGTGATACATGTAGCCCGCTTGCCGTGCTGGTACAGGGTTAGCGCAGCCCTTTGCACTGGATTGGGTATATTGATGGCTTTTCCCTGCGCGAGAGGCCTTCTTGGGGGTGTAACTGGCGCTGCTGCAGGGTCGCTGCGCCACTGTGCGCCACGGCTGGTTTTGGTGGCTGGAATCCGTGAATACGCTGTGCGCGGAAATGGATTTTAGGGCACGCGGCTGGCGCAGGGATTCGCACGCACACACTGTGCGCCAGCCGCGTGCGCCACTTGTGCGCTGAATTCTATGAATTACCCCTTAAATGGTTTGAATTAGCTCTCTACCTTGTAGCAGAAAACAAATATGAAATAACTGAGCCCTTAATACTCCTTAATAGTTTGCAGTTATTGCACTACAAAACTTGACAACAACCAAACTCCTTCACGTTCTATCACAAATAATTTGGAATTATACCCAGTACCAAAACCTCTACAACAACTTAATTTATATGAGAGCATCATAATTCAAACAGTACACCCATTTCAAGCAATAATAAGCCTTCAACCAAAAACAGCAAAATTACCTCCCTCTGAATTGGTAAAAGGCATTCGTGGAAAAGTAGTTTATTTACCATTAAATCTAAAAGAAAATGTGCATACTCTAGGAGTGCAACGTCCAATGCAGCAATCTTTAATTATATTAGTAAATGGAGTACCTACAAAAGACAAAGAAATATGGCAACAGCTGGTAGATTTATATAAAGTTAGACAAGCCTTCCAATATCTTAAAGAGAATAATGAATATTACAAAGAAATTAATATTGAAGAAAACTTGAAAGATACAACTGAAATAATTCAAGAAACACAAGAAGCTGGTCAATTTGAGCTACTAGATCCTGCGACAATATCAAATACTTTAGACCATTATACAATTCATCCTTTGCACTGTAATGACACCGTACAATATGTACTGGAAACTTACCAAATGCGTCAAACAAAAGGATCGCCAATCAGTATATGGGAAAAAAGTATAGAAGCACGTGCTTTTCCTCTACTCTTTCCTACTGGCAAAGGAGGAAGGTATGATGATAGACCTATTCAAATATCAGCTTCAGAATACCGCTCATTACGGATGTATTCTGAAGATCCCAGATTAAGACAAAATGTGGAATACATATTCCACCTACTCTTTGAAAGTGAACTAGCAACTTTATGTTACGGAGTTGCACACATATTAAAATCAGGATCACACTTTCAAAATATGACAGCTACACAATTATTAGAGAAAGTGCAACAAATCTATTAGCAAATATGCGTGGTACTAAAGAATACTGGTTTCGATGTCATGGAGATGTACGTTGTATGATCAGAAACCTTGGCTCACCCACTGCGTTTGTTACATTAAGTTGTGCAGAATATGCATGGGAAGATTTATATGATTTCCTACGCATATCAAATAAAAGCAAAACAAACATAGATATTCTAACTCCTGGAGAACTTTGTTCTTTTGATCCTGTTAATGTTTCAAGATATTTTCACCATCGCTTCATTGCTATGCTACATTTTATTTGTAATAAAACTGTTCCTCCCCTTGGAGAAGTGCAACACTTCTTTTGGAGAAAAGAATACCAAGCCAGAGGAGCGCCACATATCCACATGCTTTTATAGATTAAAGATGCTCCTAAATTTGGTCAAGACAGTGATGCCACTGTTTTACAGTTTATTGAAAAATATGTCACTTGTGAAATTCCATCAGAAGCCACAAATAGTGATCTTCATGCACACATTTTACAATTTCAATGACACAAATGTGGAAAATATTGTCGTCGCAAATACAAAAACAAAGGCAAATACTACACCAAATGCCGATTTGGTTTCCCTAGACCAGTTACAAATACAGGTCAAGTAAACAACCTCATGTCTTCAGTTAGACATAGTGTTAAAGGTAAGTCACCTAAAATACATATTACATAAAAAGAAAAGAAGAAGAAAAATATATCAATGATTATAATGCAATCGTTGCCCACTTATGGAATGCAAACATAGATGTGCAGTACATTGCAGACAATTCTACTGCAGTTGCACGATATGTCACAGCATACTTAACTAAAGCAGAAAAGACAGAGCTCCAAGACCTCTGGAATGACCTGTCATCAGATAAAACAGTATCTCAGAAATTATACAGCTTGGGCATAAAAATGCTCACCCATAGAGAATGTGGATCTTATGAAGCAGCTGATCGTTTAACTGGTACTTCATTGTATGGTAAATCTGAAAATATAGTATGGCTAAGTCTTGGTCCAGCTAAATCTAGAAAAAGAGTTCTAAAATCATATGAAGATATAGAAACAATAGCCAAACATGATCCCAACAGCCAAGACATTTTAAAAAACAATGTATTGGACACATACTACCCAAACAGAAGTAATACTTTGGAAAACATGTGTCTATGCCAAATAGCCCAAAACTACACAAACAAAAATAATATGAAACCTGATGAAAAAAAGGTAAACATAGAGTGACAGACTGTGAAGGCAGCTTAGTTAAACTCACTAAACCAAATTTAATTAATCATATCAAACTGTCATTGAAGACTCCTCAACATAAAGAAGTATATTACATGTCCCTGCTACAACTCTTCAAACCATGGAGAAAAGAAGAACAATTACTAGATAACTATGACTCATATGAGGATGCTTTCAAAGCAAATGAAAGCACTATAACTGATGTAAACTTTACACAGTACAAAACAATGTTGCACAATGAACAGCAACATGAAGAAGAACTCCAAGCCCAACTAGATAAGGATACTCCTGACAGTAGTCAACCTTCTGTAACAGGAAGCCAAGAACCACTGGGAGAACCACTAATAACAAATGAGGCAGAATTAGCTATGATAGAAGTAGAAAACACCATGTGTCAGTATGACGATAAGGAAGACTTAACTATACTACAATCAAAACTAAACAATGAGCAAAGTAGCATTTTTCAAGAAGTAACAAAACAAATTGCACATGGTGTAAAACATGAAAATAAAGAATGTTCCTGTCATAATTATAAACCTATACTACTGTACGTCAGTGGTGAAGTTGGTTCTGGCAAAACATTCCTAATCAAAATCATTAGTAAGTTCCTTCAACAATTGACAAACAACAAACTGTCAGCTGTTGTCACTGCCCCCACAGGTTTAGCTGCCTACAACATAGGTGGTGTTACATTACACCGATTACTACTATTACCAGTAGAACACCAGAACAAATTAGACTATTACAAACTTTCTGCAGAAGCTGCAATGGAATTACGCAGAGTATTGAAACAAATGAAAATGCTACTAATAGATGAAGTGAGCATGGTCTCCAACCTGATGTTAGCTTTGATTCCCCTCAGATTACAAGAAGTATTCAAAACAGACAATGAAATAATGTTAAATAAAGAAATGCAACCAATAATGGAAATTAGTGCCACAGACAAACTAGATGTACATGGTATGATACTACCCATGTGTGACCAAGCCACAACAAGACTAAATAATTTAGAAAAATCAATCTCAAACACAGCAGGCTTAGAAAAGATGTTAAAATTATCCTTAAATTGCAGAGTAATGCTTAAACGTAACCTTGACGTGGACCAAGGACTAGTTAATGGAGCACTGGGTACAGTTGTTGGCTTTCAAACATACCCACGTGACAACAAAATTCAGTTTGTCAATATACTCTTTGACAAACTTTCAGAAGTAAAACGGATAGGACGCTCAACAGCTAGATTCCTTCTCTTCAAAGATATGTATGTACGCAGAGAACAATTTTCTCTAACTCTTGCATACGCAGTCACGATTCATAAATCACAAGGTCTTACCCTAGACAAAGCAATGGTAGACATTGGTAACACAGTCTTTAAAGAAGGCATGAGCTACGTAGCACTATCACGCTTACGTACACTTGACGGTCTATTTCTAATCAACTTTGATGCAAGTAAAGTAAACGCTGATATTCCTTGCATTTTAGAATATAATAGACTTCGCTCACTATACACTCCCCATCTAAACACATATTCTGTTCCACAAAAACTAAAACGTTGTAAAAGAAAACTAAATCAAACAGAAATGCAACAGGACGTCACTGCAAATCCTCCAAAGAGAGTAAAAGAAACTAATACTTCATCAAGTACCACAAACAAAAAAGAATCAATTAGAGAAAGTAAACCAGGTACTTCTTTAAAGAAGGAAGACAAACTCCAAAAAAAAAGCAGTTAGATACAGAACTACCTGGACCATTTAAATTCTCAAATATAGTTGGTGTAAGTTGCTATGCAAATGTAGCAATGAATATTCTATTTCAATTACCACCAATTGTTGACAACATTTACTTACACTTTAGAGACCCATTGTGTATGCAAATGTTAGTACTTCATAGAAACGCAAAAAACAATCCTGACAACACATATAGCGTTTATGGAATAAGACAAGAATTGGACTACTGTGCTGGAATGGTGAAATTCACTATAAACTCACAGGAGGATCCACAAGAATGTTTAATGTACTTACTACAAGTACTGGAAAACAAAAACATACCTATAAAGGAAATCTTCCAGATTTCATACATGTGGAAACATACATGCACTCTGTGCAACAATGTGACACAAGAAGAAATTCCCAATGAACGCTTCATATATATATCAATACCAAATTGTGAATCCATTCCATTTCAGCAACTTGTACAAAATGCAAACCATGGTAGATTATGCTCTACCTGCAATTCAGATAATCGCTCCACGTTAGTAATACAAACACATAGTAAATACGTAATACTAATGCTTCTACGTTACAATGCAGATGGTACCAAAAACAACTGCAAGCTGACTGGATTCACACATAGTCAAATATCACTTGGTAAGAAAACCTTCACAACAATAGGTATAATCTACCATGCAGGAGCCACAACCAATTCAGGGCACTACACAGCATATATAAAAAAGAAATGTGGATGGTTTGAATGTAATGATAGTACCATTACTCTAAGGCAGAGATTACCAGCAAATCTTACAAACGCTTATTTGATGTTCTTAAAACCAAAATTTGATAAATAAACTGTATTTAAACCTTTAAGTAAATTTGTGTTAAAAAATATAAACTGTTAGAATACTCCAAAAGCTATCTAACTGCTCAAAGATTCTACAACAACTAATCAGATAAATGAATACCACTAAATTAGACCAAAAAGTACACAGTTAGAATACGCCAATTGGTATCTAACTGTCCCAAAATTATAAATTTGTGTTAAAATAATATAAACTGTTAGAATACTCCAAAAGCTATCTAACAGCTCAAAGATTCTACAACAACTAATCAGATAAATGAATACCACTAAATTAGGCCAACAAATGCACAGTTAGAATACGCCAATTGGTATCTAACTGTCCAAAAATTTAACAATATCCAAATAGATAAATCAAAACCACTAAAATATATTAAAAAAATAGACAGTTAGAATATGCCAATTGGTATCTAACTGCTCCAAAATTTTATAATATCAAAACAAATGACGAATCTGTTACTGCTCCAAAAAAAATACAACAAAGCAAAGTATAAAGCATTAGCCAGAAACAACAAGTGAACACTGAAAACAAACAAACAAATAAACTGTAGCATAACAGAAAAAGTTTTTTTTTTTAATCCAACATGGATTTTTTTTTCTCCCACAGACCCAATGATTTTAGCAACAAATACAGAAACTGAGCAAATTGCACAGTACTCTGATTTGTACGCTACTAAATATGAGGGTCGAAAAAAAATAAAAGTATATTGCTTATATAATGTAATAAGTCATTACAAAATACTAATACTATCATGCTATTTTCTTTTATCACAGAAATGAAGAAGAAAAACATGGACTCCCATTACTAGACCAAACAGTAAGTATACAATAATAAGGACAACCATAGCAGCATATCACATCCATAGTATCTAATACCTTTGTTCCTTATACATTTGTTTTTCACCCAAAGTTATAAGCAAATATGAATGTGATATGCTGCGTTGGTTGTTGCCAGGGCATACAGTCTTGGGTGCATGGCCAAATGGCCAAATGGCCATGCATCCAAGACTGTATGCCCTGGCAACAACCACCGCAGCATATCACATCCATAGAGTCAAACATTTCAACTATGATCTATGGGAAACTTTTAATGTCTGCGAACAATGTGAGTGTTCTTAGAACACTTTGAACTTGCCAGCGAACAATACGGACACCGTTTTCAGGACACCCCCTACGAACATTTCAGAACAACGCGATAGTTCTTAGAACACTTTCAACTTAACAACGAACAATACGGACTGCGTCCTAAGGACACCCCCTACGAACATTCCAGGACACCGGGAGTGTTCTCAAAAACATCTTAAGAACACCCCCATTTTGTTTATTTGCGAACATTTCAGGACACCGCGAGTGTTCTTAGGACACATTCAACTTGACAGAGAACAATACGGACAGCGTCCTCAGGACACCCCCTACGAACACTCCCCGGACACTGCGAGTGTTCTTAGAAGCGTCTTCAGAACACCCCCATTTTGTTTATTTGCGAACATTTCAGGACACCGCGGGTGTTCTTAGAACACATTCAACTTGACAGAGAACAATACGGACAGCGTCCTCAGGACACCCCCTACGAACACTCCCTGGACACCGCGTGTGTTCTTAGAACAGTTTCACTTTGCTTGCGAACAAATCGGACACATATTGAGTCCTTAGAACACCCCCCGTCAGTTTATTTAGAACATTTCAGAACACCCGTGATGTCCGCAAACAAATTGAACACAAAAAGAATGTCTAACACATAAAAACACAACTTTCATCCTATCTCATACACTCCCACCCTCCCCAAACACTCCTACACACCAACACACTCTACTAAATACACATTTTGAACAAAGTTTCACCACGCTGTCCGCGGACGTCCGCGAATCCAAGATGGCGGGTGCTACCGAAAAATCTGAAGCGCTTCACGCTCCACACCGTCCAATCAGCGAACACGTTGCATGTCCGCGAACATCGCGCAAGACGATTGGCCAATCAGGACACTGTCCGCGGAGCGAACAGGGAAGTGTGTCCGCGAACCGAACACAGATATCACTAATTTTTGTTTTACCTACTTTTTGGTAATTTTAAAAAAAAACTACTGGACGGATTTTCACCAAATTTACAAAAGCACGCTTTCGGGACCAAGCCGCTGCTCCTGGTCCAAATTTGGTGGAAATCCGTCCAGCGGTTTGGGCTGTAGGCGCGAGCAAAATGTTTTTCCCATTCAGTCTATGGGAAAAAAAAAAGTTTTGGGACTCCCCCTATAACTTTGCCCCCCCTGGACGAATCCTCACCAAACTTTGCAAAAGAATTCTGAGTGACCCAAATACTTTTTTTGCAAAGTTTGGTGAGGATCCGTCCAGGGAGAGCGAAGTTATAAGCCACCCAAAAAGTGCTCTTCCTATGGAAAAAGCAACTTAACCATAACTACATGGCCACTACCGTGGCCATGTAATATATATTTTCATACATAGATTTCAGCTTTCATCATTGAAAAAAGTAAATACACTTCTTTAACATGTAAATACAGTTTGCTACACTGAAATGGCATTAAAGAAAAACAGACATTTTCAGAAAATATTAGGAAAGACATTGTAATTCAAATTACTTTTCTCTAATTCAGTGGGTAGCTCAAGACTAAAGTTTTGGCCTCCGAAATAAGGGCAGCCTGCACTTCACAATGTCAAATATCATAGATTCTGTGGTGGAGAAAATGACAACTCTCGATTACGGTGGATTGGTGAACAGTAATATTGCTTGTGTAACTTGAATGAAAGTACAGCACTCGCTCTTCACTACTGCACAGACGCCCTTCGGTGAGGCCAGAATGATGGCTAGAGCCATACTAGTCTGAAGCACCATTATTATGATGGCTACTTTTGCTTGGGATAATAGAGTCAAGGAGGATGCAGTAGCATGTGCAATATCCTCCACTAACCTTGACAATTGGGTCAGACTGTCTCTATGTGTCTTAATCCCGTGATTTGAGGGCAAAGTTCGATTTAGCTCATCAAAGCAGGTAGGATGCAGGACATGGGCAAAATAATTCCGCCCGACCAAACTTCCAGTTTATAGTTTAGCGGCTCGATAAAGATGCAGCAAAGTACATATCAATGTTCAAAAGTTCCACCAAGACTCAGGTACAGGACAACAAAATCCATGGTTCAAAGTTTATGATCAAATGTTTCATCTAAAAGTCCAAACTACAACAATTCCTAGGGGCCTGAGCCATGCCCATACGAGGGCCATTATAACAAACAGAATGACCAATGGATAATACCAGCATGGGATATAACTTGCAGAATAGGGTAAATCCCCAGTAGTGGCTTCTGCTCTGTGCCAGCGCACCACCACCTGAGGGGGATTCATCTTTGTTGAGGGGACAAATCCAGGGGTGAGTGACTTGGCCAGTGGCCCATTTGTTCAGAGCTATTGACTCCCAGGTACTCTTCCATGGGATCACAACACGTACCTTTTGCATGTTGCATTCTGAGATCCGGAAGGGGTCAGACATTGGCGATGATACACCAACAGTGAGGCCTGAATCTGGTTTGTTTCTTCCAGAACTTCGACTGCCTGATGACAAAGCCTTATCAATAGTTCTACCCGGGATCTCACTACTTGCAAAAGATTCAGAAGCTGTGGATCCTAGTGCGGCATTTGAACATATTGCCTGATCGAAGGCCGCGCCCTGGCCTTCTGGTACTGGCTGTTCCATCCCAACAACACTGGCAGAGTCTGACATCAGCAAATGATTGGAGACGTCAATGGTAGTGGTGTTGGTGGTTGTGGTGGACCTGGAGTCAAACCAAGGAAGATCAGTTAATGTAGGAGTGATATCATCAGCTGGGGTGGCAATTTTGCAGCAATGCAGCATGTGGATCCAGGCCAGGATGCTCAAACACTTCACGGCCGAATGCATAGTCACAAGAACCTGAAACGGACCACACTACTTCGGCTGTAGCACAGATTTCCACTGGTGGACCTTCACCAGGACCCATTGTCGTGGCTACAGAGAGGAGCAGGGCTTAGTAGCCTGTTCAGGACCTGTGCATGGAGATATCGGACAGTTTTAATCAACATGCAACAATATTTAATCTGCATAGTGTCCTGTAATGGCAGACTTTGAATATGGGGAACTGCTGGGGGTGCAGTTCCCATTCTCATGGCACGACCTGTGAGGATGTCATGGGAAGACAGTTTGTGTTTATGCTGCAGGTTGTTGTGCATGGCAACTGAACCAAGGGCACGGCGTGGGGCCATTTCATCCCTGTCTCTTTACAAACTTTGGACAGCCGCAACTTAAGGTCCCCATTCAGGCATTTTACATGTGCACTAGAGTGCAGGTGATAAGTGCAATGGAACGCTTTACACACTTCTCTGATAACGTGACCAGTAAAATGGGTACCTTGGTGGCTGTCTATACTAAGGGGCAATCCAAACCGAGGTATCAACTCTGCTAACAACTTCTTAGCCCCTGTTACCGCATCTGCTTTTTTACAGGGAAATGCCCCCACCCACGCAAAAAATACATCAACAAGGACCAAACAGTAAACATAGGTCATGAAGGAAGGGAGCTGTATGAAGTATGTCTGCACATGTAAGAGTGGACCTTCTGATAGAGGACATGCAGACATCTTCATGGGCATTGCTCTCCCAACATTGTATGTTAAACATATGATGCAATTTTCACAATAACTCTGAGGCGTTGTGGCAGAACCAGGAGCCATCCAATAGTGATGCAATAAAGTGATCATAGCCTTTTTACCTGAATGAGATAAACCATGAGCTTCACGGAGCAGGTAGGGGAGAAGTACCTTTGGTGCCACCAGGTGGCCATCTGAGGAGCGCCACACGGAGTCCACCCCCAACTTACATTCTTGTTGAGTCCAGATCACCTCTTTAGCTTCTGGAGCCTGATCTTGGAGGATTGCCAGACTGGAAAGGGAAGGGATAAATGACCATGGAACTGCAACACAAACAAGAAATTCATTAGGAGCCAGGGCCCATTTAAGACCACAGAGTGTGCTGCACCATTTACCAACACATTTCCTTGGGCTGTAAATGAATGTGAAGGATCATGTCCCTTATATTTTACTATAGCTACAGCTGCAGGGAGTAACAAAGCATTCAATAAAGCTAATACATAGTTTTCATTTAATATGGGGGTGCCTGTGGAAGTTAAATATCCACACCACTTGCAGAGAACTGCAAAGTCAACAACTTGGGCATACCTGAAGTCGGTATAGATCGTAGTCGAGCTATCTCGGGCCAGAGTACACGCATGGGTGAGTGCCACCTCTGCTGATTTTTCGATATGCTTCTAGAACAGCAATTGGGGGGACATACAGAATACCCAGAAAATGAATCCCCAGTTTCTAGAACATGGGTACAAGATCTGTCAACAAAAAGTATCAAGTCAAGATTCAACAAAGGTACATCAGACAAATCTACACAGGGTGACAAGAGTGTCTCCACGTCAACCTGACAGGCATGCGGCTCCCCGTCCTCTGGGGTTGGGAGCAAAGAGGCAGGATTCAGAATTCAAAGTTACATTGGCAGCAGAAATAGGCTAACTTTCATGTAAGGTGAGATGGGAATTTGGCACATGCTGTGTGCTCCCTTTAAGCAATAATGACAATACAGCATGGTGAACCTCAATCATGTCAGAGAGTTCATTTTCTCTATCAGACAAACTGGGAGTCCCACAGTTACTGTATCTAAAGCTAAGCTGTGGTATGACACAGGCTGGTGCTTATCACAGGGTAACTGAGTCAACACACCTTGAGCAAACCCGTTGCAGTCATCGCAGAACAGCACAAAGGGCTTACTGTAATCCGGCAGCCCTAAACACAGAGCCATTGCGAGTGCTTGCTCAATGGTGACAAAGGCATCATCTGTCTCCTGAGCCCCAGGCAGGGAATTGGGGGTTGAATCAGGCTTGAGGTTCTGAAGGGGCTTAACTGTGGATACTTACCCAAGGACCCATTGTCTACAGCAACTT
Organism: Ambystoma mexicanum; assembly: GCF_040938575.1. Lineage (NCBI taxonomy): Eukaryota > Metazoa > Chordata > Amphibia > Caudata > Ambystomatidae > Ambystoma > Ambystoma mexicanum. The sequence continues at coordinate 304,818,522 of NC_090927.1, read as the reverse complement.
ACCATCCCAGGGGAATACCCTCATCTGCTTCTTGATCTAGGGATTAGGGACCTTCTATATCAAGGCAATCTCATCATGGGTCAAATGTCTTTCCCCAGCAGAAATCTCAAGGTCTAGGTATCGCACAGTGATCAGACCCAACTGTAATTTATCTTTAGATGCCTTGTGATCCGTTTCACCTCTTTCAACAGAATAAGTGAGTGTTCCTCACATGCTTCCAAAGAGGGGGGGGGGGTACATACTGTGTCAGCATGGACCCTCCTAGTAACTGACCCGAATCGAGATCTTTCTTTAAAATTTGGGAGAACAGAGCAAGACCTTTTACGTATCCCATTGAAAGCCTAGTGAATGCATACTGAGTGGATTTATGGGTAAATGTGAACAGAAAGTAACTGTCAGGATGTATGAGCATGTGGTAAAATGCTGAACACAAACCTACAACAGTGAAATACTTGGCCGAGTAAAGTATACATGACAAAATGGTAGCTCGACTGGGTACAATCAGAAAAGCCGGTAATACAGAGGTAACTGCACACATATCCTGAATAAAATGATACAACTGTTTACATGGCTTCTTGGTTGGAAAAATGAGAGTATTGCACAGACTGCATCTTGGTACAATAATACCTTGTTGGAGTAGGGATTCCATTACAGGGTGAATACCGTCTTCAGCCTGTGAGGAAAGGAGATAATGAGGTATGCATGGCTGGAGCTTGGCAGGATTCAGAGTAATTTTCTCTGGCTCAGCTTTTACCATATGACAAGTGTCATTTGTATGGGTTGATCATAATTTCACTGGGATTCAGTCCAACATTCCCTGCTGTGAACAGGGAATGCCAGTCCAGTCTCCACGGTTCGAATGGGTAATTTTCTGTAACACTGCCAACACCTTGTGCTCCTTGTGAGCGTGAATATCAAGGTATACACCATCAGGGGAACAGTAAATCAAGCAACTTAGCTGACACCATAAATCGAATCCAAACAATTCACAGGAGTACAGGGACCCAGCAAGAATGCATGTTGGTCAGAAAATTGACCTATCGTAACCATAAGCGGGGTAGACACAGGATGAGGTATTGGTGTACCCCTTATACCTACATCATTTACAACATTATCAGAATGCATCATTCGTGGAAACTCAGAGGCTTTTAGTATGGAGCATGATGCTCCAGTGTCAACCAAACATGAAATCATTTGACCGGCAAAAACACAAACAACATACAGGCCAGTAGGATGAATTTATATAAGTGGTGCAACAAGTTCAGAGACCCCTTGGCAATCCGAACCATCAGTCTGAAGTGGTGGCGGCAGGGACAGGACCTTGTCCTTCCAATTGGTGTGGTTGGCGATCCACCTCGACCGTCATACTGAGGCCGATGTGGGCACTTGGCTTTCCAGTGTCCAAACTCTTTGCAGTAATTACACCGATCACTTCACGTGTTCATGTAATACATCTCAGCCGTTTTCCCTGGTTCCTATGATTGAGGTGGTCCTCTCCCTCTTCCCTGTCCCCACCCAGCTAGTGCAGGGTGGAATAAGGAATATGTTTGGCTTTTGTAGTTTCTTTTTGTCTTTTGACCTTTTCATGCAAGTGCTGTGCAGCTAACAAAACTTCAACCAAACCTTTTCCTTCCAATCCTATCAGTACTGCCTTAAGATATCTTAGGTAGCAAGCCCATAGCAAACTGAGCCACCACAGCTTGAGGAGCCATAAGCTCTGCATCAATAATACCAGAATATTGTTCAAAGCGTTGTTTCAAACAGGATTTTCTCACTTGGCTTGCTTACATGCCTTTATCTTAGACCAATCAGTCTTTCCAGGACACATTTCAATAACAGTTTGCACGAGTCTATCAGTAAACATTTTCAGATCCCTGGCAGTGGCAGGTTCTTCCGCTGGCATACTTTGAGCAAAGTAAATGTATCTGTGGGCAGCACTGTTCGCAATAACTGATCCAAATCAAGACACATGGAGTGATAGCAATCTTTTATGACGTGGAGTTCCTCCTGGAACTTAACAGGATCTTCTTGTACCTTTGAAAATCTGAGAACAATATTAAACAAATCAGTAGCCCTACAAAGGGCATGTACAGTAACTAAAGTATCGCCTCCTCCCAGGAGTTGCCTAAGCAGGAATGCACCAGTACTGGTATTGGGCGTTGTATTCGAAAACACTTAAAATGTGGCAGAGGAAGGTAAAAAAGGTTTAGAGATCTAAGCTTGTATTTTAGGGGTAAACAGACCGACCGTAGGGTTTATTGGAGTGGACTGATGATATGCTGGCAGTTGGGTAGAGTCTGGGCTAGCCGGTTGTCAGTCAGGTGTAACATTTAAAATGGCAGGATTGTAAGTGCACAAAATATGTTCTGGACTTTCCTTTAACGGGAGCTACCCATGGATAATCATTTGTACCCAGCTTGATGTGCCGGTACCTGCAGGTTACAGTTCTCAGGGATTTAACTTTCTCCTGGATCTTTTCTTGAGTGTATTTCAATGCCTGGGTCTTAGATTCAGTCTCTCTCTTAGTAGCCTCAGTATACCAATCTAGATAACAGTCCCATTGGTGTTGGTTTACACGTGCGCCTTTCTTTTTTAGTGCCTTAACTAGATTCATTATCCTGTCTAAGTAAAATGTGCCTTTCTGAGGGAAGTCTCTAGGTGACGCACCCTGTGTATGTTTGTGCTATTTATCCAGGTACTTACATGTTTTTGGTGAATAGTGAGTACACATGAAGCGTGCTGGACTTCCTTTAGGAGGAAGTGGCACTTGTCTAGACTGCCCTGAACCCAGTCTGACTTATTAAGGATCCAGGTCAGTTCCTAACTCTATCTGCATCGGGACACTATCGAGTCCCGTGGCTGGCGGCGTGGGTATTGCTCATTATGGCCCGCTTTGCCACATCTAACAAGAGGCTCAGGTTTTACCACCTGACCTATGTTCCTCCCTCAGTACTGAAATTGCATTGACACCCGCAAGTGTTGGTAAAATTTCAGATGACTGCTGGTTCACAGCCCATACCCCCATTATATTACCAGCAATGCAGAGCGATGTTCAGATTTTTCTGAGACTTGGGTAGTTAAGGGTCAAAGAAAATACACATACACGGAAGTGCACCAGAAGTGCTGTTTGTGCTAGGCGGACTGTTAGGGCGAATTCTCATAAATGGCTAATTTCCCTTACCTACTGAGTCCCTCAGCATTCCTAGGGTTTATTTTCTTTCACCTGGTAAGAGTGTGAGCCTTTTTCCCACTCTTACATGTATTTTGCTATGTGTGTTTTTACCATTCGTGTGATCTTGGGCTCTGGAGCCTCACCTACTCCATGAGCATCATTTGTATGTGTGTTACACAGCACCTTCAGTGCAGTGACACAAGGTTGTCTTTTAGACTTCCCTCTGACTCCATTTTTCTGGGACTGACTACTGTCTCCCAGCAACATGTAAAGTTGCCATTAACTTTATGTAGTCTCTTTAAACTACAGACCCAGTACACCCCATCTTACATGGAGTATTGGAAAGGGTTAATTCTTATCCCTTTTTGTCTGTTTCTCTTGGAGCACTGTTTCGCTCCCTTTTCATCAAGACTTGGCTGGTGGCAGTGGTAACTACCCTATTATTTCTACCGTGGTTATCTTAAATAACCATGGTATTGTTTTAGGCTTTTTTAGTAGCCTCGAACATAAACCTACTTGACCAAATATATTTTATTTCGGCTCCGGCTGGGTTTATTCACAATTTCTTGTTGTTAAAGTCTTTCTCGTGTTTTACTCTGCATGCCAAACCAGGTTTGGTCCCTTTGTTCGCCGTCTTTCGCGGGCTTCTGGACAGAAGCCCTCCTTAAGGTGCCTGAAAGTCTGGGTAGGCAGGATGTGAGGGAGGGGTCTTAGGACCGCTGCCATGGGTTTCCTTGGTAACCCAAGTCGCCCTCCTGTTTGATTGACTGGGTGACAGTCCTTGCCAGGACAGCTACCCTGCTGTGTGATTGACAGCCAGGCTGTGTAAATGGGGGAAAACTGTATAAAAAACAGGTCTCTGGGACTGGAAAGGCAGAGTCGCCACTGGAACGAAAGAATCGATGAGGGGCTGACGGAAGAGAACCCCTACCACGACTGAACCGCCCAGTGAAGCTCTGCTGCAGGTCCAAATCCTCGAACTCCAACGACAGATGATCCTTCAGGAATCGTCTTCCCTTGAGCTGGTGGGACCAACCAGTTCACCCAAACTTCAAGCCAGGACCCCTCCTCTGGTCGAATTTGCTGTATAAAGCTACAGTGGGCCGGATAGCCAGGAAGGTCAGACCCTGCTTGGGTTTTAAAGAGCACACCTTTTATTCGTTGCTTTGCTCTGCTGCTGGTTTCTTCCCTGGGTAGTGCAGGATCCTCCAGTCTTCCTACTTCGTGTCAGTCCGACAGTCTCTTCAGGAACCGTGAGCCTGCTGGAACTACCAGGAACGTCCACCTCAGTTACAGCTTCCTCTCCGTTTTAAGGTACTGTGCAAACCCGGATGCTCGTTTCGTTCAGCCGCGGGGAAAGTGTGTGAAATCTTTCTCCAATCCGAGGGCTTGTCCTTCTCTTCTCTATGAACTAACTTTTCTGCCAACCAACCTCGTCCGGAATCCGTGGCACGAACTTTACCGCGAACTACCCTGAACTGTGTGATCTTGAGCAAAAGACTTTTGACCTAGTGACTTTGGCCTTAAGCCTTTTTACCCTGATTCTATCACTACTAAAATTCCAAAATAAAATACAGTTACCTTTGAAGGGTATTGCAGAACCCACCAGGAAACAGCCCAAGCCCAACAGACCCAGAATAAACAACTCCAAACAGACAACCAAAGGTAGTCATAACACCACCTGCCCTAACTTAGCAGACCACAAACCATATCTCAAAGGTGCACTTATAAACTCCAGGTCGCTAGTCGCACACGCCACAGAGATCTCAGATATCATTGCCACAGACAACCTAGACTTTTTGGCCATCTCAGAATCCTGGCTACATGATGCGGCTGGCCCAGCCTTATCACTAGCAGTCCCAGACAACTATACAGTCCTATGCGCGGACAGACTTACCACCCGAGGTGGAGGTCTAGCAATCATAGCTAAAACTAGCCTGGACATGAGGATCATCACTACTACCAATATGCAATCCTGTGAATGCCTCACGGTCAAAATAGCCATCGCCAACTCCCAAACCCTAATCATCATCCTCATCTAGAGACCACCAGGTCCTATCGGAACCTTCGCTGAGGACATCTCGACATCCCTGTCCAATAACCTAAAAAATACATCCCAAACAATAGTGCTAGGAGACTTTAATCTAGGCTATAATGACAATAAGGACACCCAATCGACAGCGATTGCTCTGACCTTGAAAGAGCTGGGATTCTCCCAAAAAGTTGAATTACCCATCCACAACAAAGGTTGCATCCTTGATTGGATAGCAGAACATAATTGCGAAGTAAATATTACGGATTCTGTACCGCAGATCTGGACTGACCACCACCTGCTATTATTCACAGTGACAACCAACCGGGCCACTGCCCCGTCCTCACCCGCCCCACCTCTGCCAACGAGAAATAAAAAACTAATGACAGCAGAAAATCTGATGCCCGTTATAATACCTAAATTGAACTCACTATCTGACAGCATGGACCCTAATCTGTTAGTTGAACATTATAATGCAGCCATGACCTCAGCCCTGGATCACATAGCCCTGCTCAAACTAAGAAATAGCAAAACAAAAAAACACCTCAATTCTTGGTTCACGCCCCATCTAAAAAATCTCAGGCTGGCCAAAAGAAAACTTGAAACTATTTGGAGACTTTCCCCATCAGTCAAAAATAAACTCAACCTCTCCAAAGCCTCCTCCCAATACAAGAAAGAAATACCATTAGCCAAACAAGAAACCTACAATACTAGAATATCCAACTCAAAATCTAGTGTCAAAGAACTGTTCAGCGTTCTGAAAGAATTAGAAACACCCGTTGTACCCCAAAAAAACTGTACCAAGGATAAAAAATGGTGCTCTTGCATACAACTTGCTTTAACAAACAAAGTAGCAAATCTACAAACCAAAATTGCCATCAAGAAGGCATCGCTAACACCACACATCCCTCAAAGCTCAGCGCCACCGCCACAGCCCAAGTTGGGAGCCCGATTCTGATTTTCTAAGGTATCGATCATAGAGGTAGAAAAAGTCATCCTGGGACTTAAACCGTCCAACTGCAAAGGCGACCAATGCCCAGCACAACTCATCAAGGATGCTCCGAGAGAACTATTGCCATTTATAACCAAACTAATCAACTCCTCCTTTACCTCAGGTTCAGTACCGATCAACCTAAAAGAGTCCTGGGTACTGCCACTACTAAAGAAGCAAACCCTTGACCCTGCCATTCCGACTAACTTCAGGCCCATCACGACTGTGCCCTTTCTTCTAAAAATTTTAGAAAAAGTAGCTTACCTGCAAATTCAAAACTTCCTAGAGTCTAACCACCTACTTGGAACCCGTCAATCAGGATTCCGCCCGCAACATGGGACCGAGACAGCGTTAATAGACCTTAAGGCCCAAATAGACGATTGCAGAGACAATGGCCAAGCGGCCCTACTTCTCCTCCTAGACCTATCAGCGGAATTCGACTTAGTGGACCACACAGTCCTCTGTAGTCACCTCGGCTCGGCAGCCCACTTCTCAAAAGAGGCCATAATTTGGATCAAGTCATTCCTGAGTAATCGGACCATGAGAGTCTTCGCTCCATCAGCCTCAGCAGATCCCATTCCCATAACATGCGGAGTGCCACAAGGGTCTTGTGTGTCACCCACACTCTACAATGTCTTCACGAAGCCTCTCTTTGATGAGATGGATCAGCTGGGTATCGCCTACACCAACTACGCAGACGATACCCAGATCCTCCTCCCGCTCTCAGGAGACTACGCCAAGGACCTGGCCCTAGTGAACAGGATCTATAGCATCGTTCAGGCATGGATGGCCACACACGGCTTATGCCTGAACGATGATAAAACTGAGCTTATCATCCTGGGCACCACTACCTGTATATCCAAACTCAGCCCTGATTACGACAACTTCATTATCGATGGGAACAATATAAAAGTAGCTCACGAAGTAAAAACCTTAGGATTTTACCTAGACGCCACCATGAACTTTACCAAACAAGTTAACTCTCTAGCTTCTGCTACAGCATACACATGCAAACTTATCAGAGCGAGCAACCAATTCCTCTCCACAGATAGTTGCATTACACTTGCCAGAGCCTTGATACTATCCAAATTAGACTATTGTAATGGACTTTACATTGGAGCAAATAAACAGACCATCCACAAAATTCAAGTGCTCCAGAACAATGCCTTGAGAGCAGCACTCAAGATTAATAGAAATGAGCATATATGCTCTACAATAAGAGAATACAAATGGCTCTCCACCATAGACAAAATTCATCTCAAAATCGCTTCCCTCACCCACAAATGTATTAATAACAAAGCTCCACCTTACCTCATGGATAGATTACGCAAAAGGACTTCTTCCAGACCTACCAGAATAGCCAACGCAAACTGCCTCCAAGTTCCACGTTTCAAACTTGCCACTATAGGAGGAAATAGCTTCCCGGTCAAGGCTGCGCAGTTATGGAACTCCCTCCCCCATGACGTCAGAGAACCTCAGCCTTTCGCAAAATTTAGACAAAACCTCACTACGTGGCTGAGAGCCAATGACAGCTAACTATTCCACTTGTCACATTGTACATAACTGTATATAACTATATATTACGTGAACAGGACCATGCAGGAGCATGCTCCTTGCTCCCCTGTCCTTGATCTCTCCCTGTTCATATCTGCTTACTGTAATATTGCTGATGTCTATGTCTACACGTCCTGCCGTTTCCTTGTACTTGCAATTAGCCGAGCATCTCTGTACCTTCATCTGATTTCTATGTATCTGTAACTAAGTTGAGCATATCCTTGTCTGTTTGCCCCCTGATACTCCAGGGTATGGCGTGCCATACAAATAATAAACTAAACTAAACTGTAGTTACTCTTGCTCAATTGCCCTGAGTACTTACCTGTTGGTGTGGTTCAATGTCTGCCTACCTTTGTCTTTCCCTACCTTTTGAATTTCTGGAGTGCCATTTTGCTCCAACTTCATTTTGTGAGCTTAACTTGTCTGGAATTTATTGGGAGTGCTGTGGTGTATTAGGTGTGTGATTTTTAAACTGCTTTATAATAGTGAAATGTTATATAACTAAAGAGTAAATAAATGCATATTCTTTTACTTGGAAACCTTGAGTCAATGTTTGCTTGAATCATAGTAACTGCTGTCCTTTGTGTAACTATTTGATACTGCTCACTTACTCTTGAGATAAGTCTGGCTGCTCAGCCATTGCTACCACTTTACTGTGTAGTACAGGTGTGTAGCAAAGGTGAATTTGTACTGTCACTTGTAGTCTTAATTGTGTGTGGTGCTCCCAAAGGGTACTGCATATAATTCTGCCTAACACGGACTTTCCCTGCTGAGAGACTCTAATTGCAAAAGGATCATCTGGCCCCTCCTACCTGCTTGCCAGGAAGAAGCTACAAAACCCCAGCGTCACACGCATCCGCATGTGCACATACACAGAAGTGCACAAGAAGTGCTGTTTGTGCTGGGAGGACTTTCCCTACTGTGAGAGACTCTAATTGGATAAGGGTGCCAACTCTTCTTATATTAGATAGCTAAAGCATTGAAGTGGACTTTAGTAAAGTTATTCAATATGTAACTCCTAATATAGACTTACATCTGTTCCTTGTTTTTATTGTTTTTCATCATTTGGCTCCTCACACCTGCTTGCCAGGAAGCAGCTACAAAACACCACGGTTGCACGCGTCTGAGCGTGTGCATACACGGCAGTGCACCGGAAGTGCTGTTTGGCTGTTTGCTGGGTGTAGGAGGCAAGGGGCCGGAATCAGGTTTGATCAATTGGTAGTCTGCCTGTTTGTTGCTGTTGAGCCATGCCTAAGAGTGTCCAGCTGTGTGGAAGAACTGTGAAATTAAGTAATGAGTCACGCCAGTTTGTAGGACTCTGCAAATCGAGTGAAAACGAGCGTACGAGTGATATGCTCCAGGAAGCAAAATAAGCAGAGTGGAGCAGAGGAGTGTGAAAAAGCTACTCCCTACTCCCTGAAGAAAGACCTTTAAGATCCTCAATCATGCCCATGTTAAAACAGAGGAGTGCTGAAGATCTGATGGTGGAAGTGGAGGTCATAGCCTCAGAAGCCCTTGATGCAACCTCAAATGTAATGTTACCTGCAGACTCAACAAGCGAGCAACCGCGGCGGGCGAGTAGAGCCTGCATTCAGAAAACCACAACAAAGCCCGGTAATGCAAATGTCAAGAAAAGTTAAAAAATGACACACTTTCTTTCAAAGAAAAATGAGAGGAATGGGAACAATGTTCTATTCTCTGTAACCATGCAAATGCACCTAAGCGAACGTATTTAAATACACCTTTTAGGGCCGCTTATTGTAACCCTCAAGCAAGCCTTCTTAAATTTCCTTATAGCGCCTCGTTGCTTGTGGGCTGTAGCGCGCTCTACAAATGCAAAAATAAATAAAATAAATAAATGTTTTGGAACTCAATGCAGTTGAGGAAGAGCTTGCGCTGAAAGAAATTGTGATTGCTCTCAGTGAATCTCTACCATGGATAGGGTTTAAGCTCCTTGAAAACATTATGTGCCCACCCATCTCTATCTCCTTGAACACCTTGCATGAGCAAACAGTGGAGTGCTTAAGGGATAGTAGTGAAAGAGAGATCCCATGTTCTGTCTCAGGGTCAGTGGCTGAGACGGAAGAATACTTACAAGCTGAACAAATCCCACAAGTTGAAAGTAACACATGTGAAGCGAATGAGAATGAAAAAGTGAATGAGAATGCAAATATGTATGCAAATGAAGTATTAGAAGGATGTGGATTCGATAAAGTAAAGCTGTGCGCTCTTGACCACTCCTTGAATTATGTGAACAGCATGACAAAATTCTGAAATTACTGGCAGCGTTATCACCACACCCTCCAACTCATCCACTAGGAGTTGTTAAAATTGAATAAACAAAATTGAAGTGGGTAGTGACCACGCGCTCTAGTTAACACAGTACGTTGTATAATAGTCCAGAGAATATCTTGATTGAAAGATTTCTTGAAGAGCTTCGCTCGGGCCTATAACTATGGCCCCGGGGCATTACCTGAATCGGTAATGCACCCGCCGCTCGGGCATATTGCTTAAATAAAGAGGCACTGGCAAATAGAACTAAATGGTGACATATACCTAAAGAATGGTACTAACCAAATAAGGTGGAATCCAGTTAATCTGGAGAAGGCTAGGTTAATTGCAGAACTTGCCCTCCCTTTGTTTGTGCCGAGATGGCGATGTGGAGGTGATGTTCATGAATCACTATTAATAAAGGACTTTGCTAAAATGGTCAATTTAATAAAAGATGCCACTGCAAAAATAGAAGCTAGAAGAGCACTAGTGAACGATGGAATCGGGTAAATAGCAGTAAGTACCCCTATGACCATCAAATACGAGCAGCTAAAAAGAAATTGAGAGAGGACACTTGCTGAAACGATGAAAATGGGGAGGACATTGACGGCTGAGGCTTTCCCCCATGAATTAAAGGTTTAAACAGAAATTATCGCTGGTGGTTGCGCACCCATAAGGCCAAAAGTAAAAATGAGTTGTGGATGTGCTAGAACTAATGATAATAGGGGTATATGGTCTGCTGTCAATGGGCCCCAACAGAAAAATCCGCGGAGCAATAGTATCTCTGAAGAAAGTTGGAAGAATTGCATAGGACTCACCCTAAGTGTTAATGACCCAGTGGATGAAAGATATGAAAATCACGATGAGAGAAATGTAAATCCACAGTGGGTGGTATAGCCAAGATGATTGGGGCACGCCTGACCTCTCTGGCTGCTGGGCCGGATGGAACCTGTAATGTTCTAATTAGGCTGTCTCCGGGACTATGGGCAGATGCCCTGCACATACTCTTCTCGCACATTGGTAATTCTGTACAGGTTCCTGAAAGAAAGCACAATACTACCTATTTATAAAAGGGCAGTTGGCAAGATTCAACCAATTATCATATGCTAGCCATGCTTAACATTCCCGCGAAGATCTTCGCCCAAGTTCTGTTGAAAGATCCTTCCCCCGAATCCAACTGGCTTTCGAGCTAAATTAACTACTCTACACAATCTCTTTTCACTTTGGTACCCTCCATAGAATATGCATGGGATAGGCAACAACTCCCCGTCTACGGGGCTTTCATAGATTTTAGTGCAGCCTTTGACACGGTCATGAGGAATAGGCTTTGAAACAAACTTGATCCATGGAATATTCCTCAAGGATGGTTGTCTATGATTAGGCTACTATACACTGACACCATGGTTAGAGTAAGATTTGATGGGGAGGGGAGAGTGACCTATCTATTCCCAACGATGAGAGGTGTCAAGTAGGGTTGCATTCTGGCAACCACTCTGTTTAACCTGTATTGAGCAGATCTAGTAGTGGCCATGAACAACACAATGACGTGTCCTGTCAAGATTGGAACACTATAAATCAATTAGCGTGGCTTTGCAGATGATCTGCTGCAGTTAGATTACACCCCGAAGGGTTTACAATCTAAACTGGACACGTTGGGCAAATATGTGCGAGTGAACAGTTTGTGTATCAATGTTGATAAAACCAAAATAGTGGCATTTATGGGCAAAGCAAAAACCAAAAAATAAAAACGAATGATTTGGAAAATAGATCAAAATAATGTGGAAATAGTAGATTGTTATAAATACTTGGGTGTCTACATTGATAATAAACTGAGTTGGACCACACAATGGGAGGAACATGAGACAAAGTGCATGAAAATGACCTATGCGTTGAGTACAGTTAATCATGGGCTATGAGAATTTGATGAAATTGAATAATAGTACCATCATGGTTGATGTGTTGCAGACATACAAAAACATAAATAAGTACAAAGGTTTTGGCGTGCTCAAAGAATTGTGGGTAAAATAATAAAGGGGTAAAAGGATTTGAGCAAGAAAGTACGAAACACCGATGGCACCCTAAAAGGATGGCTAAAGAAAAAGATACGCTGCTTAGGTAGGGAAAGTGATGTTGTTCGGTTGTCAACACTCGCTAATAGTGGTGTTTTCATCCAACATTGGTTGGAGCGAAAAGCGGTTGCAAAGTAAATCGGGCCTATCCCAACAGTGCCACAATAATTACAACTCAGGCGGTAAGGGGTTTACGGCGCCGTAAACAGAGCCGACCCTTACCGCCTGAGTACGAGGTCCCTTAGCGCCATGGCGGATTTAACACCTGCTTTTAGCAGGTGATAAAATCCATGGCGCTAAGGGACCATGTTGTTAATTACGCCACCGTAATTTACGGTGGCATAATTAACGCCTTCCCCAATCCCATTGTGCCCTATGGGGCACAAATGGGAATGGGGAAGGGTAAATGGGGATTGGGGACTTACCGCCCCGCCGACCTCGGAATGGGGCGGTAAGTCCGCCTACCACCATGGCGTAAACGTAGTTTACGCCATGGTGGTAAAGTCACGGCCCAGGCGGTAACTTACCGCCTGGGTCGTAATGAGGCCCAATATCTGCTTTTCAAGTTTAATGCCTCAGAAGTCTTAGAGATCATGGGCACCAAAATGGATATCGCATGAGCAGATGGATGGTGCAGACTATGTGGTGAGGTTGGAAATTGAAACAGCAGAACATATTATGTAGCACTGTAATAGCTTGAAGAACTTGAGGAAGGTGCATATGAAAGCATATAGCAACCTGAAAGAGAAGATGTAAATGATATGTGGAACATGTTGTTAAAGGGAAATAACATGAACCGTATCTATCACATGATCAAATTTTATGTACTAAGTATGGAGGTGTTAGGAAAACTTTCAGAAGGTATCTTTTAAATGAATGCACATAGTGTTATCTCCGTTAACTTTCTATGATGAATTTGAAGGATATTTATTTGGTGTTTTTATAAATGTTATATACAAAGCCACTGTGTGACTGTATGTATATTATTATTAAATAAATAAATAAACAATACACATAATCGGCAGAAACAAAGCCTGTTACAACTCCCATACTAGGATAGAGGAGAGTGTCAAATATAAAACAGAGTCGCAACTGAGTTGGACATTTAGAGTTTCACATATTGAGGTACAGGTTTAAACAAGACAAGACAATCATGGGAACTCTTATCCAAAATATTTTCTTCACACTCATACAGAACGCATTTTCCCTAATCCCTAATCGATACCACTATTAAAACACTCGGCCTCACCCACAAGTGCATCTACCACTCAGCCCCACCCTACCTATCACAGAGAGTAAACATACCCCTCTCGTCCAGACCTACTAAAACACCCTACACCAACCTGCTGCCTGTACCCTTAGTCAAGCGTGCCAGAGGAGGTGGTGTAAGTGCCCCCTTCATTGCTGCCAGGCAATGGAACTCCCTTCCGTTCGCCCTCAGATCTGAACCCTCACACCTCGCTTTTCGCAAAGCTATCCAAACAATGCTATTCTCCTAAATCCTCCAGTAAAGCCTGCACTGTCTCCATGCAAGGTCCTGATGTGCACACCGACAATACTACCTATATGTAATGTGCTATGCCGCAATGTGCTCAACTCTATGTAACCCTATGTGTCACCATTTCACTATCCATGTAACACATCATGTACCAAAATATGTACACCCACCTGTAACTAAGCAGATTCCATGTAACAGTGCTACAATGCCTCTGGGCTGTTTGTGTGCTTTATAAATGCAAGTAAATAAAAATATATATATAATCGATAATACTCCATGTTCTCTTTAACCAATAGGGAGCATGGATGAACTGCATTTAAGCTGCGATGGCCAGACACTTCTACTTTTGCTTACTCAGATTAACAGTTCTATAGGCTGGGTACTTTCCCTCCTGTATTCTTGGATAATCACAACATATTTCAGACTTCAGGATTAAATTTCAGATTTCAGACATACATTGGGCCTCATTACGACCCTGGCGGTTAGGGGTTTAGCGCCAGCGTTAGCTGCGCCGACCCCTTACCGCCAATTACGAGGTCCCTTAGCGCCATGGCGCTTTTAACACCTGCTTTTAGCAGGTGTTAAAATCCATGGCGCTAAGGGACCATGGAGTTAATTACGCCACCGTAATTTACGGTGGCGTAATTAACGCCTTCCCCACTCCCATTATGCCCTATGGGGCAAAAATGGGAATGGGGAAGGGTAAATGGGGATTGGGGACTTACCGCCCCGCCGACCTCGGAATGGGGCGGTAAGTCCGCCAACCACCATGGCGTAAACGTAGTTTACGCCATGGTGGTAAAGTCACGGCCCAGGCGGTAACTTACCGCCTGGGTCGTAATGAGGCCCATTGACCCCAACCTGTTTAAGACAAAACATAACAATACACTGACACCAACCCATCATTTTCAGATGACTCTTTCTTCAGCACCTGCTCTGCCCGCCCTCTTCGAGTCTCCGGCCAGCCCTCCCTTCTGACGCAATTGTCGCTCCTGGGCCCACAGGGATCACGGGAAGTGTGCCCAGCGGTCCTTTCACTTGGGTGCCGAGCAGTGGGAATCCAACGTCGAAGGCACCAAACTTGTGGTGGAAATAATTACCACTCACAATTCCGGTGGATAAGTGAACAATGTATTAGTAAAAAGCAATAATAAGAACAAAACCAATGGCAGAATGAGACTTTGACACTAGTGTGAACCCCTTCCTCTATGCACCATTCTCTTTTACCAAAAGGAACACATGCATTTCAATAGAAGGGGTGGTCCAGACATGGCAAGGAATCATACTGAAACCATGTTGCTAGCAGAGCACACAACCCCACCACACAGGCCTTCATGCTAGTCAGTGTTATCACGGAGGACAGCATATCGCAATACATTTAGTGAATGTGAATAGACTCCTCAAAGATTCTCACGCTTTGAGGCAGGCAAGAACGCTTACCAGATGACTTCCGTCTGCTAACGCTGCTTTTGCTAAGAAAGTGGGAGCCTAAAATATGCTTACATATGCCAAAAGGGAAGCACGTCAGAAGCGAGAGATGTGACGGCAAGCATAGCTATACTATAGGCGATGAGTCTTCATCACAAAGATATGCATATTAAAGCCTAAAGCCTCAACTTGTACATGCAAGAAATAGCGTTCAGACATGGCAGTTTGCAGTATCTCTTCATTATTATAAGGCAGTAATGTGCAAGGGGACTACAGACACTTTTCAATTCCAAACATTCCCCCACAATTCCCATACTTAGCCTTTTACCCATCAGAGGTCGATAAATCAAGTACCCTAAATGGAGCAATAATTTTACCTGAAATGATAGTGCTTAGAAGTGGATGGAATCCGGTATGAAGGGATATATAAGAAAACAATGTATTATATATAATATTAAATTACAAACATAATAATTATTATAATAATATTAATAATAATAATAAATAGCTCCAAAATGCTAAATAAGAGAGACTTGAGAAATTATCAAGTTAGGGTGGAGCTCTGATTCCCGTGGTCTCCGATACATGTTGCAGATTCATAATTGCTAAATGTATTCTTTACCCACAAAGGAGTTTTATTAATTTTTTTGAGTAATAATGGTGTAACATATCTCTTTAAGTGTGCATGTTTGCTGCAGGAATGGAAAATGAGGAATGTCTTCTACTCCTCCCATCCTCAATGACACCTCCTTCTCTGATCCTTCCCTGACCTTATTCAGGTCTCTCGTATGTCTAGCCCTACTGTTTTCGCAAACCATTTACATGTAAAGGTCCCTGAAGCAGCTGACAAGCATTGTGAGCGCTACATATAAAAAATAATAATAATTTGGTTCTGAAGCGCTTGGCGATATGAGCAGGCCAGCAATACTGCTTACAATTAGGCATTTTGACTAGACCTAATTGTTGTCTAACAGGAAATGTTTCATTAAAATGTTCTGCAGTTATCTGATCAAGACAGCAGAAAAGCTCATCTGTTTTGTTCTTTGAAGCCATGCAGACCTAGGAACAGCAACACAGACGGTCTGCAGGCACTGATATGATTAGTTCTGCCAAGGCGCAGTGTTCGACTCATAGTTAATTAAAGAACTGGAATACATCAATGTGCTTCTAACACATTTGATATTTCAACTAAATAGATTTTTTGTATTATTATAATAATTGTAAATGTCCTACTTCTATTCCTAGGTATGTACGGATCCCTGGGTAGTAATCACGTTAGTTAATCCCAGCAAATTACAATCAAGACTTGGCTGACACAGGTTTTGCATTTTTAGGCTTCTGACGAATCCCAGGATGTCGTCACTGCTTCCGTAGGAGGAGCCCCTTCCAATGAAGACATGGATGTTAGGCTGCTACCTGATAGTCCTTCTGGGGGTGGTACTCAGCCGCTGACTATCACAGGGGGTAAACCTCCTATAGGACCAGTGACGACCATATTGGTAGAAGGTGGTATTCCCGTAACACCCCCACCTCTCCTTCACCACCTCCCTATTTACCACTAGCCTCCTATGCCATGTACATTTGTAGTAGACCAGATATAGAAAATACAGAGACAAGGAAGAATATCTAGTGAGTCACAACATCATACCCCAATCAGTACTGTGACGAGGAGGTGAGGAGCAGCACAGAGTACCCACCAGAACCACTTTGCCCATTCCAGTGGTTCTCAACAGCCGATTGGAAAGAACCAATTCAAAAGCAAGGAAGGACTTGACAGAGTGTCAAACCCAACCTGGAGGAACCGTGAGATGGAGTACGTCCAGGAAAGGAGAACAATCCTCCAAGGAGGGGCGAGGACCCAGTAAGCCATCACGTTTGGTGGGCCAAGAGGACCCACCAAACATGATGGCTTTCTGGGCCAAGAGGACCCAGCACTGTCTGTAAATGTCAGACGGGCAAGAAGGATGCAGAGCAAGACTTACCAAATGTGGAAACACTGCAGGGGAAGGCAAGCGGAGACCCAAGCAGAACTGCAGGGGCAGCCCATGGGTAAGGCCATACTTCCCAGATGCAAAGCTGCCGCAGGGGAAGTCAAATCCATTATGAAAGGTTGCCATGGCAGACCCGGACTCAGAGGCACTGGTGAGGTGGTGCCCACGGGGAATGTGAAATCACCAAGAGAACCGGGGACGGGGGGAGCCAGCAGTAAAAGACGCCATACGGAAACCAGCAGATGTCTGCGAATCCAACATGGCAGGCATTTCAAAAATTCTGACGCACCTCACGCTTTTCACCATCCAATCAGTGGGTGCGCCTGATGTCCGTGGAAATCATGTCACTCTCTAGGCCAACCATATGCCTGTCCGCAGACCGATCAGGGAAGTGAATCCACGGACCGAAATCAGATATTACACATTTTTTTGACCTACTTTTGACCTGTTTTAAAGAAACTGGGCGGATTTTACACCAAATTTACAAAAGCACGCTTTCGCGACGAAGCCGCCACTCCTGCCGCAAATTTGGTGGAACTCCGTCCAGCGGTTTAGGCTGTAGGCATGAGCATTTTTTTTACATTGCATCTATGGAAAAATAAAAAATGTTGGGTCCCACCTACAACTTTACACCCCTTGATGAAACCTCACCAAACTTGACAGAAAAAATTCAGACGGGCCATATACTTTTTTTGCAAAGTTTGGTGAGGATTCCTCTAGGGGGAGCGAAGTTATAAGCCACCAAAAAAGTGGTCTTCCTATGAGTTTAGCAACTTAACCATAACTACAGGGCCGCTACTGCAGACCCTGTAATATATATAATACACGGCATGCGGTAGAGGCCATGTAGTTATGGTTCAGTTGCTAAACTCATAGGAAGACCACTTTTTGGTGGCTTATAAATTCGCTCCCCCTGGAGGAATCCTCACCAAACTTTACAAAAAAAGTATGTGGCCTGCTCTGAATTTTTCCCACATGTTTGGTGAGGTTTGGTGGATGGGGGGAGTTATAAGGGGGAGCCCCACATTTTTTTTGTTTCCCATAGACTGAATGGGCGAAAACTTTGTGCGTGGCTACAGGCCGGACGGCTGGACGGATTTGCACCACATTTGTGGCATGAGAGAGGGCTTGGGTCAGAAAGCGTGCTTTTGTGTGTTTGGTGGAAATCCGACCAGTACTTTTGTTGCGTCTCAAAAAATGTGTGATATTGCTTGTTCACTCAGACAGAAGGCTCATTTGCTTGCAGTATGCCATGCTGCCGTGGAACTTTGGACGCGGCCGGTGGTTGGCTGGAGAGAAGCGTGCTGTGCATCAATGTTTTTGGGAAACACCGCCATGGTGTATCGGAGGACAGTGCACGGCTGAAAGGGACTGACAAAAATAATGTACGGCATGTGGTGGTGGGAAGAGGGAATGGAAAGCGTGGGGGAGAGAGAAGTGGTTCAATAGAGATATGTGATTATTAGGTGGATGAAGCCGGTGGTGTACCTGCAGTATCCATGCCTGCTGCGCCAATTCGCCGGTCCCTGCACAGGCCCCAACCATGTGTGTGGAATGCAGGCAGCCTTGGTTACGGCACAATAGCTCGTGCCGCGCAACCTCTTACCGTGCTGACTGGTGGTACCTGAATATCAGACGTGGACTGCATTGAAAAACATATATTACGCCATGTGGTGGTGGGAAGAAGGGATGGAAAGTGTGGGGGAGTGAGAAGTGAATCATCTGAGATATGTCAATAGGTGGGCGAAGACGTTGATGTGCCTGCAGTGTCCGTGCATACAGCACCAATTTGCGGGTCTCTGCACAGCCACCTCCCATGTGTGCTGCATGCAGGCAGGCTTCCTTACGGCATGATAGCTGGTGCAGGGACCTATTTCCGTGGTGACTGGTGGGAGCTCAATTGCAGAAGGGGAGTTCTTTGCACATGACATGCACATTATAAGGTAGCGTGTACTCCGGTGTGTTGCATGGATGGAGGCCTTGCAGCAACAGCTAGGTGCCGTGTTTGGAATTAGGTTTCACATTGTTCCCTTCTGTGTGTGATACGTCAGCATTGCATAGATGGTTGATTGCATGGGTGTGGTGCTTCTTAGCACATCCTACAGTGTTTAATCCATGGCTGCAACTACTGGAGAGAACAGTTGTGCAGTGAGTCCACTGAGTGCAGTGTTGCAATACTGACAATATTGAAGAGGGTAGGGATGAAGTGCACCTTCTATGTGCATGGATACTGCAGTGTGTGAAGTGGGAGTAATTCTTCATTAGTGTGTGCATAGAAGTGGAGACGGACTAAAATGCATATCGCATCGGATTGCGTAGTGTCCATTGCGTGGAGTGGTGACTTCTGTACTGCAGTATGACGTATTGCTTTTCTGTACTGAATAGAGAGCTGGGAGATGTACTATGTGAATGAAAGTGGGTATGGGTGCCGGAGGCTGTGTTATGTTTCCATGAATAGTTGTATTGTGATGTGGAGGTTTGGTAGTAGTGGCAGTGGCTGTGATACGTGTGTGCAGTGTGGTACATGAGCACATGATGGTATGCATGCCTGCATGGCCATGAACCCAATAGTCCAGGCCTTGTCCACACCCCCGCAGCAATGCAGTTTACATTGCACCTGTCACAGACTCCTCACCTTTACAGAATGGCTGTGGAGCACATTGTACACTTGACAGAGCACCAGATGTCAGCTGACATGCAAATACTCTTGGTTGGTTGGTTGCTTGGTTTGGTTGGCAGTAACACCATTGTATGCGAATGAAAGTGGGTAGGGGTGCCGGAGGTTGTGTTTAAGTTTGTAGATTCAGGTAGAAGGTGAATCTTTATATGTATAGCCGTATGACGGTGCAGAGCTTGGGTAGGAGTGCCGGTGGCTGTGGTACTTAATGACATGTTGCCATGCATGGCTGCATTTCGTTGCGGTGGGTGTGGCCAAGGCCTAGACTATTGGGTGCATGGCCGAAGGCCGTAGGCCATGCACCCGAAAGCCAAGGCCTTCACCACACCCACTGCAGCAATGCAGTTTTGACTGCATCTCTCAGAGGGTGCTCACCTTCACAGAATGGTTGTGGAAGACATTTTACTCTTCAAAGAGCACCAGAAGCGTGCTGACATGCATACATTGTTGGTTCCATGGGTGCGGTCATTGTTGGAACATCCTACGGTTTTCAGTGTATGGCTGGAGATTGTGCAGTAAAAAGTCTTGCCGTGTGCCCACTGGATGCAGTGTTGGAACAATGTCAGTATTACAGAGGGTAGGGTTGAAGTGAATGTTCGATGTGCCTGGACATTCTAGTTTGTGTAGCTTCCAGGGAGTAGGTCCAATGTTGTGAGGATTGTGCGGTTCGGTTGCCAGTGACATAATACTTTGTGCATGGACGTGGTTAGGGGTGGTGGAGGCAGTGGTATGTTTGTGGAATCTGCTCACTGTGACATGTTTCTATGCATCGCTGTATTATGGTGCTGGGGTTGGGTAGAAGTGGTGCTGGCTATATTACTTTTGTGGATTGTAGTTTATGGACCCATGTTCTCATGCATGGCTCCATTATGTTGTGATGGGTGTCGGTAAGCAGTAGACTCTTCTGTGCATGGTCAAAGGTGTGATGGGTGCTGCTCTGGACGATTTTGGATGCTGACATCGTTGTTCATTTCCCACACCTTTGTACGGACGGTGCTTTGGAAGCACACGCGATGTGTACTCGGAGTGTTGAACAGTAAATATGGAGTGCTGTACAGAAATGATAGTGTTGAATCCAGATTTCTTGGCTGTGATTGGGGCATGCATGCGTGAATATTTCAAAATCCTCAATGAGAGTGCTGGAAGAACAGTGGAGAGGGGAGAAGGACTGCCCCTGCTTTACTGGAGTGCAGCCCTCACTGTAGCTGGGAATGCGCACGCGCCACATCCTGCCATTCTCAGCATGATGGGCATGCGAATGGAACTGTGGGAATTATGGAATCATGTCTCAAAGGTGTGGTTCACAGGAAAGGGAGGTACTACTTTCTCCCAATACTCTCTGTGTAATGAGGTTGGTGGACTTGTAGAGACGCACACTGCTGATCATGGGTGATACATGTGTACAAGATCTGTACAGGTATGCCATGTAAAGAGGCATTGCTGCTAATTTTGGGTTGGAAGGAGTGGACGCTTTGTTGTGGTCCATGCTCGATATGTGCAGTTTTGGTGGGATGGTTCACCTTTGCAGATATGTGGCCTCCATAGTTACTGGTGAAGTTGTCGTAGTGCATTATGGAGGTCTACATTTGGGTTACATGTCGTATGGACGTTTGCCCCGTCACCTGAAGAAGTTGATGACTGCAGTGATGCAGATTCTTCCCACTGCCAAGGTCGTTTTCTTACCCATTCCCCCAAAAGGTGTATGGGGCCATGCCGGTGTAATTTGTCCCCAGCCACAGCTCGGAAGGTGTCTTATGAACAGAAGCATGTCTGCATTTATGTGCACTGATGGAATGTTGTCCACCCACTATGAGAGCATGAATTTCCAAAACATACACTGCTTTCATGCCATTGGCACTACCATTTTCTTGTACACTGTGCACGACGCATTGCCCTTAATTCGGTAAAAAATTAAGGAGGAGAAGCAAACATAAAGTCAAACAAAGAGAAAAAATTAAAAAGGTGGTTTGCAAGCACGTAAAAAACAAAAAAAACACATTAAAAACATAAAAACTAAGAACAAATGAAATCTTTTCAGAGGGACCACTAAACACCCAATTGCCTACCCTGTTTCCCAATCTCCCCCCTTCCTAGCACGAAAACTCAGCAGATTACGTTGTACTTTCAGGATTACATGTGCCACAATTTGCCATTTTCAGGATAGGAGCCATGGAAATGGGACTGTGGAGCGAAAGACACTCCTCAATGAGGTTTGTGGTTGTGGTGTGTACACAAAAAGTGTAGTCGAAGGTCTCTTTGTACAAAGAAGTGCAGAAGGCTATGGTGGAAGTGGGCAAGGTAATGACCAGGCATCCTGGGTCTATGCATGAACTGTATGTACTTGTTTGAAGTTCGTAACATGAAAGCACTGCTGTTTGTGAGATATAATTTTTGAAAAGTGTGCAGTAAGTGGGGTACTGTGGAAAAAAAACCTGTCCAGTGTACACGGTAAGTGGCTGGCATTCTACTGTTAAGAATTAATTCTGTGTACGATATCATATGATGTGCAATTGTATGATATAGCATGTGTATTGCGCCTATACACAAGTTTAGCAAAGCGCAACAAGACAAGGGATTGGGGAACAGAGGAGAGACAACAGACCTACTAGGCCTGGTGTGACTCACATCGCCCAAGTGCATGGGTGGG
This sequence comes from Ambystoma mexicanum, assembly GCF_040938575.1. NCBI lineage: Eukaryota > Metazoa > Chordata > Amphibia > Caudata > Ambystomatidae > Ambystoma > Ambystoma mexicanum. The sequence goes on along the minus strand of NC_090927.1, from coordinate 304,796,192 downwards.
GCGAGGGGAAGGTGCAGTACATGGGTAGGAGAAGAAATTACAATAAGTAAAAATACGGGCCGATTGTGCCAAGTACAAGGATAAGTGCACCCATCAGGTGGTGCAGGAACTGTTAGGGATACAGAAAACAGTCCCCAAGTGCAGGGTTTGCTAAAAAGGCAGTGCAGGGATTCGCCTGGCAGGGGGAGGTGGCATGGGCCCGACATCACAGAGTCGTCAGGTAACCAGTGCAGAATAGGTTTACGCCAGGCAGTCAACCGAGGAGAGGTGGAGAAGAAGAAGCAGACGCAAAGAGAAAGGCTTTGAGGTGTTTCTGGAACCGGCAATGGTTCTCCTCAAGTTTCAGGGAGGCAGGGAGGCTGTTGCAGAGGGAAGCCCCAGCGGAAACAAAAATCTACCACCAACTGGTTTCTTGCAGAAGCAATTGACCCTGAGGGAGTTGGGGGTGGATGAGGGAAGAGCTCGAGCACGGTGTCCTGTCAATTGGTCGACTGCAATTTGGTCGACACCATTTGGTCGAATGCCAAATGGTCGAATTTTTTTTTTTTTATTTATATATTTTTTTTGTGGGTTTTCGTGTGGGGAAAAAAATAAAAAAGAAAAAAAAGGGGGTTGGGGGGGACCCCCGGGACCCCCCCAAAAAAAACCAAAAAATGGGTAAAAAAAAAAAAAGAAATTCGACCATTTGGCATTCGACCAAATGGTGTCGACCAAATTGTCTGTCGACCAAATGTTTTCGACCATTTGACTGGTAACCCTCGAGCACGCTATATGGTTAAGTGAGAGTTGAAGGTATGGTATACCGTTCTTTTGCCGCTGGATTTTTCATTGCAGGACTTTTCATCGCCGTTTTTTGTTGGGGGGGGTTAAAAATTAAATAAATATTTGTGGGTGAAAGGGAATAATAAAAAAAAAGAAGGGGGGGTTTGTGGGGGTAACCCCCCCCCAAAAAAGAGCTTTTTTCAATAAAAAAAATGGCGATGAAAAGTCCTGCGACGAAAAATCCCGCAGCAAAATAACGTAGAACCGAAGGTATTGAGGTCCCAGAGCCCAGAAGGCCTTGAGCATAATGCAGAGGGTTTTCACCTTATTCCTCGCAGCCACTGGAAGCTATTGCAGACATTTCAGTGCAGAGGAGATACCATCCCAAGTTGCATAGTCCTCTTCTGGATGCGTTGCAGAGTGCGGGGCGTAGAAGCAGACAGATTTAAAAACAGGCTATTGCAAAAGTGGAAACTTGCTTTAGGTTGTTAAGATACATGCAGTGCTGCTTTTGGTGTCTTATCTTTATGATTTATGTAGGAGATGGGTTAGTGGGGAAAACAATTCGTAGCATTGCCGGAAGGAAAGTAGAGAGCTCCTGTTTCGATATTACAATGTATAATATGGGTAAATGAAAACGTTGCAAGCACATACCACTGAAGTGCCACTTGATGGTAGGGGATGGGGAAAAAAAGACAGTAAGAACGTAATGGACGCTCGGTGGCAGATACTGTCCGCTGAGGCACTTATAACACAGCGGTAAACATACTGCAGAAAACGTTTTCATACCTCCATTTTATGCTGATGGGTGAGCATGTTGAGGCATGAAGATGCACAAATCTTGCAATCTTTTACTGAACTTTCTACTGCACATGCTTTCGAGTGACAGGACACTTGCGGGCAGATTTTGTAACAGTACCTATGAAGTGTTGTGCAGAACCGACAGTGTTAGATGCTAATGTCTTGGATGGCCTTGGTGGAATCGTGTGTGCCTATTTACCCGTACCCAATGAGGTAGTGGTGGACAAAATATAGTGGAAAGGGAAGAAGGACTGCTCCTGCTTTACTGGGGTGCAGCCCTCGTGATACTTTGGGAAGCGCACGTGCCACAATCTGCGCTTCTCACCATGCTGACCAATGGACATGGGACTTTGGGGATTATCCAATCAGGTACTGTGGGTGTGGTTCACACGAAGGGGTGGTCATACTGTTGTACATTACGCTGCGTAGTGAGGCTGGCTGACATGACGAAACACATTGTTTTGACTTTGGGTGATGCCTTTGTGATAGATCTGCACAAGTATGCCCTGGAAAGACACTTTGATGGCAATTTCGGTTTGCAAGGAGTGGACGCATTGTGGAACGTTGTCTATGAGCGCAGTTTCGCCGACATGCATGCACTTTGCAAAGACCTGGCCACTTTTGGTACTGCCAATGTCATCGTCATCCACTACAGCGGCATGCATATGAGTTAGGTGTCTTGTGTAGGTTTGTTCCGTCGACTGAAGAGGTTGCTAAATCTAGTGAAGAGGCTTGTTCCCACTGCCAAGGTGCTTTTTTCATCCATAACACCACAAAGATATGGGACAATGCTCCTGGATGTTGTTCCGAGCCAGAGGCAGGCAGGTGTCTCATCAACAGAAGCATGTATACTTGTTTTGTCCGCTGGTGGGATGTTCTTCTGCAACAATTACCTCATTAGTTGTGGAAATGCAGAGTTTTTCTAAGCAAATGCCATTTTGTTGTTGCCCATTGGTAATGCTGTTTTGTTTGCCCGTCTACAAGATGCGGTGAAGAGTTTACTGTAACAATGTGAGCACAAGAAAATACAAAATAAAATAAAAACCGAAAAAATTGTGTTTCTCTACAAGCAACTAAAAAAAGGCTCTTTTCAGAACCACCCCTTACAACAAACTCCTCCTACCCTGGTTGCAAGTTATTCCGTCAAGCCTGCACGCAGCACAAAAGCCACATTCAGGGATTTTTAAGATGGAGGTCATGGAAAGGGGACTGTGAGGATTGTCCTATCAGACGCTCAGGATGTGCATCGCAGAAAAGTGCAGCAATATGAAGGAGGACTCCTCCTGCTTTACTGGGGCACTGCTCTTTTCGTACTTGGGGAAGGGCACGTGCGACATTCTGCGCTTCTCACCATGCCGGCCAATGGGAATCGAACTGTGGGGATTGTCCAATCATGTGTGTGCTTCACATGAAAAGGAAGCAATATCTTTTTTCATTACTCTTACTTAGATCTGTTCCAGTATGCTGTCGAAAAAGGCTTTCATGGCAATTTCAATTTGGAGGGAGTGGAGGCTTTGTGGTGCTGTGGCGATGTATGCAGTTTCGGCGCTGTGCTTGCAGTATGTCGACGAGTGGCCACTTTAGCTACTGTAGATGATGTGGTCATGCAGTATGGAGCATTCCATTTGAGTTTCATGGCTTGTTCCCGTGTGTACCGTCAACTGAAGAAGTTGCTGAAAGCAGTGAAGCAAATCTTTCCCACTCCCAAGGTGCTTTTCTCATGTATACCACCGAGAATAGTATGGGACTATTCCAATGATTCCTGTCGCCAGCCAGAGGTCGAAAGGGGTCTCATCAACAGAAGCATGTGTGACTTCTTGAGTGCTGCTGGGATGTTCTCCTGTGAGAATGAGAACATTGGTTCTCGATATATACACCTTTTCAAAGCAAATGGCATGTCTTTGTCGACCAGTGGCAATGATATTTTGTTTCACAATCTACAGGCTGCACTGAAGACCCTAATGTAAAAATATGAGCTGACATACAAAACACAAAAATACTTATAAAAAACGCAGAAAAGGTGTTCCTATGGAAGCACCTTTAAAAAGAAAAAGGCTCTTTTCAGAGCCGTCACAACTAACAACGTCCCCTACCCTGGTTGAAATGTATTCCCCCAATCCTGCACACGCACAGCACGAAAAGTCCACAGACATCGTGATAGTTGCGGGGTTGCACGTGTTACATACGCTCCCTTTGCAGATGACGGCCATAGAAATGGGCCTGTAGATGATACGGGATTGGTCAATAAAGTTTCTGGGTGTGGTTTGTATGCACAGACTGTGGTACACAGTGCATTTGTCGACAGAAATGCAGAGGGTGCGGTTATGGCTGTGTGTTTCACGAGCCACAGCGTACAGGTTTTTGGGGAGTTCTAAATACATTGATTGAAAGTTAATGGAAAACACTGTGCAGTGGTGCTCATTTTGGATTCTATCATGTGGATGTGTACTTCTATGGAGTAGCTTCTGGTTTGTCTGTGTGAGACTTTGGTGACGCGCGATCATGCCGACATTATTGTTCTTCACTGTGGATGGAAAATTGCACAGCATGTTACACGAGTTTCAGTGCCGTTTGCGATGAAGCAGGCCCTTGCCCAGGTTGTGCCTCTGTTTCTGATTTCCTGCATAACTTCCTATCGCATTACGCAGACACTGATGAGGCTGCGTTATTTTTCATTTGGTACGCAAATAGAGAAAGCACGGTACATTGTGAAGAAGTCTATTTGTGCCATTCTACAACATGTGCCAATGGTGTACTTCACACATGGGAATATGACGTTCCCAGGACACTTTTCCCAACCAATAACATTCATCTTACTATTCCTGCCCTCCCGATTTCTGCATGCCCTATCCAAATTGCCTTGCTTCCCTTCTTAAAAGTAGTGGAACAAATTTTGTAGTAAGTGTTGCGCACAGAAGGAACAGCAGGCTAAGCGGCAGCACCTGCATGGATAACCTAGGGGACGTGCAGAGAGAGAGAAATATTGGGTGGCCCTCACCTACATAGGCGGCAGTCATCATCATGCTTCCGGACAGACCCTTCCCACGCACTTCCAAGTACCTTCCCTCTGCAGAGTAGCGCATTGCAGTACATGCACAATACAATGCCCTTTGCCAGGTAAGGGTGTGTAGGGCGGCATATGGTCTGCAAGGATGTTTTAGAGCTCCGCTGCCCTACAGAAGTGACCCTGTTGTTGGCCCCAGCAGATGTGGAAAATGCTGTGCATGAAATTACCATACGGCATTGTTTTAAGGGCAGTACCCTGCCCACTGGCCCCTTGGGCTTCCATTTCAGTTGTCGTCACATGTAGTACAAACTCTTCATACTATGCCATTAGTCGTAGGACTAGCATTCACTGAGATGCAAACATTCTATAATACAACAATGCTTACAACAACGCGAAACACAGCTTCATTACGTGAAGCAGGAAGATAATTATTCAGCACGACCCATGCGGCTACAGTACTTTTCTAACCGCCACTGACATTGTTTGCGTTCCGAAGATTCTGCTGTTTGATTACTTGCCTTTACATGCACTAGTATGTGCGTGACCAGGCCGCACCAGCTTTGCCAATTTGGAGACCAACTACAAACTGTCACACCTGCAGTTACATGTTTTCTTCAACTGTACGACCCGCAAGCGACCCCTTGACACTTTCCGTCACAGTGCTCAGTGCAGAGACGGTATGTCTGTTTCACGGGTCATGGAAAGGCAAGCAGCAGTTCAATCAAATGAATGCAACATTTAACACGCCTACGTTACACTGGAGGTTACTGTTCCTTGTTTACCAGTGGGCCTCATACAGCCAGGTGTGCTGCAGCCTTACATTGGTAGGTTTGCGCAGCCACCCAGGTAGTTGGCAGGAGTACTTGACATGCGGTAGCCTACCATATGAATCCGTAAGGCTGGTGACAGGGGCAGTGTTGCCAGCACGCAGAGGATGCCCTACACATGGATATAGCTGTACAACGGATACACATGCGCTCTCACAACTAATTAAAAGTGCATTAGAAGATGCGGTCATGCAGCCACTAATGGAGTCCTATGGATACCTACAGTGTGATTCCACATACACCAGCATGGTGCAGTCTCCCTAGGAAACATCCATATTGCTCACCTGCAGTCATCTCGGACAGTACTGTACTGTGCAGCACAGATTCACCATCCAATGTTAACACAAAAAGAGAAACCACTCAAACACTCACCAATACACCAATACTTAGCATTTACATCTGTAATTGCTAATTCTACACCAACACTATTAGCAAAAGGAAGGGTTAGCACAAATGGATACATACATAGGCGAATTTGGCCTTTCCACAAGTTCATCATGAGGGTAGCCAAGGAAGCAGTGACAAACCGTTGTTAACGGGACGTTATGGTTCAGTTGCAGTACCAAAAACCTATAATCTTTACAGAAAACACTATGCTAAAGCAACGTTCCGGTTACAGTGCCTTATTAAAAACCTATGACATTCACTAACAAAAAACATTGTTAAAGGGACGTTAAGGTTAAGTTGCACTGCTACAAACCTATCCCCTTTACTGAAAAAACTATGCTAAAGGAAGGGTCTGGTTACAGTGGCCTACTAAAAACCTATCAAATTCAGTGGAAAAAACATTGGTGAAGGGACGTTATGCTTCAGTTGCCCTAAGAACAACCTAGCAACTTCAGTGCAAAAAACTTTTGTTACAGGAACATTACAGTTACTTTGCACTAACAACAACCTATTCATACTATCATTACAAGTAAAACTGAAAATAAACTGAAATTCGCCAAATTATGGTAAGCTAAGCAACCATAACTCGCACCACCACTGTGCACTGCTAAGACTAACAGCCATGACATCAAAGATGACATCACAAATGGCATTGATGACATCACTGATGACATCACATGTGCATTTACCTTTCATGAAAAGCCTCCACAAGGGATTGTCAGTATAATGTTGGGAGGACACAATCAGAGGTCATTGGGAGAACAATCATGAGATACAGAATTCATTACACAATGCATTGCTGTAAACACCATTGCAGTACAGAGTTATTTCCAGTATAGGAAACAATTCATGAAGAAACGTAGGCATTGTCTGCAGCATGCACCATAGAGGTGCAGTAAGCAAAATGTTGCCATGTTGGATAGTAACATCATGAATGATTTAGTGTCAGAGTTTTCCATACTGTGAAACAGGTAATAAGTAGCTAATAACGCCTCAGTTACTACAAATTTGCACTACTACAAACACACAACATAAAGAGACTGCAATGGATACAAATAAGCGCATATACAGGGAAAGTAAAATCGGCAAAAAAGCAGCAGTATTACCAGAAAGTGTTCATAACTGCTTATCTTCATGCATACAAATGATTGCTGTGTTTCAGGCCTGCTTCTTCCCTTTTGTATATGTATCATTTGATGTGACTAAACCCTTAGGAAAGTTTTGTAGGAACATATGAGAAGGGTAAGGTCTACAAACATAGTACCTTTTCAATGTTTACTGCCTGACTGTCAGTGAAGAAAACCACCTGCCCTGCATATGTCAGTGAACAAAAAAAAGGGAGCCAGGCATGTGATGTCATCAGTGATGTTATCAATCACATTTGTGATGTCATCTTTGATGTCAAGGGTGTTAGTCTTAGCAGTGCACAGTTGTGGCGCAAGTTATGGTTGCTTAGTTTGAACTGGATGGACCCCAGCCGGCCCATAGAACTGGGGGTCTCCTAACAGCCCTTTAAGATGAGCAGCAGCACCCTCGAGATAGATGGTGATGCAGATTCATACTCTTGCACCAAATAATAATGACAACTCAATAGTTTGTCAAAGGGAGCCCGTTATAATGACAAGTACAAAAAATGGAGAGTTCAATGAACATCAGCAACCACTCGATCTTCCTTCTCGCTTAAAACTCCAATTAATTTCATAAAAAACACAATATTTATACCAAAAACCCGTCATCATTGACGCATAATCTAAAAAACCTAACATGAAACTTGATTGGTTATAGGAAGGTAACTTTAACATAAGTACTATAGCTGTATATGGTAATGGGGAGAGGGGATTGGATAATCAATGTCAGGTGGGGCAACTAAGCCCTTCCTTCAAAATGGCCACTGTAAACGTCACTAAAAGTACGACATCTCATTGGTTCTACTTACTATAGGACCCTAGATTACACGGTCTACTATGATTGGGTTGGCGTCAACCCCACTCATACTTTTCCACTTGCGCTTAGCAGCATGCAGAATAACCGGCCAGGTGCAGGGGGTTCGTCTGCACCCCAGCTTCCCTCCAATTATGTTACAATCAATCATCACCTCAGTAGACATGTGTCAATTACTACTTTGTAGTATGGCCTCGAGTCTGCTCTTGGTCTGGGAAAGTTTAAGGAGTGTGGGTCTGGCGGGGCTCCATCCGTAGGTGTAAAAGTCTCACCCCTTCCTGCCTGCCTTGTCATGTGATTAGGACACCATGAAATCAACCTCTTCTTCATGCAATTTCGAGTATTTGATTTAATTTTGAAAGTCTTCTACCATCTGTGGCTTATCTTGGCCTTTCTGAAGAGGATGCTCTGTTCTTTTTCTCTTAAATTGTACCCAATGTTGGCCTATTCCTGCTGATACGACCTTGGTTTCTTGGCATGGAAATCTCCAGCTGGGTTTCTCTCCGTTCTTAATTGTTGGCTGTGACACTCTCCTCTTGAGACCTTTAGTAACCTTTGGTTAATTCTGTTCATGTGTGTAGTGGATTTATACACATCTATAAAGTGCTTTTTGAAGTATATTTATGTATAGTTGGTGCTTTCTGCAATCTATTTCACTACTGAGCATAAGCAAGCTTCACGATTTCTTTGCTTCATGCGGTTTCTTGCATCTGTACACATTTAAACTACCTGAATATCTTCATCATGCATATGGCATAGGTTTCTTCATCTTTACATCAACTGTTCCACCTTAGGTTCAAAATGTCACTTATCCATGGTATTTCGTTCTGTTACCTTGATAGTAACTGGGCAGAGCCCAACTGCGGCTCTCTCCTGGTTTATCTGTTCCTCATATGTCACATACTTTGGCGCAAATGTATCTGGTGCTACAAAGGGGGCAGCTGCAGTGGGGATGGTGCTTGGCACTTCCTCTTCACTCCCCCCTCTGGGCGATTCATCGACCAGTCTCACTTCTTCCTTTGTATCCACTTTTATTTCTTCCTCTGGATCTAGACATAGAGGCCTGAAGAAATGTCTCTTTGGGGTCCATATCTTTATGACTCCCTTTAAGCATCCTGCTGTTCTTACGTGCTCATCCTTGTTCCATGTTATTAGTTGACATTCTCCACTTGGATTGCAATAGATCCATCTTCCCACATAATTTCTATGTTTCTTCGGATATCGAAACTTTGCTCCTTCTGGTGCATAGATGCTAGCCTTCACAAAGTCTCTTATTTCTTCATCAGTCAGGTCCTTAGGCTTCCATCCTGACTCGACATCAATCATGATCTTCATCCCTATGGCCTTCTTTGCAGTTTTCTGGCACTGAGAGATGATTATCTTGATAACACATAATCCAAGCAATATCATCACCAACAGGGCTCCTAGGAACTTGAATGCATCTGCCATCCATTGTGGAGCCCATGAGAACAGTGATCCAAACCAGCTGTCATCATCAACATCGTCAACTTCATCTATCATCTGATTCTGTAGTTTTGTCAGCATACCTATGGCTTCTGTTAAAGTTCAATTTTCGTCGTCATGTGAAGGTATGAATGTGCAACCTGATTCTCCAATTTTTGCACAAACACCTCCATCCATTGCTGTGATCATGTCAAGGACATATCTGTTCTGGAGAGTCATTAGTCGAATCACTCTTAACTCTTCTTTGATTGCATTGAATCCCTTTAGGGTTGTATTGATGGTCTGCAGTAACTCCCATCGGGTTATCTGCAACCAGTTATTTGCTCCATTCTGAATTCTCAGCATCAGAATCATAGTGAACACTGATAAAGTCGGGCTGAACAGTCTGTGTTCATAAGGGATTGCATGAAAGGCTTCTTCTGATTTGGCAGAGAAGTCATTTTCTCTCTTCATTCGGCTCATCAGTTCCACAGATATCTTCTTTCTCGTATGAGCATCTGCTTTCGGGAAACTGTCAATATTCAGATCACTTTTTGGAATCACCAATGCTGGAAAATGGACATTCACCAATGTACATATACCTCCCCAATTCTTCGTCAACCTGATATATGCTTTGGATCTACATGCCCAATAATGATCCATGATCACTGCTGTTCCATGCATCATTCCTGTAGCATCGAAGATGCTTCCACAGTTCTGATTTTCTCCCATTTTTCTTGTACCATTGTTTCTGAAGCACAGTTTGGAATTCTCCAATGGCACTATCTGTAGGGGTCTTCCTCTGTCTTCGACCCATGTTAGCAGTCTTGCAAGTCTTGGCCCCAATGGGTTGCATATTATCTGTGCATTTTCAATTGTTTCTTTGTAGTATCCAATGATCATCCATGCTCTGCAGATCACTACTTCTTTCTCTCATCCTTCTGGAGAAAGCACTGTTCCCCATATTTGCATTTGGCCTCTTCGTTCCATCTTCGAGCTTCTTCTGTAGATTTCCCTTTGACGTTCAGTCTTTTGTTTGTTTCTCTTCTGATCTCCGCTCCTTTAACTCCAGGCTTCTCATATCTGATCACATTGTTCTTTGTTTTTCAATTGTTTCTCATCTTTTTGTCTTGGACATAGTCATCTTCATCTGGATCAGTTGCTTCAGTTGCCCATTTGAGTGAAGCATCACTTCCCATGAACTGACCTCTGGTCGTGCACACTGCTACATGTGATAGGCAATGCGCTGTCTTGACATCTATTTCCACAGCTACGAAGATTTTTGACTTTCCCATGCTGTAGGGTAGTAATGCACAAACAAAGCATTATCGTCTTCCAACTTCCTTCATGTGTTGGTACCATATGTTGTTTCCCAAGTGTGCTGTGCTGTCCAGGTAATCATTCAATTCCTTATTGTCTTCTTGTGTACTCCTAATTCTTAAGGTCTTCCTGTAATTTGCTATAACCACATCCTTAAACACATCCATATAGTTTCTTCTTGCTGGAGGATTCTCATGAATCTGCATCAATGATCCAAGCATTTTCATCTGTACCATTTGAGTAGGAGGAAGTCTGGAAGGTCTTTCCTTGTCTTCTTGTCTCTTTTTAGCTCTGGTTATAAATGTCCTTATTGATCCAGCCAGTATTACAGCACTTGACTGTATTGCAGGGCTCAAGCTTGACCCTTTCATCACTGGATCAAGTGTGCTTGTCAGTGCTGTCTCTGTTTTCTTATTCTCTAAAGCTTTTAGTCTCTTTAAAAGTGCAGCTTTCTCCATTTGTCTCTCAACTTCTCTTGTTGTGGAGCTTCTCATTGTTGTTTGTCCAAGCTTCACCCATTCTCTGGAATGTGGTTCCGAACTTATTGACACTAGACCAGGTGTGTATGTACTACTTATCTGTGTATGTGTATCTTTCATCAACCCCTTCTCGGGTTTACTTTGCCGACCCTGTCTCTGGCTTTCAATTAATTTGTTACCACAAGTGTGTGTGTGTCATTGCTAATCACATCCATCTCAAGTTCAGTCACTCCATCATTCCTTCTAGGGACTGGAATGACTATGTAAGGTCTGGGTACCTTTGTAGGTTTTATGCGTACATCAATAGGTGGGTGAACTGGAGTCTGAACGCATTGCCCACCAATAAAAAATGCAGTTTGAATTGTCAATGACAGTAATATGATAATGAACACAATGCAACTGTAAATGACACACTTGTAAATTAGCTTACAGCACTTATTCCTGGGCCAATATTAATGTCTCTCCTCATGAGGGAGGACAAAGTTACTGCTCTGGTTGCCCATCTCGATCATCTAAGGAAAATAAAACAAACTCTTTAATACATTCTAAACAATGTTGTTATATCTGGATTCTGCTGTCTCTGCTTGTAGGTCACAAATGCTGGACCAATTATCCTCTTTGCTTGAATAATAGACTGTCTCTTGTCTCTGGAAACAGTTCTTCTTCTATAAGCGAAAGTTCCAAATGAGGCAATACATTCAGTAAAGGATTACTCTGCATGTTCAAAATAGACCAGTTCCCAGTCAGTGCCTCTTATCTGTTTCATTCCAGACGACATGTTGTTCCTTTGTCAGTGTACACAAAAGCGAAGTCCTTTGGCAACACCTTCACGATCTGTCTGATTAGAAAGTTCGACCTGCATTTTGATACCATGCAGGAGCATGCTCATCTGTGTAGAGTTTGCTGTGTCTCTGATGAAAGTGAGGACATCAACACTGGCATGTCTTCCCACAAGTTCTGGAAAGTCTTCAATTAAGCGAAAAAACATGTTACTCGCTAGCCTGCTATCTTCTTGTGACAGGGGCATTTGTCTTGTCCTTGTTGTACTCCGAGAGCAAAAGAAACTGCTCTGCTATCACCTTGAGCAGCCTCCTTATTGTCTTTTCGTTTTCAGGATCTTGAAGAAATTCTGTAATGTTCATGAGCCTTCCCACCAACGATGGGTATGACCTCAATACTAACTCGAAATAGATTGGAATGTCTTTGGTGAGGTCACTATTGCGTGACACCATAAGTAAGTCGAAACAAGGCTTCTGTGTCAAAAGATTCAGGATACTGTATTCTCTTCCAATTTACGTGTCCTCAATCAAAATTTGGCATATCTTTTCTTATCAAGGCTTCAGTGTGCCTCAGTCCAAAGATCAAAGTCAACAAGCTATTTTGTGGCTTATACGTGCAATTCTTCTTCTTCACCCTGCAACTAGGATGCACAGATTGTCCGTGTTTTTATGTCCTTCTTTCCTTATTTTGCTCGAAGGTGGTCTCCAGAACTAAGCTTTACACAAAAGTTTTTTGTCTTTTACTTGGGTGGTCATGCGTCCTCCTTCCTCGTCATGGTTCTCGTCTGTACGTGCTGTGGTTCTTCCCTGTTGTCTGTATTCTCTACGCAGTGAGGTGCGGGCAGAGGGTCTTCTCCAATGTATGGCTTGGTGTCATCCAAAAAGATCCAAGCTCTTCTTCCCTGTAGCTTGACTGTAGAGGTTGTAACATCCTCCACTCGGAAGGGACTGTTCAACCTTGGTTCGTCCCACTTTTTTCTTGTGTGGTTTCTCACCAGGACCGTGTCCCCAGGGAATATTGGAGGAACACGTAATTCTGGAACTTGGTCTGTTGTAGTATCTCCTTCTGTGTTCTGTGCTGCCCTTCACCCTTCTTGTCGTCGCTGCAGCTGTCCTGAAATTACAGTAAGACAAGATGTCATGCAATTCAAGTAGTTTTGCATTTTCAATCCTAACACTTCTCCTGTTGGTTGAGCATCACATCTAGCTCTATTTTGAGGTGCCAATGGCGTGCGCATCCTTCTGCCTGTCACGACTTTGTGTGGCGTGAGATGATGGTCAGAACCAGGCTGGTTTCTGAGTGCATACAGTGCCAGTGGAAGACAGTGTAGCCATCCCTTTTTAGAGCAAGCTTCAACTTGGCTATACTTTCCTTTAACAAGCCGTTGAGCTTCTTGCATATGCCATTCCCTTGAGGATGATATGCCAAAGAAAACATGTGCTTTATCCTGTGCTTTATACCAAGCAACAAGCTAATCTGTTCAAATACTGCATTAACAAAATGAGGACCATTGTCTGACCTCATGACTTCGCACACTCCCCATATGGGAAATACCTCCCTCCCCAGGAATTTCACCGCACAGGTAGACTCTGGGAGTGTACAAGGTACCTGCTCCTATCCAGCTAGAGAATGGACACACCACAACAATTTAAATACCTGTACTCGTTACATACTTGAATCATATCAACATAATCGATATGCAAGTGCTGATAAGGCCCATTAGGCCTTGGGATAACTCCTTTAATCACACGTAGTTTATGCCCAGCCGTGAACTGCTGACAGATTATACAGTTTACCATAAAAAATGCAACATGTTCTGCCAAGTTCGGTATGAACCAGTCTTCAGCAATTGTTGCTGCTAGATTCTCCTTTGTCACGTATGCTGGATAGTGTAACTGTTCCAGTGCTATTTTTAATAAGGCTATAGGCATCACCAGTTTACCAGTGCTGTCTTGCCGCCACAAGCTCTCGGAGGGGTTTAAAGAACACCCTTGTCGCTTCCAAAGGTTCTTCTCCTCCCGTGGTGCCTCCCCTTGGATCTCCACTGAGTTTTTGCCATGTTGCTATAGCCTTCAGGCTCGCTTCGTGCGACAATCATTTTCTCATGCACATCAGTTATTTCCACATTCATAATTATTTCATCTTTTGTTGCCACATGCTTGGCTTCGGTGTCTGCTGCTTGATTTCCATGTGAGATAAAATCTGTCCCTTTCGTGTGGGCGGTGCATTTCACGACCACTATGCCCACTGGGAGTTGTAGTGCCTTAATGAGTCTGTCCAATAAGGCTGCGTGCTGCACTGGCGTGCGGTCCGCTCGGAGGTAGCCCCTCCTTTTCCAGTACGCTAGGCCTGCATGCACTGTTGATGCCACATAGGCGGAGTCACTATACACTGTCACTCCCTGGTCTGCGTGATTCTTGAGTGCGAGTATCAACGCCAATAATTCTGCAGCTTGTGCTGAATAATGTGAGGGTAATCGTGCACTAATGAGTACTTGAAATTCCCCATTTGCCATGTGCTTCACCACAGCAGCACCTTTATATCTCTGTCCATCATTTTGATCGATCCTCGAAGACCCATCAATGAAGATGATGTCTCCTTCAGCCAATGCATTTTCTTTCACTCTGGGAATCTCTCAAAATTCTTCATAGTTCGTGCAATCATGCATTGGCTCTCCTTCATTGATTGGCTCTGCTATAAGCATTGTACATCGAAATATTTGAATCGTTGGATTTGATATGACCACTTCATAAGCAGAAGCTCTCTGAGATGTCACCGTGCCTTTTGGTTTCTCTAAAATGGCAAATAAAGTGTGCACGACAAGCAACGTCATTAGACATCCCATCCCAATGGCTGTAGCCTTCTCTATGGCAAACGCTGCAGCAGCCAAACTTTGTTCGCAAGGGAAGTGACCCCTCATTACTGGGTCTAAATTCCCACTGTAGTATGCAAGGGACTTGTACCCCAGCGTGGTTTTCTGTGTGAGTACTGCTGTCATAACACTACCATTTGTGTCTGAAAATAGGTAGAATTGCTCTGCATAATAGGGAATCCCCAAAACTGGTGCCATGCAAATGGCCTTTTTTAATTCAACAAACCCTCCTTGCATGGTCTCGCTCCAAATTATTTTTCTTTTGTTGCCTGTGCTTTCTTTAAGGCTTGTAACAAGGGCCTGGTATAAGAACGGTAGTCGAAGACCCATGCCCTCACATAGTTACATAATCTTAGAAAACTCAGCATTTGTTTAAACGTGTGTGGTTTGGCTGTCTTTGAAATGGCTTCAGCTTTTTCAGGGGTAACCTTTTTCCCCTCATGTGAGATCAGCTGGCCTATATACAGCACTTCTTGTTAACAACATTGGTACTTCTCCTTGTCAAATTTATATCCTTTCTCAGCCAGTATAGTCAATAGCTGAATAGAATTGTGGCTGCACTTTTCCTCTGTCGTGCTGCAAATTACAATGTCATCCACGTATTGCAGGACAACATTCTAGTGCAATATTGCTTAAGTCCAGCTGCAGGACCCTGTTGAAAATCGAAGGAGACTCACAGTACCCTTGAGGCAACCTTATGCTTTTCAGATAAACTTGTCTGAACGTAAATGATGTCAATTCTTGCAAATTCTTCTGGAATGGAATTGAGAAAAATGCATTTTTCAAGTCAATCACCGTGAAATACCTCACTTCAACTGGTATATTACATAGGATCGTGGACGGGTTAAGGACTAGAGGGAACTCGGACTCATCTATCTGGTATATTGGGCGTAAATCTTGGATTAAACGCCAAGACCCTCCCTTTGATTTTTTTAATCAGATAAAACGAAGTATTGCATGACGATTCTGAAGTCACTAAGATGCCCTGCTCCATCATGGCAGAAAACCCTTCATCTGCCTCACTAGACATGGGATACTGTTGTGCTTTTGGTAATATTGCTCCTGGTTTCAATTTAATCTTCACTTCTCCGACTCCTTTTAGTAAGCCTACATCATAAGGGTCTGTAATCCATACTGACACAGGCACCTTTGCCATGTCATCATCAAAATATTCAGGATGTTTTTATGCCAGCATCATTCTCCGAGGCACTTCTCTGTTGATAATTTTCACCCAATAGATGAGATTAACCTCAACTGTCATCTCATCCTCACTTATTTACTCTTCAAACAGATTGTCATCAGTGACGTCAGTCAATCTATAACCTTCCTCAGTGGTGTTTACTGAACACCATTGTCTGCCTTCATCATCACAACCATCAAGCAAAGCCATCTCTTCTCGCAGTATGGCTGTTTGTATTGTTAAGGGAAACACTTGTCCCTTTTCCTCATGCATACGTATTCTTGGTCTGAATAAAAAATCATCTGGAGTTCTCATTGTTCTGTCTGCAAGGCCTGGTAGTCATGACATTAATATGCGCACTCCATAAGCAAATATTTCTGGTTCTAGCGGAATAGCTCTCATAGCCATTTGTCCTCATATGCTATAATCATTTTGCACACATTCAAATAATGCATTCCTGGAGTTGAACATACTATGCCCTTCTCTTTGAACGAGATTGTCATGTTTAACTTTGTCATTAGGTCTCGTCCCAATATATTCACCGGGGTTTATCTTGAATATAGTAGTGGCACATTCATGTCACATTCTCCTATAGTAACTGGAAGTTCTTTCGTAAAAGGAACACAACTTGTTGCTCCTGTGAAGCCCTGAGTATTTATAGCATCGCTGGACAAAGAAAACTTGCCTTCACGTATACACGAGCGTTTTGCCCCTGTGTCAACTAAGAAAGAATATTCTTTATTCCATATACAGACATCTACCCTTAGTTCCGCGTGAGGGTTCGGTGTCACTGAAGGGATAGGCCACATCAGGTCTCCCAGTGAGCTGTCCTAGTCCATATATAATCTTGTCCCATTCTGAGTGAATGGATTCCCCCCATCACTTGTGGCATCTCTTATTCCAGAATTCAGTACCTGACATGTACTTGTTGCATTGGCGACTGTTGAGACTGCCCCTGTGGAAAATGGGTCACATTCTGCTGCGGCGGCAGGCTTTGCTGTACTCTTGGCACTTGCTGCTGCACTGTGCGATTCTGAGCAACTTAA
Source organism: Ambystoma mexicanum (assembly GCF_040938575.1). Classification (NCBI taxonomy): domain Eukaryota; kingdom Metazoa; phylum Chordata; class Amphibia; order Caudata; family Ambystomatidae; genus Ambystoma; species Ambystoma mexicanum. The sequence continues at coordinate 304,779,347 of NC_090927.1, read as the reverse complement.
TTTCCACCCTGCTGTGAGAACGCAGGTGGATTCACCATCCCTCTTTGGAATTGTTCGTGTTGCACCATGCCTTGATTTCTGCATGTGCACGCTAGATGTCCTATCATTCCACACGTCCAACATATTGGTCTGATTATTTGCCCATTTTGCATATGCTGGTTTCCGCTTGGCATATTTTGAAAACCTCCTTGATTGTTTTCAAAACCTCCCTTTCTCGAAAGCCTCTTCCCCTTGGGTAAAACCCGTCATTGCTTTGAACTGCCTTTGATTATTGATCTGCTGTGCATTAGATCCGTCTGTGTTAGTTATCTTTGCCCCTTCAATGGCATACTTTGATCATTTTTTCTGCACTAATTTAGCCTCTTTACCTTTTTGTGCAACATCCTTTTTGCAATTCTTCTCTTGCAGCAGCCTGCAATAGTGCGCGATGGTCAACTGTATTTCAGACCATGGCTTAGCGTCAATCCCTACCAATTTTTTTAGCTGTTTCCGTACCTGTTCTGGCAGCCCTTGGCATAATATATGGTAAAACACGGGTATAGATTTCCCCCAAGATTCCTGAGTTTACAATACCCACGCATCTTGGAAATTCTGAATGTAAAGCAACGGATCATCTGACTCCTTCAATTTACGTGTCATTATAGCTCCCATATCAGAAGTGTCCAGGTGTAGCACTCAAAGGGCCTTCCATACTGCGGTTCTGCAATTGTTAAACAGCACTCCGTCATGCGCAGTCTTAACTGTAGTTACCCCAGGGTAAACTGCACGTGTCCACACATCATCAGCTCTATCACCAAGTATGGCGATTAAAAGAACCTTAATATCCCCTATAGCAAAGGTGTTTCCTCCTATCATTTTTGTCACTCATGTTTCCATTTTCTGTCTCCAGATGTCAACATTGAGAGCTTATTTTTCAGGTTTTCTCTATCTATGTGTGGCCAAGGTATATATTGTGGCCTCGTTTCTCCTTTTTCTAGTAAAGGTAACTGTGACACATGGCACACCTTTTCCTCTCATCATTTTTCTGTCCACTGCAGGGTTAATATTCCAGCATTGCCGTCGCAGCATGTCCGTAATCTGCTCACATAGGGTGGTGGAGGCACCCCCCTCTGACCGTATGATACTCCTTCATGCCAATCTGATTGTATGGCTGACTCCGATGCCTTAGGTGCAGACCCACTAGAATCTGACCATCTTATTCCCTTTCCCCTAGAGAAGCGTCTGTTGTGCCTTCTCTCGTCTTCTCTGTCCTCACATTCTTCTCTTTCTGCGTCCGATATTGTCTGTGCCCAACTCGTGCAACTTCTCTCATCCCCCTCATTCCTATTTAGCGTCAGCCTATTTAGGGACAGCTCTCTATTTCTGCTACTTTGGGAGGCGTCCTCAGTATCATACAGCTGAGTGCTCTCAAGACGCTCATCCTCTCCTTTCCCTTAGGGGTACCTGTTCTAGCCCCACTTCATCATATATTATATCGATCGTCTCTCCGATGCTTCTGGTGTCAAAGTCATCTTCCATATTTGCCCTAGACATGCCTGGTACTGAATCGTACTCAGGAAAGAATTATTCTATATCTTCCCAGTCTACTACTGGATCAGGTTTTTTAACCTCTCTTTCCAGATATTCGAGATCTCATGCTCTCTGTCTTTGCTTGCGTTCTATGTCGTCATTAAATTCTCTACGCTTCCTCTCTGACCCTATCTTCTTGTTTCATTGCATCTCTTCATTCATTTACCCTTTGCATTTCCTCATCTTTTTGTCATTTTATTCTCTTCTCCCTTATTTTTTGTTCTTTTTCTTCTATTCGCCTTTGTTCTTGTCTAGCCTGATCATCAGCTGTTCTCTGCTTACGATCGCATTTTCTTTGCTCTTCTGCCTTTTCCTGTTTTCTGACCTGCTCATCATGATATAACTGCTCTCGTTTCTATCTATTCTTTTTATTAGCCCCTTCGTCTCTCAATCGGATTTCCTTTTCCTTCCCTTTCCTTTTCAATTCATCTTGTTCTTCCCTTTGTCTCATATCCTTAATGCCTTTGCCATCAAGTTTCAATAAAATCTGACCTCCCATCCATTCGTTCTGTGTGAGTGCCATCTCATCATTTCTATCCTCATCCCCTTTCCATCTCTTTACCTCTCTCCCCGTATCTAGAGATGTACTTGCTTGTGCTTGATCTCCTTTCTCCTTTTCGCGTCTCTCCTTGTCCTTCGGTACTTTGGGGGTAAATTCTCTTTCTCTGTCCTTTTCTGGGCTCTCATCACTACTTTGCGTAGGCGACTCATATGACGGGTTGCTATATCCCGCGGCTGCTTTAAGTTCCCTCAACGGGTATAATCCTTCATCTTTACTAGCTTTGCTTTTCGCTTCAGACGGAGTGGGTGGCGCAGAAGGCTATTTATCCCCTCTGTGCATTTATTCAGTAGACAATCTAACGGCGGCTCCTCCTCCTTTTCTTGTTGGTACATCTTCCAAAGTTCTAAACTAGCTAGGCGTTTGTCTACCTTTTTGCCCGTGTATGTGGCGTGCAAATATGTTGTCATGTGCTGCAGGACAGTTTTGGATAGCGATCCTCCTTGGGGCCATGGCATAAACATTTTGTCTGCGGTCCCTTTAACCCATTCTGCACTGTACTGTTTAAGCTTAGGTGCATGCTTTGGCAGCGGTTTGCACAAATGTATCAAAGGGGGAATTTCTTCCATGCTTAACCTATTTATATAACACTTTATTATGCTTTACGTTTCACAACTAAGATCAACAATATGAGCGAGCATCAATCGTCGCAAGCTCCAATCCTGTTTTTCAACAAAAAATGTACTTTTACAAACAACAATCATCAATCCATGCCATGCAACCCTTCTATCTAATAAATCGTGCACTTTTCATGCTATTTTAAAAAGTTTTTACCTTCTGGCATCATAGAGAAAAAAAACATAAAACAGACAAGACAGACTCCGGTCGGCTATACAAATCTCATGCCATCTGCTTCCTCAGATGCATCCTACCCCTATTTGTTATTCCAGCATGGAATGTAAGCCCATTTCATTCAGATAGTCTTTAATAGATTCTGGTCCCCTGCGTCATCCTATCAATTCAGGACTCTAAATGAACGCTTCTTCTAGCGCTCTATTAAAACCTAGGTACCTGGGCGTATACTCCTCTCTCGGTCTCTCCCGGTGTCTCTCTATTGCTTGGTCACCCTTGAGTCAATATTTTCCCCTTACATATACATTATACTCTCACTCTGACGCTATTTTTGTCCCACATCCCTCAGTTACCTTCCCTTTAATTGTTTTAAGGCATGCACATTTTTGCCAAAGCATTCAGTCTTTTTCACTCACCGTTCGCATGTTTTTTCTCTCCGGATGATCGGGATTACCGCCTTCGTTACCACCTTTCCGTGCCGCTTGTTCGATCACCTGCTCGTAAAAGTGAGAAGGGATTTTTGGGAGAAAACAAAGGTTCCTTCAGACCTCTCCTGCAGGATTTTTATTTAGACTAACCACTATCTATGGGGAGCTTCTCGTTCTACTCAGCCGGATGGCAAAGGACTCGTGATATTGCCGAGGACCTGAAGTTACTTATGAAGACTGTCAATGGGTGTCTTATCTAATCTTAACCATCTAATCTCTGCTACCAAGTGAACTGGATGCACCCCAGCCGGCCCATAGAACTGGGGGTCTCCAAACAGCCCTTTAAGATGAGCAGCAGCACTCTCGAGATAGATGGGGGTGCAGATTCATACTCTTGCACCAAATAATAATGGCAACTCAATAGTTTGGCAAAGGGAGTTTGTTTGATTATAAGTACACAAAAGGGGGAGTTCAATGAACATCAGCAACCGCTCGATCTTGCTTCATGCTTAAAACTCCAATTAATTTCTGAAAAAACACAATATTTATACCAAAAACTTGTCATCATTGACGCATAATCTAAAAAATCTAACATGCAATTTAATTGGTTATAGGAAGGTAACTTCAACATAGGTACTATATCTGTATATGGTAACGGGGGGAGGGGATTGGATAATCAATGTCAGGTGGCGAAACTATGCCATTCCTTCAAAATGGCCACAGTAAACGTCACTAAAAGTATGACGTCTCATTGGTTCTACTTACTATAGGACCCTAGATTACACAGTCCATTATGATTGGGTTGGCATCAACCCCATTCATACTTTTCTACTTGCGCTTAGCAGCATGCAGAATAACCAGCCAGGTGCAAGGAGGTCGTCTGCACCCCAGCTTCCCTCCAATTATGTTACCATCAATCATCACCTCAGTGGTCATGTGTCAATTACTGCTTTGTAGTTTGGCCTTGAGTCTGCTCTTGGTCTGGTAAAGTTGAAGGAGTGTGGGTCTGGCAGGGCTCCATGCATAGGTGTGAAAGTCTCATCCCTTCCTGTCTGCCTTGTCACGTGATTAGGACATTGTGAAATCGACCGCTTCTTCATGGTTAATTCTGGTCATGTGTGTAGTGGATTTATACACATCTATAAAGTGATTTTTGAAGTATATTTATGTATAGTTGGTGCTTGCCGCAATCTATTTTACTACTGAGCATAAGCAAGCTTCACGATTTCTTTCCTTCTTGCGGTTTCTTTCATCTGTACACATTGAAATATACTGAATATCTTCATCGTGCATTTGGCATAAGTTTCTTCATCTTTACATCAACTGTTCCACATTAGGTTCAGGATGTCACTTATCCATGGTATTTAATCTCTGTCATTATTCTCAGGTCATTATATCTTCTATATGTGCATCAGTCCGATTTCTTATGACGTCACCATTCATCTTAATTTATTATCTTCTTGGCTTCTTCAGGTATTTCCTTCTGACAACCGTCATTTCGTCTTGCCTGTAGATATGGTCTTCTCAATGGGCACCTTACTGTCCAGGTTTTCTTAGGTGGCGGTACTTCAATAGGTTTTGTTACCCTGATAGGAACTGGGCAGAGCCCAACTGCGGCTCTCTGCTAGTTTATCTGTTCCTCATACGTCAAGTATTTTGGCGCAAATGTTCCTGGTGCTACAAAGGGGGCAGCTGGAGTGGGGATGGTGTTTGGCACTTCCTCTTCAAGCTTACCATAACTGGTGAATTTCTGGGGGTTTACGGTTTTACTTGTAATCATAGTATGGATAGGTTGTTGTTAGTGCAAAGTAACTGTAACGTTCCTGTAACAAAGGTTTTTGCACTGAAGTTCACAGGTTGTTCTTAGGGCAACTGAAGTATAACATCCCTTCACCAGTGTTTTTTCACTGCATTTGATAGGTTTTAGTAGGCCACTGTAATCAGACCCTTCCTTTAGCATACTTTTTTCAGCAAAGGGAATAGGTTGTAGAAGTGCCACTTAACCATAAGGTCCCTTTAACAATGTTTTTTGTTAGTGAATATATATATATATATATATATGGTGAGAAAAAAAGGAGGAGAGGGGCGCACTCCAGTTCCCTGCACAGTACACCTTCTCAGCCACAGGTGTTCTCCTCCGACCGGTTTCTGTGCCAATACACGTCATCAGGGAGGCTGTCTTAACTTGCAGCTCACAGCAAGTGCAGGTGTTAACACTTAGTGAGGATTGTGCTGCAAGGACTTCTGGTAGCTGTAGTCATCAGGTTTGCAGGGAACAGACTCACACCCAATCCCACAGTGGGGAAAGGGGGGGAGTAGCCTACAGTGAGGCACTCCAAAGTAGGGCATAAATTACCCCGGTGCAGCACCCAACAAGATTTCTGAAGATTCCACCCTTCAGAAAACTTGGAAATATGGTGAGAAAAAAAGGAGGAGAGGGGCGCACTCCAGTTCCCTGCACAGTACACCTTCTCAGCCACAGGTGTTCTCCTCCGACCGGTTTCTGTGCCAATACACGTCATCAGGGAGGCTGTCTTAACTTGCAGCTCACAGCAAGTGCAGGTGTTAACACTTAGTGAGGATTGTGCTGCAAGGACTTCTGGTAGCTGTAGTCATCAGGTTTGCAGGGAACAGACTCACACCCAATCCCACAGTGGGGAAAGGGGGGGAGTAGCCTACAGTGAGGCACTCCAAAGTAGGGCATAAATTACCCCGGTGCAGCACCCAACAAGATTTCTGAAGATTCCACCCTTCAGAAAACTTGGAAATATGGTGAGAAAAAAAGGAGGAGAGGGGCGCACTCCAGTTCCCTGCACAGTACACCTTCTCAGCCACAGGTGTTCTCCTCCGACCGGTTTCTGTGCCAATACACGTCATCAGGGAGGCTGTCTTAACTTGCAGCTCACAGCAAGTGCAGGTGTTAACACTTAGTGAGGATTGTGCTGCAAGGACTTCTGGTAGCTGTAGTCATCAGGTTTGCAGGGAACAGACTCACACCCAATCCCACAGTGGGGAAAGGGGGGGAGTAGCCTACAGTGAGGCACTCCAAAGTAGGGCATAAATTACCCCGGTGCAGCACCCAACAAGATTTCTGAAGATTCCACCCTTCAGAAAACTTGGAAATATGGTGAGAAAAAAAGGAGGAGAGGGGCGCACTCCAGTTCCCTGCACAGTACACCTTCTCAGCCACAGGTGTTCTCCTCCGACCGGTTTCTGTGCCAATACACGTCATCAGGGAGGCTGTCTTAACTTGCAGCTCACAGCAAGTGCAGGTGTTAACACTTAGTGAGGATTGTGCTGCAAGGACTTCTGGTAGCTGTAGTCATCAGGTTTGCAGGGAACAGACTCACACCCAATCCCACAGTGGGGAAAGGGGGGGAGTAGCCTACAGTGAGGCACTCCAAAGTAGGGCATAAATTACCCCGGTGCAGCACCCAACAAGATTTCTGAAGATTCCACCCTTCAGAAAACTTGGAAATATGGTGAGAAAAAAAGGAGGAGAGGGGCGCACTCCAGTTCCCTGCACAGTACACCTTCTCAGCCACAGGTGTTCTCCTCCGACCGGTTTCTGTGCCAATACACGTCATCAGGGAGGCTGTCTTAACTTGCAGCTCACAGCAAGTGCAGGTGTTAACACTTAGTGAGGATTGTGCTGCAAGGACTTCTGGTAGCTGTAGTCATCAGGTTTGCAGGGAACAGACTCACACCCAATCCCACAGTGGGGAAAGGGGGGGAGTAGCCTACAGTGAGGCACTCCAAAGTAGGGCATAAATTACCCCGGTGCAGCACCCAACAAGATTTCTGAAGATTCCACCCTTCAGAAAACTTGGAAATATGGTGAGAAAAAAAGGAGGAGAGGGGCGCACTCCAGTTCCCTGCACAGTACACCTTCTCAGCCACAGGTGTTCTCCTCCGACCGGTTTCTGTGCCAATACACGTCATCAGGGAGGCTGTCTTAACTTGCAGCTCACAGCAAGTGCAGGTGTTAACACTTAGTGAGGATTGTGCTGCAAGGACTTCTGGTAGCTGTAGTCATCAGGTTTGCAGGGAACAGACTCACACCCAATCCCACAGTGGGGAAAGGGGGGGAGTAGCCTACAGTGAGGCACTCCAAAGTAGGGCATAAATTACCCCGGTGCAGCACCCAACAAGATTTCTGAAGATTCCACCCTTCAGAAAACTTGGAAATATGGTGAGAAAAAAAGGAGGAGAGGGGCGCACTCCAGTTCCCTGCACAGTACACCTTCTCAGCCACAGGTGTTCTCCTCCGACCGGTTTCTGTGCCAATACACGTCATCAGGGAGGCTGTCTTAACTTGCAGCTCACAGCAAGTGCAGGTGTTAACACTTAGTGAGGATTGTGCTGCAAGGACTTCTGGTAGCTGTAGTCATCAGGTTTGCAGGGAACAGACTCACACCCAATCCCACAGTGGGGAAAGGGGGGGAGTAGCCTACAGTGAGGCACTCCAAAGTAGGGCATAAATTACCCCGGTGCAGCACCCAACAAGATTTCTGAAGATTCCACCCTTCAGAAAACTTGGAAATATGGTGAGAAAAAAAGGAGGAGAGGGGCGCACTCCAGTTCCCTGCACAGTACACCTTCTCAGCCACAGGTGTTCTCCTCCGACCGGTTTCTGTGCCAATACACGTCATCAGGGAGGCTGTCTTAACTTGCAGCTCACAGCAAGTGCAGGTGTTAACACTTAGTGAGGATTGTGCTGCAAGGACTTCTGGTAGCTGTAGTCATCAGGTTTGCAGGGAACAGACTCACACCCAATCCCACAGTGGGGAAAGGGGGGGAGTAGCCTACAGTGAGGCACTCCAAAGTAGGGCATAAATTACCCCGGTGCAGCACCCAACAAGATTTCTGAAGATTCCACCCTTCAGAAAACTTGGAAATATGGTGAGAAAAAAAGGAGGAGAGGGGCGCACTCCAGTTCCCTGCACAGTACACCTTCTCAGCCACAGGTGTTCTCCTCCGACCGGTTTCTGTGCCAATACACGTCATCAGGGAGGCTGTCTTAACTTGCAGCTCACAGCAAGTGCAGGTGTTAACACTTAGTGAGGATTGTGCTGCAAGGACTTCTGGTAGCTGTAGTCATCAGGTTTGCAGGGAACAGACTCACACCCAATCCCACAGTGGGGAAAGGGGGGGAGTAGCCTACAGTGAGGCACTCCAAAGTAGGGCATAAATTACCCCGGTGCAGCACCCAACAAGATTTCTGAAGATTCCACCCTTCAGAAAACTTGGAAATATGGTGAGAAAAAAAGGAGGAGAGGGGCGCACTCCAGTTCCCTGCACAGTACACCTTCTCAGCCACAGGTGTTCTCCTCCGACCGGTTTCTGTGCCAATACACGTCATCAGGGAGGCTGTCTTAACTTGCAGCTCACAGCAAGTGCAGGTGTTAACACTTAGTGAGGATTGTGCTGCAAGGACTTCTGGTAGCTGTAGTCATCAGGTTTGCAGGGAACAGACTCACACCCAATCCCACAGTGGGGAAAGGGGGGGAGTAGCCTACAGTGAGGCACTCCAAAGTAGGGCATAAATTACCCCGGTGCAGCACCCAACAAGATTTCTGAAGATTCCACCCTTCAGAAAACTTGGAAATATGGTGAGAAAAAAAGGAGGAGAGGGGCGCACTCCAGTTCCCTGCACAGTACACCTTCTCAGCCACAGGTGTTCTCCTCCGACCGGTTTCTGTGCCAATACACGTCATCAGGGAGGCTGTCTTAACTTGCAGCTCACAGCAAGTGCAGGTGTTAACACTTAGTGAGGATTGTGCTGCAAGGACTTCTGGTAGCTGTAGTCATCAGGTTTGCAGGGAACAGACTCACACCCAATCCCACAGTGGGGAAAGGGGGGGAGTAGCCTACAGTGAGGCACTCCAAAGTAGGGCATAAATTACCCCGGTGCAGCACCCAACAAGATTTCTGAAGATTCCACCCTTCAGAAAACTTGGAAATATGGTGAGAAAAAAAGGAGGAGAGGGGCGCACTCCAGTTCCCTGCACAGTACACCTTCTCAGCCACAGGTGTTCTCCTCCGACCGGTTTCTGTGCCAATACACGTCATCAGGGAGGCTGTCTTAACTTGCAGCTCACAGCAAGTGCAGGTGTTAACACTTAGTGAGGATTGTGCTGCAAGGACTTCTGGTAGCTGTAGTCATCAGGTTTGCAGGGAACAGACTCACACCCAATCCCACAGTGGGGAAAGGGGGGGAGTAGCCTACAGTGAGGCACTCCAAAGTAGGGCATAAATTACCCCGGTGCAGCACCCAACAAGATTTCTGAAGATTCCACCCTTCAGAAAACTTGGAAATATGGTGAGAAAAAAAGGAGGAGAGGGGCGCACTCCAGTTCCCTGCACAGTACACCTTCTCAGCCACAGGTGTTCTCCTCCGACCGGTTTCTGTGCCAATACACGTCATCAGGGAGGCTGTCTTAACTTGCAGCTCACAGCAAGTGCAGGTGTTAACACTTAGTGAGGATTGTGCTGCAAGGACTTCTGGTAGCTGTAGTCATCAGGTTTGCAGGGAACAGACTCACACCCAATCCCACAGTGGGGAAAGGGGGGGAGTAGCCTACAGTGAGGCACTCCAAAGTAGGGCATAAATTACCCCGGTAATTATATATATTAGAATCCTTGTTTCAAAAGGACATTCATAAAAGTACAAATTAAAAAACAATCCAAATGACATGAAATGTATTAAAACAAATAAAAATTCCTACAGTTATAGAATGTGCAGTAAAAATGCCCACCACACTCAGTTATTGCACAATTCTAAAAAAAACACCCTTTACTACCAGGCATATACAAAATAGCTTGAAACAGCAAATCAATAGATTCTGCAAGTTTTGACATCATACATAGGGCAGATGAAAGAAACTGTTGCAAAGTTTCTTTAACAGTTAAACTAAAAGGGCAGATGGGGAGGATCCATAAACCACCTAGCTGTTACGCTCACCTGGTCTCTGCAGAGGCGTTGGGGCACGGTTGCAGCCCTCCCTGAACTTGAATCACCCCCTTCAGGCCTCTCCCTCAGTAGAAAAGCTGTGAGCGGTTGTACGTGGTGATACTGCTCCTTCATGGAGATAACAGTGTGTGTGAGTGTGCGTCAATCTGTGATTGTTGTACCTCTCGAACCCTTCACATGTGAATTATGGAAGATACGGAAGAAATTAATTATGGAAGATAAGCATGCAGAATAACCAGCCAGGTGCAGGGAGTTCGTCTGCACTCCAGTTTAGGAAGATAAGCTCTCCATCCTGCTACTTCTAGCAGGGGGGCGTCAAATGGGATCTAGTTCCTTCACTGATCCCTGATAAGGATTAGTCCAGTCCAGCTGCGACTATGCTTCTCCTTATGATTGGTAAGTCTTTCTTGAGCTCTTGTGATAATGTTCGTTCTGTTTAATGTCTTTATATGTTGCTCCTATTTATGCCTGCAATAATTTCTCTCTTCTGTTTTCTTCCCCTGGATGGAAATGCAGCTGTGAGACGCGAGACGTGGCCGGATGGAAGATGGATGCTACCGCAATGTTCGACAGCAGGTAAGTGATGGTCTAAGGAAAAGCGCGAAGTATGGCGAAGCGCAACCATAAACTGACTGTTTTTTCGATGTCTAACCATGTCTTCTGTTTTCCTTGCAAGCTGCTGTGCCAAGATGAAGATTTCGGCGTTCTGGAAAGTGTAATGATGAATACTTGGTTCGTGGAAGAGATGTACAGGTAAGAACAGCTTCTCCCAGTTGGTAAATATGCTGGCAGAAAGCAGGATGTCCAGGAAACAGGATCTTCAAAGGTAAGTCTGACCTCAGGCGACGGTGAGCGTTACGCTGCTTGCAAGTGCAGAATAACGTGAAGCGTCTGTCTTGAGGATCGGGGCAGTTTATATAGCTGAGGTCGTGGGCACGCCCATTTTATTTATTTTACATTTATAAAGCGCTCACACAGCCCGCAGGCATCGAGGCGCTGTTACAGAAATTGTTTTTTCTTAGTTGCGTAATTCTGTGTGTTTTTTTTGTCTTAGTTACGTATTTATAACACGCTTAAACACCCAGAGGTTTCTAAGCGCGGACCCGGGGATCGAACCTCTTGTTGCTTCGCGTCGTCTTACTTCCAAGACGAGCACGCTGCACCCTGCCACTCGTAGAGAGTGAGCATGTGCGAAGGCAATCCATTAGCAGCCACACCCAAGAATACACTTGGAGCTGCTTAATGGATGGAATGCTCAAGGTTAATGCATCCTGATTAATGGATGGAATGTTCAAGGTTAATGCATCTCAGGTGCTATGTCCATAATAAAAGTATTTTGGTGTTAAATGCATGTTCTTGTTTATTTTTGTTCATGAGCCTTGCGCCAAAGGCGCAAGGACATGTCTACCCAGGTCTCCTGTGCATGCGACCCCTGCATGTCTGTGCCCCTGACTTCATGACCATGACACTAGCTGTAACAGTTGAAAGTGGTAAATTGCCAAAGTGCATTTTTGCATATAGGGAGCGTTGTACAGCATTGTCTATCAGAATTAGGTACTCATCCATCATATGCGTGTCTTTACACATCAAGTACTCATATCCCATGGCCATGTTCAAACTCTTCGGAACGTATTCACCCTAGTCTTGTATGATTCTCTGATGGACTCCCGTGAAAACCAGATTGCTTCCAGCCCTAGCGTAATGGCATAGGCCTTTATATGTCTGAACCAACCAAGCAGACACACATCATTGTATTATAATAGATCCTTCAACGCTACAAGAAATGTAATGCGGCGTGCACCCGTCCATATGCAGGCCCATAACTACAGCGGTTTGAGGGCGATCAGCGCGAGCTGCCTGCCAAATTAAAACTTTTTCAGCAAATTATTTTCTGTTGTTACAGGAGCATTAGCTTTACCTCAGCCCCACAGTTCTGCTCCGTGTAGCACCCCTGCTAGAATGTGTGCTCTTTAGATTTCAACAGCAGGAACCACTGAATTGCATTTAGCTTTATTTGCAAATTGAAAAAGGCCAGTACGTTTTCTCCCCAAATTGCGTTTCGCCCATTTCCCATCACTGAACATTTTTATGCCCAAGTAATCAAAATTATAAACTTCTTCAATGAGCTTCCCCTTAATATCAAATGACAGGTTAAAGCGACACTGCCTTTGTTTATTGCATCACATCAACTTCGCCTTGGAAACATTCACCTCTAACTCTCTTGCGTCTCAGTGTATATGATTTCTTCATATTTGTATATATGTTCACTTTATTACTTCAGTCACATCTTTATTCTTTTAGTATTTGTATATTGTTTCTCTTCATGACGTCACTTTACATTTGTCAGACTTCACTTATAGTTCTTCTAGCTCCATTGATGTTTGCAGACTTCCTTCTACTGCATCAGTTCGAGGATACATTCAATAAGGTTGACTGAGCTCATAACGTCTCTGATATCTTTGATGTCGTATTGGGATAATACCCAGTGTCAGGCGTATTGTCTTCTTGTTGTTCTTCCAGTATGACACAGGTGAGGGGGTGGGGTCTAATGAGGTATACATCTACTTCTCTACAGATCTATAGTAAAAAGGTTGAGTCAGTGGTTAAAACAGGACTGGCTTGTGATGTGGTATGTAACTAAATCGTTGACATCCATATAGTAGATCCATGTAAACTTCTGCTGTGCACTGTCGAAATATACATCAGCAGCTGGAGGACAAAATGGTAAACTAACCAAAACAAAGTGGCATTCAGCCTAACATCATTTCTATATATACTGTATATATAACATTGCTTTTCCATCAGCCCTTATCATAGTCAACGGTGAGGATCTGGTAGCCTTAGTCCAAAGCATCTGGTGAGATGAAGGCAGTGGAGTTACTTTGCGAAATTGTTGGGGGGGGGGACATGAGATCTGAAGGAAAGGAGCAGGGATAGATGATGGGTGAAGTTTGGCTATAAATGATAACACTTAACCACTAGACCACACAAGTCCTTTGCGACACTTTGCTATAACTTTCATAAGACTGGCGTAAAAGACATATTCCAGTCTATGACAGTAAAAACAATGCAGTGCCTTTAGAGTTCGATTCCAGAGATACGGCAAACAGGCCCTGTTAAGCTGAATGTAAGTCGAAATTCAGCTATACGCATGACAAACATGTTCTGTATAGCTCAATTTCCACGTACATTTAGAGAAACAGGTCATGTTTGCTGGTGGTGTTATAACTTTCATAAGACTGCTGTGTCTTAAAAATGTTATTCTAAAGACATGCCAGTTTTTTGAAAGTTATAACACATTTCTCTGCTCTGACAGCAGACCAAACACAAGCTCCCTCTAGCAAAAGAGTGCCTGCAAGCACGCTGGAGGGGGCTGGTGTTTGACTATTGAATCAAACAAACACATAGGCATATTATAAAATTGATGCTGGCAAGATTTTAAAAAACAGCGCATTAAGTTGCTTATTCTATATTTCAAAGTCTCTTCTAGCATGTTATTTTTAGTAATAGGCACAGCTTACACCTATACAAATCTAGGGTGCACCCATGATTATTTCATTGATGTTGAAAACATCTGAGTCTAATTGCAGCCTTTTGGCGTCCATTTGCTTGAATGAATTGCCAGATAACCTTGTCTAAAGATACATTGGGGGTCATTACGAGGTTGGAGGTAACCATGGCGCTACTAGCGCCATGGCTGCCTCCAAAACCTCACCGACTCCGCCCTGGTGAATGGAGCTATTACCACCCCATTCCAAGGTTGGCGGGGACGGTAATTCCCCATTCACCAGGGCCCTTCCCCATTCCCATTTGAGCCCCCATAGGCTCAATAAAAAAGTATCTGGTGAAAATTCAACATTTAATATATAAAACTTGGGAAGGCGATTCAACCTTAGTGTAATCAGCACAGTGTAATGAGCCCCATAGGGCTGAATGGGAATGGGGAAGGCGCTAATAACAGTACTGCAAATTGCGGTACCGTTATTAGCACCAAAGACCCTTTGCGGGTCCCGTCCTTAACGCCTGGTAAAACCAAGCATTAAGGGAGGACCCGCAAAGGGAAGTCGTAATAGGGCGGTAAGGGATTACCGGTACCGGTGCCCTTACCGGTACCGGTAATCCCTTACTGCCCGGGTAGTAATGAGGCCCATTATCTAGGTGATTTTGATGCACGTTGCAAACAGCAACACTGTTCAAACGGGTTTGTGCCATTGTGGGGCGCAGCAATCTTTTTAGGCGCTGAAGGATACTGAAACTCCTCTCCGCTTCAAATGTGCTTTCAGGGATGACTGTCATCAGCCTAGGAAATCTTTCCACCTCACCAATTAGTCCCCTAACAACACTCCTGAGTTGTTGGAACTGGCTGACAGCCTCATTTAAAGAAGTGTATGTGTAACGGTGTGAGGACTAGTTGTACTTGTTCCAGTTGTACTTGTAGCAATCCAGCATTGATGTCTGGATATGGTTTTAAATGTTCAATGTTTTCATCAGTGAGACAAGCACTGCATTTCGCTGCATTTCAGAAGTATTTCTTCCAGTTCGCAGAATTCTTGCAATCCTGGTTGACTAAACCGGAGTTGTAGCTGAGAAAGGTCCATATTGATTAATTTAAAATACTCTAAGCAATATTATGCCAGCGGGGTGGGAGGCATTACCGGGCCAGGTCATGCCCAGGGGCAGCTAGTATGGTTAGCCCGGGGCATAACCAAGCCCGTTAATGCCCCCCCTGCGAGGGTGATATTGCTATTAGTTTCCGGCACGATATACCAAATACTAATAGTTTTTTGGTTAAGTTGAGAAAGATGGCAGCCGTCGATCCGGAGAAGGAACTACGTAGTGCCTTCTCCCTTTCAATGGAGGACATTCAAAAGTGAAAACAAAAACAAAACAAAAGATGCCCGCCATGTAACAGGGAGAAGGCACTAGTCCCTTGGAAGGTACTAGTGCCTTCTCCCTTTCCATGGCGGCCATGAAAAAGTGAAAGAAATAAACAAAAGGATGGCCGCTATGGAACGGGGAGAAGAGACTAGACGTAGTCCCTTCATACTTTCCATGGTGGCCATTCACATAGCTGCAGGGACGTGCCAGGAACACTGCTGTTCTCGGTGCCGGCGAGGAACCAGGCAGCACAAGGTAAGTGGGGCAGGGGTGGAAGGGCAGAAATATGAGTAAAAAGGGGTTGGGGAAGAGAATGCAGGGTGCTGGGGAGCACTTACCTGGTGGGGGAAGATGTATGGTAAATCCCGCACTCTGAGGGTCCTCATTATCTAGGGGGACTAGGCCTTGCCCCCGCCGGGTAATAATTTGAAAAACTGCTCAGCTGTCTTGGCACACTATTGTTCTCCATTACCAGCTAAACGTGCAAGCAATCTTGTAGGCATGGAGGGGTGACTGGTTCTAAATCCAGCTTCTGAACTATTGACCCTTTTTGCTGAAAAAACAACAGAAGACATTTCTGAGCCTCATTAGGTTTACTTGTATGAGTTTAACTTTTTTCAGCATGCCTAATACTGTTGCGTTCCTGTAAGCTTTTACAGGAACGCAACAGTAAGCCCGGAGATTGCAGTTTTTTATGTTGTTGACTAAAACGTTTTCCATGTGGCCAATACCTGAAAACAACATTCTGAACTTCAGGGCTTCGCCAAATAGCATCCCCCGCTCATACATTTCGTAGCAAAGGGCTAGCTTCACAGTGTTCTTTCGCTACAATTGTCACACAGTGTGCACCACAGTGTCCTTGAATGTGCACAGGCTGGTCGTGGAAGGATTGCTGCAAGCACTCATTCTGTCCTAAAGATTATTAAAAATATAGATGCATGAGCTACTTTACGTTCATGTGATCCAAATGCAGTTCAAAATGAATACTTTCATTCCGGAGTTGCAGATAAGAGGAGGTAGGCAGTGTGCTCAGTTGCTCAGTCTCTGTATGGCACTCAAAGCTCATGTCACACAGGTAATGTAAGAAAAACAATTTAAACAAAGTGAACCCAAAATGTGGAATAAAAGCTGCTGCACACTTTTTTATGTGAAATGCAAATAATGGGAACCCTCCACTATCAGGTGAAAATAAATAACTCTCTCCGGAGAACAGGGCAGCACAAGAAAACATAAAATAGCTAAGCTTTAAACTACTACTTACAAAGAAGAAGCCGAACTAGAAGAACCCTGCAGTGTGCAGCCAGTCAGTGCACACTTTGATCACGGTCTGAACAGGATTAATTTTCATCAACATAACGCTGCTTAATGTAGTGATTCCAATTGTGAAGGGAACATTTTGCCAATCCACCACGAGCAAGCTGTCGTGCTGGTGTCTTTGAAGAAGTAGTGCCTGATGATGTCCCGCTAGCCCAGTACTTCAACGCAGAGAACTGCACACCCTTGCCCCCAAGAATTGATGATAGATTTTGCCCAGTACAGAATGTCAAGACAGACAGTGACACATTAAGAGATGGCTAGTTCTGGCACCAAAACTCCATTCTAGTCACATACTTTTATCGTGCTTGCTTTATCATAGATGCCCAGTAAAAAATGTAATGCCACTGTAAGAATGGGTAGACTGGCTGCACCAAAATGCCAGTCTAGCTATGTAATAACAATTATCCTGCTTGCTTAATCCTTTATGCCCATATAAAATGTCATTTTTCTGGAACGCCCCTTGGGCTCCAGCACCTCTTGTGCACTCATACATAAAAGCACCAATAATACAAAATCTCCCAGTCAAACCTGGAATTCTCTGACTCACACCCAGAAGCCAAAACATAACATTCAAACACTTAATTCTCCACGCACTGACTACCGACCCTGAGCATGCAAACACACACAATGCATTATCATTCATTAACAGACACAATACACATCTGCTCTGCACACTCACTCACACCCTTAGACATCATTCACATGCACACAACATATTTGTATACACATAAACATGTTACAAACACACACATTTTCACAAATCTTTTACAAAAACGTACCTGTCTCTGTGTTTCCAGTGCCAGCGCTATGGACTTGATTGGCCAGCTCTCCCAAGTCCAGCAGCGCGTGCGCTCCATGCAGTCAAAACCAGGAGTGCATTCTGGTTTGACTGGTGCATGCCCTGCGCAGCCAGAGAGCGACACATTCCGTATACGCCAGGCAGGTGCCAGCCCACCAGCAGTAGTCAGCTGCAGTGGGTAAAACCACCCCCACCCAGTCCAGCACCCTGACTTCTGACTTCAGTCAGTCCAGCAGGTGTGGGGGCCAGGGCGCGTGGCCCAAACATGCCAGTGTCAAACCGCTTGACTTCACGAGTCTGGCTACTGGGCACAGGACACTATTCCGGGTTGCGGGCCCCCGGCTCTTGCCTCTTATAACTGAGGGGGATAAATTGGTGTGCTACCAAAAATGAGGGAGGCAAGCATCCTTGCCGCCCCCCCCCCCCTGTAATTACAGCCATGGATGAAGGTTGCAGACCCCTTACAAAAACGACCTCAAACTGGATCTGAAAGACAAAATGGTCAGTTGAAGCTTGTTTAAATAACTCATGTGAATTCTGCTCGATAACACAATTGAATTGATTTCAGATAGTCTGGGATGCGGCTGGCCCGCGTCCTAGTTTCAGACCCACTAATTACAGCCTTCTATATTACTTATGAGGGAGGACAGGGGGGAACTGCTTATTGCCATCGGATCACGTTAGCTGTTTAATGCACATTATTTGCCAAGCATTTTGAAAACACATGCACTTTTGAGAGAACGGATATATTTTAAATACATTGAGAAAATATATTTTCTTTTACTCCATTCTAGGTCTTCAGTAAAAAAGGGGGGAATGGTAAGAGAGTTGAATATAAAGAAATCAGCTCACCATGCTGCATATCCAATTATCCATGTCAATATGGGTGATAAATCACTTTGAGGAAAACGCACCCTTTTTAGGAGATGTTGCACTAGGTAAAACAAATGGGACATTCTTCAGAATATAACATTAATGGTTACATTACTCAGAGATACAGTGGGCGGTAGAAGTTAGTTGGGCTTCTTCATTTACTACAAAGTGCACAGACCGGAAGTGGGTTCACAGCACCAACATGACAAAACAATGCATTAAAAAAGCACACACAAAATACAACGAACACAATAACACAGAAATACAAAATCCAGCAGTGGTTTGAGCAGGTATCAACACTGGATGTGAGTTGTCTAGTGTGACGTCTTTGACTAAAGGCGCGCAAATGCGCGAGCCTCGCTTTGGGCCGCACATGCGCAGAATAAAGAAAGACGGTCCGTGCGGCAGTTGCCGCCGGGACCCTGGAAGCCACAGACGTGTGTATCATTGTCTCAGTGAGTGCATGCGTGTATGTGCTAGTACGGAGGGGCCCGAGGCACGGGTTCGCCCATCAGATTGGCGACGAGGACGGGTGTGGTAAGGAAGGCATTTTGACATGCGCGAGCGTGTCAACCACAGATTTCTTCCCTTAACATATTACGGACCCGACACGAGTGATGGCGGCCATTTGCATTTTCACGCGTGAGGCAGTAGCAGCCCGCGAGGGTGCTTGTGCGCTGCCCACGAGTTGAAGAAGACATCTTACTTCAATTTTTTGGCACTCCTGTGATCCTCCAACCTGGAGGACTGCAGACACGACTTATGAGGAGAGATTTTCCACAGCGGAGCGCTGGAAAGGCCCTCCATACAATAATCCACAGCCAGTGGCAGGTGCCAGGGCTGATGCACGACAAGATATTGCAGTATACACGACAAGGTACGTTTGTGTCCGTGTGAAGCCAGGTTTGCGGCCTCCAGGATAGAGGGATGTGCCTGTGCGACCTGTGAAAATGACGGACAGCGATGGAGAAGCAACCGCGCCGGCAAGAGCGACACGTCGGCAACATGGTTCACTACAGCCAATGCAGGAATTTGACACCTCAGGCCCACCTTCAAAAGTGGACCCAAATGGCTCCTGTGGATTAAGAAATTAGATATGTTTTTCACAGCAACCGGAGAGACCGACGATGATGCGAAAGTGGCCACACTACTCTATTCTGCTGGCACGGGGATTCTCTGTATATATGAATCCCTAAACCTGCAGGTAGTGACTTATGCAGCTGTCAAAATGGCGCTCCACAATCATTTTTATTCCATTGTCCAACGTCGACTTCGATAGATTTCTCATGTGTGGAGAGAAACAGCATGATGATGAATCTCTCGACCAATTTTGCGCACGTCTGCGGCAGATGGCAAGCACCTGCAGGTGGGACAATGAATTTCCAATCAAGTGATCCAGAGTTGTAGCTCCGGCAAGCTGCGCAGACAGATTCTGCGGGAGCCAGGTATGACTTTGACACAGATATTAGACAGCGGCAGGGTGTATGAGCTTGCCGAGACGAGAGGTGCGAAGATGGATGCCGCAGTGTGCCCGTGCAAAAGTGAAGAAGTGTTTGCGGTGGGGGGGGCAAGCTCCGTCAAAATCACGCTGGAGCCAGAAACGCCAGGAGGCAGCACCCGCACACGGGACCTCAGCTGTGTGCCAATACTGTGGGTATGATCTGCCCCACTCTGAAGACTGTCCCGCCAAGACCAGAGTCTGCGGAAGGTGCAACACCCCCGGACACTATGCCAGGATGTGTCACGCAACTGCTCCAGTAACAACGCACAGAAGGCCAGCGAGGGCGAGCGGAGGTGGCTTCAGGAGACAACGGAGCATCGCTACGCTGGAGCATGACACTCAAAGGCTCAATATCGCGGAAGAAGAAGAAGAGGAGGAAGAAATCTTCTTTATCTCAAATCTCGCAACAGGCGTAAAGAAAAGGAGACAACCTACATGTGTCGTAGACATTCAAGGCGCCCCCACTCAGGTACTGATTGACACAGGGGCCTCTGTGTGTGTACTTGCCACTGAGCACTATGAGGCCATCCCGGGCCCGCTACCGCTTGACAAGTCAAAGGCCAAGATATTCACTTTTGGGGGTGGCACACCACTACCTATTCAAGGGGTGTTCGTGGCACCCGTAACTCGGTGGGGGCCAAGACCATCAAAGCAAGATTCTTCATCACCAACGTCAGCCCGCATTCACTGCCCAGCTGCGCCACGTCAGAGGCGCTGGACATTGTACACTTTGCCCTAGAGGTGTACCAGGTGGACGTTGATCAACTCCTAGACAAGTTCTCCATCATTTTCCAGGGAGTGGGCAAACTGAAGGCACCCCCAGTGTGTTTACACATCAACAACACCATTCGGCCCACGGCCCTAAAACATCAACGAATACCCTTCCACCTCTGGGCGCAGGTGAAGAAGGAACTTCAGTTACTCATCGAGATGGACATCATCGAAAGAGTTGAAGGGCCGACTCCCTGGGTCTCGCCTATTGTAGTGGTGCCAAAACCAAAACAGACAGGTGCCGTCCGCATCTGCGTGGACATGCGTCTCCCGAAGGCTGCCATCAAACGGGAAAGGCACATAACACCCACGCTGGACAACATCATAGGAGAACTGCAGGGGGCCGAGGTGTTCTCCAAACTGGATCTGAGGTCGGGGTATCACCAGCTAGAGCTCCACCCGGACTCGAGGTATATTACAACCTTTATCACTCACGAGGGCCTCTATCAGTTCAAACGCCTCAGCTTTGGCATATCTTCCGCTGCAGAAGTTTTCCAAAATGCCGTTAGGGTAGCGCTAGCTGGTTTCAATATGAGTGATGACATTGTGGTATTTGCAGAGTCCCAGGCCGAGCATATGAAGCGATTGGAGTCCACCTTACAAAGGCTGAAAGAGCTGGGCCTTACCCTGCATCGAGGGAAGTGTGAATTCTTCAAGGATCGCACTGGATTCTTTGGGTTCATCTTCCATGCCAACGGTGTATCACCAGACCCCGAGAAAATCAAGGACATCCGCGAGGCCGCGGCGCCCCAATCCCCCACGGAGGTATGCAGTTTTCTGGGGATGGTTAATTACTGTGGACGATTCATTAAAAGTCTGGCGTCCCTGTCCGAACCACTCTGAGCGTTGACAAAAACTACGCCACATGGGTGTGGGACAAGAGAGAACAGGAGGCCTTCCTAGAGATCAAGAGGGCACTCTCAGATCAAGACACAATGGCGTATTTTGACCCCACCACCGAGTCGGAGATTGTTGTAGATGCCGGTGGGACTGGGAGCTGTTCTCATGTAATCAGACACCAGAGGCGACATGCGCCCCATTGCCTACGTGAGCAAGGCCCTCACGGACACCGAAAGACAGTACTGACAGATTGAGAGGAAGGCGTTGACGATCCTGTGGGGTTGCCGGCATTTTCGCCTGTATATCCTCGGAAAACCTGTACCGATCGTGACAGACCACAAGCCACTTCTGCCTATCCTAGCAGGAGTATCGTCGAAGCCTCCACCTCGGATCGAGCGCAGGATGCTTGCCCTCATTGAGTATGGGGTCAAGCTGATGTACAGGCCCGGAACAAACAATCCGGCAGATTACCTGTCCTACCACCCGAACTACGAGAGAGGGCAGGGGCCCAGTGAGCTGGTGGAGTGCCAAGAGTTTGTTCACAACACTGTGCAGAGCGCGATGCCGGTAGCACTGTCGAGGAAAGCAGTGGCCGAAGATTCATCAACGGACAAAGTGTTTAAGATCATACAAGCTGCAATACGGAGTGGGGAATGGAAAGAAGTACTCCAGAACAACACCAGGTGAGAAGACAGGGCCCAGAGAGATCTCCAAGCCCTTTGGAGAGTAAGGGATGAACTCTCGATCTCGGATAACGGGTTACTGCTGCGTGGACGACAGATTGTCATCCCACAGACACTGAGGGCACGCGTCCTGGAGCTGGCCCACGCAGGTCACCAGGGGGTTGCGAAGATGAAGGCGCGGCTGAGACCTAAAGTTTGGTTCCCGGATCTAGAAAGCCTAGTGGAAGTTCATGTAAGGAGGTGCCTGCCATGTCAAGCAGCGAGCCCCCTGGAAAGAGCTCAACCAATCAGCTCTATGGAAAGAAGCGAGAGCCCGTGGGGCACAGTCCATGCTGACTGTGGGTCTACTGGGAGGGTCATGTACTTTTTGGCCGTAGTCGACCAGTGGTCGAGATATCCGGAAGTTGAGTTAGTGGAGTCAACAGCAAGCGACCGCACCATCATGGCCCTATACAAGATGTTTGCGACTCATGGCTTCCCAGAGATCCTGTGCTCGGACAACGGGCCACCGTTCACAGGGAATCAGTTTGCGCAGTACATGAAAGACGAAGGGATCCAGCACCGGAAGGTATCACCACTCTGGCCTTGTGCAAACGGAGAAACCGAAAGACTCATGAGAACACTAAACAAGGTATTCAGAATATCGGCAAATGGAGGGGGAACTGAAAAAGAACCTGATTGAGTTCCTTCAGGAATACCGAACCACACCTCACCAGTCGACCAGAGTCGCCCCGGCCGAAGCTTTGTTTGGACGCTGCCCGAGAGGCCTCATCCCGGGAAGTAGAGGGCCGTGAGCCTGGTGTTATCGATAACGACAAGGTCCGAGAGGAGAGAGCCACACGCAACGAAAAAGAGAGTGCGAGGAGAGGCTTGCAAGAGAAGGAGGTAACAGTAGGAGACTCGGTGCTCGTGAGGAACCGTCGACCCGAAGGAAAACTGTCGCTCCCGTATGAGCCCCAACCGTGGACAGTTACACATGTAAAGGGGACCATGGTAACCGCGGCCAGCGAGAGAGGGACCGTCACACGCAACAGGTACTTTTTCCAAGAAGGTAGATGTCCAACACCAGGAGGAAGAGCCGAAAGAGGTCCCCCCGCCAGAGAAAAGGGCCGAGAACCCCGCAGAGTACACGCCAATGGACATGCCGCCACGGAATGATACACCGCTGCCGACCCCACGGAGTAGCAGCCGGCATCCCATGCGGCATGGTCGCAAACTGCCTGTCCGTCTCAAGGACTACGTCCTGGACTCAGGAGACTGAGCCGACGCCCGAGTCAGGTCAGCGACCCACGTTGGGTCCGTTTACAGTTGTTATGTTCATGTTATGTGTAAGTTGTTTTTTCTGTTTAAAGAAAAGGAGTAATGTGACATCTTTGACTAAAGGGCCGCCTGCGCGAGCCTCGCTTTTGGCCGCGCATGCACGGAATAAAGAAAGACGGTCCGTGCGGCAGTTGCCGCCGGGACCCTGGAAGCCACGGACGTGTGTATCATTGTCTCAGTGAGTGCATGCGTGTATGTGCTAGTACGTGGTGGCCCGAGGCACGGGTTCGCCCATCACATCTAGGTCCGGATTAGTGCATGTTGGGATTATTTACTGGTAATCTTCATTACTCCTAGTCCGATTCTTCATCGTCACAATACTTATTTGAGAGGTACTTTACCTCTCATGCAGGAACTCGTTCTCTTTACATAAACTTCTTCTGCATCTTGTCTATGCAGATTCAATCAGTGAGGCCTAGTATTAGGTGTTTGTGTTCACCCAAGTAGCAGCCTTACAAATGTCTTGAATTGACGCACCTTATGCTTCTGCCCATGAGGCTGCCATAGGGCAGAGGGATCCCGAATCAATTAAGTTATGCACAAGGATGATGGCTTCTCTAAGCCAACAGCTAGTCATGGCAACAGTGGCCTTTCATCCAAGATCCCCATGAGTCATAAAGAGGCAATCTGAGCTACGAATGCCCTGAGATCTTTCCAGATAAAGCAAGGCTGCCCTGCGCACATCCAGCCTACTCATTCAACTTCTTGGGGGTAGAGTGATTAGGAAAAAAGGATGGAAGGACAACCTCTTGAAACACGTGGAACTTTGAGATCAGTTTCGGAGGAAGATATGGCACATTTCGCTGGATTATCAGTTATGGTGCCTTACAAGTCAAGGTGAAGATTTACACGCAGTCTCCTAGTAGAATTGATTGCCACAAGAAAAACTAATTTAATGGTCAACAAATGTAGGGACATTTCTTCCAATGGCTCAAAGGGAGACGATTGCAGGGCTCGCAGTACCAGAGGTAGATCTCACGGGGAAAAGCCCAGACAACAGTGTTCGTCCAGAAACAGAAAACACTCCTCAATAACCTATTGATCAGTTAATGATCTGTCAGATCCCCAAATGTGTGGATAGCAGGCACTGGCCTTCGGTGTAGAAACAGCTAACCTCAAATGAACCTCTCCTGCAAATACCAGACGATAGAGGCTACAGAACATAAGGTGGGGGTGGTTAACACTCCCTTCGTCGCACACCAAACCTAGAAGATAACCCAATGCCTGCCATAAGATCTCAGGGTAGAGGTATTTTCTCATTTTGAATTGAAAGCACTACCTCTTGGGACTGAACCCTAAGTCATAGCCTTTCACTCTCAAATTCCACACTCCCCCAAAGGAGCTTTTCGCCCTCACCTCCTCCTGGACCTGGATGAAGGGGCACAGCACCTGGGAAGGAGGTAAACTAGAGATACCCCAGGTTCTAGAAGTAGAAGGAACCTGCCTCTGTGGTGCCGCAAGAGGGCCACTAGGATCACATCTGCCACAGAGTGCCCGATTTTTAGGACCACCCTTAGAATCATTGCATCGCTCCCACAGGCTCCCGGGGTGGGGAATCTGGAGCCGAACAGGGGCACTTTTGCATTTGTCAAGTAAGCAAACAGATCCGCTCTTGGGGCCTCGAACATCTTGCAAATAGTGTGAAACACTTCCTCCCTTAGTTCCCCTTCTGCAGAAGGGGATACCCTACTCAATCTGTCAACCACCCCCGAGTTATCTATTCCCTTGATATGAACTGCCTTGAGTGATAGGAGTCTCCTCTCTGTCCATTCTCCCAGTTCCTGAGCTACAAGTCCCAAAGCTCTGGCACAGTAACCCTCCTGTTATTTGCTAAAAGGCTTTGGGGTAGTGTTGTATGCCCATAATAAGACTGCTTTCCCCCTGAGGGATGGAAAGAAGGATTGTAGGGCTTGTTCGGCTCCCACTAATTCACTCCAATTGGAGGAACGGGAGGCCTCATGTGCCATCCATAACTCTTGGTGAGTCCAAGAGTCCATCGCAACTCTCCAGTCTGTCTTGCTGGCATCTGTGATCAGAATAGTCAAGCGGATTGGTTCAGAGGAAACCCCTTCAACAGGTTGCTCAACTGGAGCCACCATTGGAACTTCAGTCCCAGGGCTGATGCAAATGGAATCAGAGCATCAAAATCTTGGGATTCCGATTTTTAGAATATGTGAAGGTGTAGCAACAATGGCCCCATATTGAGGCGAGCTCATGACACCAAAAATGCACTCAACATCATGTGCCCCATAATTATTAGGAAGTCCCTTGCAGAACCTCTCTTACTGGATAGTAATTCTTTTAAGGTCCAATGAAGGCTTGACGCTCTGGTAGCATAACTTTCACTGTTTCCATCCAGAACCTTGCTCTGATGTTCTGAAGATCCTGTGATGGGAGGAGATGGTACGTGGTCCAGCTGATAAGGAATCCCATAGCTTCTAGTGTCTTGCAGGTGTGGTATATGTTCTGTGTGAGCAACACTCTCGATGGGGCTTTGC
The DNA here is from genome assembly GCF_040938575.1 of Ambystoma mexicanum. Lineage (NCBI taxonomy): Eukaryota > Metazoa > Chordata > Amphibia > Caudata > Ambystomatidae > Ambystoma > Ambystoma mexicanum. Next base: position 304,753,546 of record NC_090927.1, on the reverse strand, counting down.
GTAACAAGTCGTCCAAGTATTGGAATACCTGGATTCCTCTCAGATGGAGGGTGGCTATGATTGGACCTAGAACCACCCTGAAGACCTGTGATGCAGATTTCAAGCCAATGGAAAGGGATCTGAACTGAAAGTGATCTTTATCTACAGCGAACCTCAGGAATGGCTGCTGGAGTTTCCAAATGGCCACATGGAAGTAGGAATCCTGGGGATCCAAGGGTGCCAGTAAGTCCTTGTCTTGAATCAGGGGGATAATACATTAAAGCACTCCATCTTGAAGTGTCTGGACATCACACTACTATTTAAGGTGTGCAGATCTATAGTCAATATGTTTTTCCCTGAAGGTTCGGGGACTAAGAACATAATGGAATAAACTCCCTTCCCCTCTCCTTCCTGGGTACCTTCCTGTTGGCATTCCTCTGAAGCAGTTCTTAGGAAGCCTGTGCCCTCACCTTCTTTCTGGCCCCTCTGGGAAAGAGAGCATGAATGGTCCCAGAGGATTTTGGATACGTGCTGAATTCTATCTCGTATCCCCACTGGCCTAGATGTAGACCCAAGCATCTCCTCATCTCTTCTGCTGCTCCTTCCAGAACCATCTATGGTGGCCTCCCACTGACCTTCTGTGTTTTGGCAGGTGATGATGGAGGTCTGTTTCTGACAACTCCCTGCTGCCCCCCGGATCCACAGCTAGCAGTTTCGGTCTTACTGCTTTTCTTCGATGAAAAGGAAGACCTGTGCTTGGAATTAGGTTTCTTCCTGAGTTCCCTGGTATGTTTGTCCACTTTAAATATTCTATGGTCTTTGTCCCCCAATGAGTGTCTGAACAATATCCATCCTTTCGAAAGAATCATCATTGCAATGGATTTCTTATGAGAGACACTATGCCAGTCTTTGATGTGAAGGTAGCAATGACCTGCTACAGTGCACCCCAAGACCATTACAGACATCTTGATTCCATCGTACACCAAATATGACATGAACTCCACCTGGTGTCCTGATTGTCTGTGAGGTGGATATAGGATCAGTCCCCCCAAGCAGAATCGTGGAAAATGTTTTAAGCCCTGTCCCAGGGCAGTTTCAGCTGCATATGACAAATATGTTGCTACGGAAATGTGCACCATCACCCTGGCAACCACACAACAGTCGGTAAATGCACGCCCCTTCCCCTTCTCCTTCCCGTTGCCCCGGGCCAGCTCCTGCTGCTTGGGCTATGCTGCTGGAGACCAGTGCACCACTCCTACACCTCGTGGGCATGTTGCCTGCATGGAGCTCTGCAGCGGTGTGGCACCCAACTTCAAATTCAACTGGTGACCCCAAGCTTGCCTGGGGCGCTGAAAACATTCTCTTGGTGGTAAGGACCCCCATGTGCAGCAGGGTGGTTCTGACCATGTGCGACATTGCACTACTCTTCTAGCCCCACCAGGGAAGGAAAAAAGAGAGACGTCCAACCACAGTACGGATCCCTACTCTGGCAGGGACAATATTTTGGAGCCAGACAGGTGGGCAGACTAGACTATGACCAGAGAAGGAGAAGGGACATCCAGAGAGGAAGTAAATGCAAAGAAAAGAAGGGTTCCTGCACGAGAGGTAAGGAATCTCACAAATAAGTACTGGAATGAGGAAGGGGACATGGAGGCAAGGGCCTTCTAGAGGAAGGAGCAGGTTCTCAATTCAATCTGTTGGCTAAATACTGGCCTAGGTTTTTGCCTCTAACAGGTGGTATGCCCGAATTTCAGCAGATTAAAAGCCTTGCAAATGCAACCGCTTTGGCTCCTGCATAGGCATTAGTTATACTTTTAACTAGGGTGGGTGTGTGCTGGGCTGAACTAGGGTGAGTGTGTTGTTTTGTGATGAAGTGAATTAAGCGGGTGGATGTACTAAGCTTTACAGTGGAGAATGACTTGCTTTGGTGAACTATGGTGGATTGCTCTTTGGGGTGCTGAGGTGAACTAGGGTGGTTGGGTGATGTGGTGACCTGGGTGGATGCTATGGGGACCTGGGTGGGTAGGTGCATGTGGGGTGCTGCAGTGAGCTTGTGTCAGTGGTTAATGGAGTGAACTGGCATGGGTCAGTGTTTAGGGTCTCAGTTAGTGTTGGAGTGCATTTGTGTGTTTGGGGTTCTTAATTGATTTAATGTCATATAAATAACCACAATTGAACCATTCAACAAAATCAGATTCATTACAAAGTACTCATCCAATGCAAAACAAATTTAAAAAAATCCTAAAGCAAAACTGGCATATTCTAAAAATGGATGTAGATATATCAGACTATTTGGATGAGCAAGTAAGCATCACCTTTCGAAAATCAAAATGTTTACAAGACATCTTAAGTCATTCACATTTCTCTACAAAATATCAGACAAGAGGACTATCGCAACTATGGAACTCTGATCGTTTTAGAGGCAAGTATAAGTGTGGCAAATGCATAAGCTGCCCCTATAGTGCAAATGGCAAACTGAAATTCTTCTACCTAATGGCAAGCTACATAAAATCCAAGATTTCATCATTTGCAACACTAAATGTGTGGTATATGCCATTCAATGCATCTGCAATAAAATATACATTGGCAGTACCATTACAAAACTGAAGACCAGAATTCAAGAACACCTAAGAGCAATTATCAAAGAAGATCTAAGATATCCTTCAGGGTACCATCACCTAATAGAACATAAAGGATCAACCAAAAGCAATATCAAATACTATGAAATAGAAAAAATTATCCTCCCATCCAGAGGAGGAAATATTGAGAAAATATTGCGAGCGAGAGAAGCCTACTGGATCTGTACCCTGGACTCGTGCTATATCGGTTTGAACATAGAAGCAGAGATGATCAATCTTTTATAAAGGATTTATGAAATTCCTGAGCAAAGCTGAAAATCAAGTATGAGACATTAAGATGATATTTTGAAGTATAAATTGAATTCTAATTTGTAAGGCAAAAACTATTTATTGATTAACCCTTTGAACCTACGACGGTAAGTCACATGGTATTTCTATGGTTTCTAATGCTAACAAGACTATCAGTAATCAACTTTGCAAAAATGATCAGTACTTAGAGGGGAAACAAAGAAATGAGGAAATCATGAGAACCAAATTTCAGGAGAACAAATTTAAGTTTCAGATCATGTAACCGTGCTGTCACGTGACCTTGAAACAGTAATTTATTTGCAAAAAACGTTATAATAACAGGAGAAATTCAAATACGAAAGAAGGCACACAATATTGGTAAACAACCAAATGTAAAACTGATTAAGGTATAACTTCATTCTTAAAACAAGAATGTTATTGACCATCACAGCAGCAACATATTGAAAACAAAAAAAGTATCCCATTCGAAGATGGCGGCCCGTGATCATGTGACTAGATTATACAAGTGATCGTGTGCCTGCTCGAAACGACCTAAATCTATCAGAAACTGAATAGATGTAGGTTTATAAGCCAGGAATTCCTTAAGTGAATAGATAACTTAGGGAAAATTATGAAGTTAAAAGCAACACGTTGCAATCGATGCAATTACCCCATTCTGAGATGGCAGCCTCGCGACCACGTGACAAAGATATACACGTGACCGCGAGTGCTTCCATTGAGTGAAACAATCTCAGAAAAGCAGAGCGAACGCTGGTTATCACGCCGGACCTTGCAAACGCCTAAAACATGGGAGCTTCACAGTAAGGCAAGCGTCGGCAGGCAATATAAAGTCAGATGCAGCATATCTGCTTTGCATTAAGGAAATTTGAACAGAATATATTTAGGTAGAACTGTAAACAATCCTAATAGTAAAAACGTGCCTTTCTCTAGGCATAAACAAACTGGAAGCAGATACCCTGCATCGAACACTAAGCACTAAAGAGAGGAAATAAAACCTCAAAATAAGACATACCTTTTTTTTATCTTCAAGACACAACAAAAGTCATAATACAAATGTAAGTACAAAATTCATTTTTATGTGTGCAAGTACTTGGTTCAAAAAGGGTGACCTCATTCATTTATCTAACAAGTCAAGAGAAGTGTGTTCATTTAAAAAAAATGTGTTACAAATGTTAGACAAGAGTAAGACAAGCACTATTTCTTATGACATGATTAGTATTCACTATTTTTATTGTTTTTCTCTAGCTGCGTATAAATTGAAATCTAAATTGGGACTATCCCTCCTGAAGATCTGTCAACAAGACAATGACGGTGAAAGACGTTTAGAGGGTTTTTCATTTTGGATATGAAAATGAAATAACTTAAAAACAACCGTCTGGAAACAAAGACACGGCAAACTTACAAAAGGTGTCTTTCTAACTCTTAAATGAGACAGGTCATTTGGATTACTATTTACAACAAAGTAACAACGTATCAATACAAACACAGCGCACAAAGAAGGGTTCCACTGTTCCTTTTCTCTATAGTCCTTTCAACATTCTGATCAGCCTCAGAATTTGGAACATAAGTGCCGCCGCCAATCTAGCAAAACCAAGTCAATATACAAAACAAACTCTAAAAAACATTCAGAGTTCGCCACAAGCTGTGAAAGGCTGAATTTTGTCATTTGCTAATTTACCCGTATGGTTAAGTAACTTATCAAACTGGCCCACGTTGACCCAAAAAACTGGCCCACGCTAGCATTTTTTGTTTTTGGTTTGGGCATTGCCCTGTTGCCCTATAGGCCAGTCCGGGGCCGGTGGTGGTTCTACGAGCAAGATGGGGCATAAAAAAGAGCATGGTAGGGGAGAAGGACGGAATCATTCCTGGACATGTTAATACAGCTCCTCCCCCCTCTGGCACCTGTCTGCATATAATGAACCTCTGTACTGCCTGACCCTAACATTTCCGGGGCAATACTAGTACAAGGGATACCCCCAGTGCTTTAAGTGGGTCTCCAAAAAGTGGGGCTGAGCCGGGGCCCTGCCGGGGCCCCCTGGTCCCACCACAACATTGGATGGACACATTATCCCACCACGGCCGCGACAGGATGATGCGCCCGCCATTAAGTCAAGCAAGCTAACAGAAGTGCCAGCATGCCACAGTGACGCTCTGGCTGGCACTTCTGCCAGTCACTGTAAATTCCTCTGGTGACCCCTCATGCAAGGGGTCACCAGAGGAAGTTACTGTGCTTTTGTTTCCCTCTCCCAGGTCACCGAGGCGTCTTTAACCCTCAGCAAACCTGGGGACTCAGTGCTATAGTTCTGTGTTTATAAAAGATGACTTGAAAAGTACACAATTCAAGCCATCTTTTATAAAGCTTTGCCGACGACAAAGACGCCGCAGGCTTTGTCCGTCGACAAAGCTTTATAACAGATGGATTGAATTGTGTACTTTTCAAGTCATCTTTTATAAACATAGAAATGTTTAAAAAAGATGGCTTGATAAGTACACAAACCATATAGATATGCATACAAATATATACATTTTATATATTTGTGTGCGTACCTTACTATGGTTTGTGCACTTTTCAAGCCGTTTTGAAGTACACAAACCATAGGATGGTACACACACAAATATATAACATTTATATATGTTTGTGTGAATACCTTACGGTTTGCGTACTTTTTTAGGCCACGCACACCCCACATGCCACGCCCAAATATGAGCCCCCTCAATGTCTTTCCCCACTTAAAGCCCTAGATATGCCTGACACTAAAATGGCTGTTCAGAGAGACACAGCACGACAACCAAATATTCATGGATTATTTGAGCGTAAAACGCACATTTGCGCGCCATTTTGCCCGAAAATCCTCATACCTCAAACAAGGATTTTCGGGCAGAATGGCGCGCAAATGTGCGATTCAAGCGCAAATAATTCCATGAATCAGGGTGAATATATCCACCTGCCAGCAACAAGTGAACGCCTTGTATGTATAGTGAGGCTTTTGGTCCACGAATCAAAGCCAAAAGCAGCTTTTGTGGATGACTTTGAAATGGAGCAGCTGTAGTTGTGTGCTCGGTGGTGCTGGATTGCCGGCATATTGAAGTAATGGAGCCTCGAGACACGTACAGCCGGGATGATGTGCCGGACAGTCCCCAAGAAACGACCATTTCGGGAAAGAATTGATACATATCTGTGACCATTGCAGAGTAAAATAGAACCGTTCTTTTATTTTTGGGGTACACTTACGGGGAACAATTAGCCACCCTGATTTTAAACATGCACTGAAACTGAAAGATTGCGAAATTGCTTGGAGGTGTTTGGGGGGGAAGGAGGTGAAGAGTAATAATGAGTGGGTGATCTGGAAACAAACAAAAATGTGACGTGAGAAAAACATATCAGAGAGCAACCAGGATTCTCGCTTGGTAGCGGGAACCGAACCCCAATTATGATGTTGTGCTGCCCATAACCTCTCCAAAGATTAAACTCCGGTTTGATTGGCCCCTTTGGTAGACAGGTCTGACTCATTGTGGATGACAGGGCCAAGCAGAGCTCATTAGTCTGCGCTTCCCTCTGACTGATGCGCTCCATACATTCTCACCTACAGCTCTGCCTGATGGCTTTCCGTAAAGGGAGCCGCGTCTCCCTGCTGAGCCCTTACAGGAAACAATACTTAGTGCTGCCAGCCTGCGGAGGCGCGCGGAGCCAAGAAAGCACTCAGGGGCACTCCCAGCAGGGCAGGCACCGCTAGACGGACAGCAGCACTGCAGATGAGAGGTTCATTAACGCGGCCTCAGGCCTCCACTGCGCATGGGCAGCGGCTCCAAGGCTCACTTCCTCCGAAACAGGAGGATGCTGTTGTTTGTCCAAGGAACTAGTGCCAGTACAAAGGTGGGTATCAATCATGTGGCAAAGCAGATTAAATATATGAGTTAAACACATCGTGGGATACTTGTCAGTTCTGCCGTTTGAAGACATGACATAAATGACAATATTTCCTTATTTGTCTTCGTCATCACACCCACTCACCCAGTAGACAGGTGCTTCCCAAGGCCACTAGAAAGGTTTTGCTTTTCTCATTTTAGTCTTTTTTTTTATTTATTTTTTTACTCACCGAAACGCCTGCCAACAGCTGGGTATAAAAGCACTTCTGACTCGCCGCGGCTGCCTGTTTTATTCTCAAGTGTTTTCAAACCAAACTGGGGTACCTAAGGGAAGGATCTGGAGTGTTGTGACGAGGAAGACTAGGCCTGAGAGTAATGAAGATAACCGGCAAGAAATCAGATCAATAGCCATGAATCTCATATGACTACTTAAACGAAGCATAAGGGAAAAGTGCTTCACAGACGAGAAGGTTCCATGTGATAACCTCGCAGTGAAAAAGTCACCAGGTAGGTGACGTTTTTTTCAAGACCCCCTAAAATGATTTCCCCAAATATTCTAGGAGTGGTATAATTATATATTATTACCTCCAATACTAGAATATTTGTCGAACGTGTTTGATAGTGTGGAGGGTGCATTTTTAAGTAAATGTCCCACCTGGTGGCCATTTTCACAGCAACATTTTCACTGGATACTGCACCACAATCAAGCACACCAGAGCACAAATCCTTCTATTTATTTATTTATTACAACACACCCCATTTCAATAGCCTCTGCCTGCATTCTGGGTCAGATAGGTACAAACAAGAGGGAGAAGGAGCGAGACCCTCATAAAGGGCAGGGTCCCTAATATGGCGCGTACCACTTGCTGGATCATGAAAAAGGCAGTGCATTGACAGATGTATTAGGCCGTCTGAGGAAGTACAATTCGTTGTGGTATCCAGCTAAGGCACTGCAGCCATCAAGCTTAGAGTATTACATAATACAGCAAATTGGCTTGCTAGGTAGTATCGGATATCCACATTCTGATTTTTTTACTGAGCCAGTACTGATTTGGCAAGGAGTGCACAGTGGCAAGGGAGGCTCCAATCCTTCTCTGCAGTGGGCAACCTCTGTTTTTTGTGTGCATGGACACATTCAGGGAGCCTTGCTTGCAGCCAAGCACTTCCATAGTTGCATGTCAAACATAAATGATGCGGTCATTCACCATGTGGCGTTACTTCCAGGAGTACCAATGAGACTGGGCATTTTGAAATAAAGAGCATTCTTTGCAGGCACTAATATTTGAATAGGTCTGGGGGTTTGGCACAGAGTACACTCCATGCCCAGAATGTATGTCGCTGCCAGTCATCTCCCTGACATTGCTGAAATAAATACCATTTAGAAGGCTGATATTACAAAGTGCATGAGGTTTTGAAGGATTTTTTTTGGTGCCAGATGCACAGTTAATTTGGCTTTCTGGCTGATAGAAATTACAACACCACGCACAAGCAATTATCCCTGTCACAAACAATTTTAATTTCTGTTGGCAGAAAATTCTCTGACCTTACAATCTGATGCTAGGTGCATTTACTGAGGGCAAAGCGAAATAGGCTAAATCCAGTTAATATTCCACTTGGCCAGCGGAGTGGGTTCCTATGGCATTTCACTATCCCTGGCAAAATCCGGCCTGGGTGCTTTTCTTGCTTCAGGCACACAACGTTTTGCCCAGATACAGAACCAAAACATTATTGTGACAAATCAACATCGCACCAGTGATCCAGGGATGAATATCGGTTTCTAAACCCTCAATCAGCCCCACACCTCTAGCACACCAGAAGGGGTCCCAACAGATTGGAAACAAAAGTAAATTATAAACCTCCTTGTCCAATTTTGGGTAACATAGACGGAACAGTAGGCTCGTCTCTGAAAGGTTGTGGATCGTTGGTTAGTCAAAACACAGAGAAAATACAATTATTACCCGATGATAAAAGGGACTGTCCAGTCAAAGTTGTATACAAATATCTACTTAGTTATTATCACAACAGACAGTTCTAGCACACTTCAAAATAGAACCCACCTGTAAAGGAATACAGAGGACAGACAGTTTTAATAAGGAAAGGGGACGCACTCTGTATACTGAAAGGAGGGTAGTCGTTAAGGTAATTAATCTCAATAGTTCAAGGATACTTGGTTTCAGCACAAGGGGAGAAATGGGTTGTAAAATGTCACTAGGGGCCTTCGGGGAAGGACCAGGGGGACAGAACCACAATGTAACTTGTGCTTGTAGAAGTTCTTGGTGCTCAACAGTGTCAAATCGTTTTCAGGGTGCTTTGCAGCTTCTGCAACAGAGTTCAAGACGAGAGACAGCTTTGGGTATCAGGCAGTGGACAGTTAGCGAACGAGGCTGGACGGACGGCTGAAGGCTGGCCTACCCAGGGGCTCAGGGTCAGGAATCATTGTCTCGGTGCTAGATGGTGGATCTGAAGCACTGGTCGAGGCATCTCAGATGGCGTGAGCAACTGTGGTGTGACAACTGTCATTGGTGCAGCCGGTTGCAGCTCGAGGGGCTCAATTGCCACGAAAATGTCCTTAAAAGTGGACGCTGGTTGATGCTTGTTGGTGCCCTCCTCCTTGCTTCTTCTCCGGACATGTGTCGTCCTTTAAGGCAGATGGCTCAACTTTGATGAGAGTGTTGCAGGCAATGGCCTTGTCCTTCTTTCGGTTCAGAGACTCACTGGCACTTCCCACCTAGGAAGCTTGCTTGCAGGGCCTAGCAGGGCACGCTGTGTGCTGGCTGGGTACCTTTACTAGAGATGCTTGGAGGGTCCTCTGTATTCAGTATCTCCCTCACTTCCCTGGGAGATGTTTAGGGTAAGGATCTTCTTTCCCTCTTGGAAATCCTGGCCTTCCTTCACTGGCGGAAGCTGTAAGGCAGACTGTACCTTCACCCAGGGTCCAAATGAGTCCTTCTTGTTACTCCTTGCAAAGTCGTCAGATGATCTCCTAAGAGAGGGGCGCAGCCCTCTTTTAAAGCCAAATGGGCCCCAGTGATTGGTGCAGGTTAAGCCTACCTTAATGAGCCAATCCTGGGTCCCCACAAACAATCTTCTGTTATGCGTGAGGTCATATCCAGAGTGCTTTGCATCAGGAAAGGTGAAGGGGTGAAAACATGTACTACTAAGTCCCACCCATCCTCCTGTCTGTTGTGGATCAAAGGGTCTCTCTATTTAATTGAGCTCTCTGTGGCTCCTAATCAAAGCGCAGGTCTCCCTTGAAGTTTTTGGCGATAACAGACTTTCAGTCTCCATTAAATCACATACTTCTATCCTATGAAAGGGGGTCCCCCTGCAGGGGTTGTCTACTGTAAACAGTTGTCCCAGACATGGCATGTTACTGTCCTTGATGCTAAGGGGCGATAACTGGCTTCAGGTTGACACAGATGCATATCAAAAAGGTGTTGGGTTTCCTGTCCCCTTTGTCCACTCTGCAACCAGGCTTCTGCAGACCTCCTTCAATTAAGTCATCAGTATGCGCTGCCACCAGCAGAACTGACAATAGGCAGGGTGGATCTATGGACCCTGTGATATTTAATTAGGCTCGCCACAGCAGGAGGAAGGTGTTGCCCTCCTCCTCTTGATGCTTTCATGTACTCCTGGCTGTCACATTCCATCTAAATGTGACAGGGAGGACTGCGCCTGTAGGCTGTGTGTCCCCCCAAAGTACACAGGTTCTATGGGTTTGTCGTGCAGTGAGCATAGGAAAATGTGTGTGGATTAGGCCCACACATTTTCAGAGGTTGATCTCCCATCATTACATTTCTTTAAAAAAAAACGTTTAAAAACAAGCGAGCGCCCACCCACCATGCGAATGGTTGAATCCCTCACAATTATGGCAGCCCTAATTGGTTGAACTATTTGTGTACCCAAAGTGGATAATCAGAAATAGGAAATGAACTTTTTTGAAATAATGGCTGAAATTGCTGGTTTCAGGAACAGGGGCCTCCCACCAGTAATCACAGACATTCACTCCTACCAATATGCTCCTTCTCCACTTTACACAAACAAACAATAGAATGCAGCTATACCCCTCAATCAATTTCGATGAAGCTGCACACATACCTACACTACTCCTTGAACACCTCAACACTCTAGGCCTCATCACGAGTTGGGCAGTAGCCCTTAAATGTGGTAGTAATAATGTTACCGCCGCATCTACCGGTCTGCCTAATCTCGAGTCTGGCATGTTTACCCTCAGCTCGGAGCTGAGGGTAAACACAAACGAAAAATGCCTTTTTCGGTGCAATTGCTGCTGGTGGTATTACCGCGCAGTAATTGCGTCAAAGATTCCCCAATGGTGAATGGGGAGTAACGTTTAGCGGCCAACCCATGATCCAGCGGTAATACCACCTGACGGGTGGGCGCTAACGCATACCGACCAACTCATGATGAGGTCCTTTGTTAGAACGCTGTTAAAACCTAAGAAAAAAATCAGCCTAGCTACATACATAATCTGTTACACAGGCCCCATGGCTGCCAACATGTGCAGACTCGGAGGCCAACTGCCTTGCTGCACACATTCCACTGATCTCTTAGCATTAGAATGCTGCCACCCCCGCATAAACCGCACTGGCTGCACACATACCGAGTGCACCCAAGCACTATATGCAACCCTACTCTCTCCACTGACCTGGACTATGGTCCCCAAGAGTGTTCAACCCATAGCGCTTTGAGATCATACCAATGGTATATAAAACGCTATAAAATTCACAATAACATAGCATAAGATTTCACTCAGAAGGCGAAATACCACGACGGGCATATGTTGCTCAGAATGTTCCTGCTCTGCCCATGCTTGTTTGGAACACACTGCTTACAGAAACGTTCAACAGCCTGCAACTGTCACAAAGTAAACCAGAATTTTACCCCAAGGTACCCCCAAATAACCTAAATGTCGTAGGCTTAATGCCTTCAGAAAGGACCTGCCAGCAGAAGGATGATTGTTTGGGTACTGGACATCCAAAGAACCGGAAGTACACAAATTAACAGCAAGCAGACGTCTGCAAACTGTGGCCATATGTTTTGGACTACAACATCCACAGTCCATCCCCACTGACTATGCTGACTAGGGCTGATGGGAGTGGTAGTCCAAAATATCTGAAAAGCAGAAGGTTTCAGACCCTTGAGAAAGTATTCCATGAGTGGCAAGATACTGAGTAACACAAAATTCCGTGGTACTGTGAAGAGAAGAAGAATGTTGCAGAGGACATAGGAAGAAGTGAAACAAAAGACAAGAGCTGAATGCATGGATTGTTATACATATTTGGTCTATAACTTGTGGAGGACCAAGTGCTTTTTCAGATTTCGTTTGAAGCCTGATTGATTTTCCTCCTCTCAGAGATGAAGGGGAGAGGAGTTACAAAGGACTGGCAAATACAGTGAAAATGTGTGAATTATTCATTTGAAGGTTCACGTTAAGAAAAAATACATATAACAACATCTTCAATCATCATCAAAATCCAAGTATGAACTGGATGAGCTCCCCCTTGAATTCCCTACTCAATCCCAGTCTGTAGGGAAAGGAATAAGAAGAAAGGAATCGCAGATAAGATAGATAGGGATGCTACGATAAAATGATATCTCAATGTCTTTGTGCTCTGCACCCAAGGCCAGTTGCCCATTGGGGACCAAACGATTGCAATGCTTTAGAGGGCCATAAAGATTAAGAGTGGTTTCCAAATTCTCCAAATATGTGAATTCTTTTGCTGAGGTTCTGCTGATATTCGTTCCATAGCCATTACCTGCCAAGGTTTTGTCAGCCATTTTATTCTGGGATAGGACTTGCTCTTTCCCCTAATCAGCTCCGATCGTAAACTTAGTCATGAGCAAAATAAGCGTAATCAGTCGCCTCATTGGTTTATCCGTTTGGGTATATTTGATCTACTGGTAAGCCCAAAAAAATCACCCAAGTGGCCCTTGGGAAGTCTTTCCCAACACGACTTCCTACCACGTGTAACACTTCACCCAGAATGAAGGTCCTGGTTGGCCAAAAGTGTTAAATACATCTAATCTACTCTGCCCAAGTGTGCGTAGAGGTGACAGGTCCATGAAAAAAAATCTTTGGGAGTTTCTACAAAATACCTTAAATCTTAGTGTTATTGACATGTCCTGGTTATCTTCCCCTTGCTCACTGTTACCGAAATCTGGGGGCTCGATGCGTAGGAGATGTGTTGTGTTGGGGTGCGAATTACTGGGCAGAGGAGGAGAACTATCGCATGTGTGGAACAACACTTTCTGAAGCACCAGCGTTTGGCTGACAGTGTGGCGGGAATTTGACTGTTGGTCACTGCACATGGTCATGTCACATTGGAGTCAAACCATCTATGTGGTTCATGGCCCTTCTTGGACTCTGGCGTGTGATCACTCTATTTCTGCCCCCCCCCCCTCCCAGACCCCGCCAGCCTCCACCTTTCTTGTTTCCAGTGTTCCTCTTTCAAGGCACCACCTCCTGAGCCAGTCCTCCACCAGTTCCCTAATGGGCCAGGACATCTTACCATTTGCATTCGCCTGTTCCACCAGACAGCCCTCTGCCACCTGCTGCGATGATTAAATAGCAGGCACCCTTGCTGCTACTTGGCCATAGCCAGCGGGACTGGTCTTGCCATCCACGCTTTGTGGGGGTTTGCTACCATACCACACAACCTGATGCCAAGTAGCTTTTCAGGTGATCCAGGGGAGTTGTTGGATTTCTGGTTCATTTAAGGGCCTCATATGGCTCTGAACCCTCTCTGGCAGAGTGTTCAGGGCAATGAGACCCATGGAAAGGGTGTCATATGCATGTGATGCAGCTGGTAGCACATGTCGGCACCGGCAGGTGGGGAATTAGTGGCAAGAGCGTGTGCAGCTGGTATCCGCATGCCGGGTGGTACAGGTGTGGGTTGGCCTGACGTTCCCTGATTTGCAGAGGTGTCCTGGACCCTCTCGTTCTCTATGGCATAACTGACATCGCCTCTGTTGGAGACAGTTGATGGATATGATTAGGATGGCAGCCGTTTGTCACATACATGGTGTCGTCATATGATTACATGCCACGGTGTCACCAAATCTCATGTGCATGAGATGCTTCTCTGTGCACGCATTGGCGCGAGGTGTGCAAAGGCCATTCTTCAGTGTGATTTTGAACAGGGTTGCTACTCCCCGATTGTGATGTATCGCCATGATTGGAGTTGTGGTGTTCCAGCGACAAATAGCCCTGGGGTCATCATCATGAGGCACATGTCCATGACGACTTGCAGCAGTGACTATAACACCAGGCTTTCAGAAAAGCTGCCGAAACACTACTCTTCCGTAAGCATGCCACACCTCAACTACCTAACCAACACCTGCCTGAATGCATAATGTAATGTACTGTTTCACCTAAATGCATAATGTATTGTACTGCTCCTTGTATTGTATTGTAACTAAGTGTAACTACAAGTAACAGGGCCACGATGCCTTGGGGCTGTCTGTGCACTATACAAGTGTAAATAATAAATAAATAAATATATCATGCATAAGCGCCAAGGGGTCCCGAATCAGGTGTAATCCCTTCATCCAGTCCTTCCTTAGCATGCTGCAGACATTTGCATTGCCTATACATATGATGTCAAAAACTGTCACTCTTGATTTAGACTTTCTTGCAACTATTACTTGGAAATGTGTCTACATCTCAGGTAGAGCTCGTACCTCACTTTTTTCTGGGGACCTAGGCTGTTCCTCTTTCTATGGACATGACCTTCTCCCCTCATAGGTGCATACTAATTCTGCGAGACCATCCCAGGATCAGAGTACACCCTTCCCATGTTGTGTCACCACTGATCTGACATGCTGCTAGAAGTAATTCCAGCAGTCGTTCCAGTTCTACGCTGACTGTGACATGATGGTGCCTGCATTTGCCATGTTCTGGAACATGCCAGAGAGAATTTCACTCTTTCTTTGGGCGGTCATAACCATAAGTAGCCACCTTTTTAACAATCTCATCCCTCTTTCTTTGGGCAATCTTTCTCATGAGGGACTGCTTCTTTAACAATCTCTTCTCTCTTTCTTTGGGTGGTCTTAGTCATGCAGAGCCTCCTCCTTAACAATCCCTTCTCTCTTTCTTTGTCTTACTCACGAGGAACCCCCTCTTTAGCAGTATCTACCACAAGGACCTCAAGCTTCCCATTTGTACATTTGGTGTGTGGATGGTCTTCGGTTGCCATTTTAGGTATGACTGGTTGGCAGGGAGTTGTGATGATGGTGGATTATGTTGGATTCCAATTAGTCTATTTTACCGAGCTGTCCTTAACAGACTTGAAATTGTGTGTATTGTATTTACCTGGATGGGCGTGACATTTTGAGTTCTTTAAGAATGAGGTCATACTGCTATAGGGGGCACCTGCATTTTGATGTGCTCACCCTGCTTTGTTCCTTTACTAATAGACAGCTCTTACTCTGATGGATTTACAGCTCTTTCTTTTGTGCAAACTGAGTCTGAGTTGTGCTTTTTTTCTCAGTTCTAGGCAAGACTTTAAATGAGGTACTGAGTGTTCTCTGGGCACCGATTTGAACTCAAGTTTGAAGCTTTGCACGTTGATAATAGAAAGCAAGGGTTGACAAATTGACAGGAAAGAGGCTATCCTAGCTTTATATTATCAGTACTGTGAGAACCACAACTATAAGACATGCAGATCCTACAACCAATATCAGATACCCAACCCAGATCCTACATCCCATTTTGGCATATCCCCTAAAATCATTCCATGCCGAGTTGTTCATCCCGCTGTTCCAAAAGGGATGCTTGGTTCCCTGTGCGGCGCTGCATGCACGCATCCCGAACCCGGTATCCTCCTCTGGAAGCCCCCCTTGGAGATTTTTCTTCAAAGAAGGTCTCCAACCTTTTGTCTTGAGCGCTCGTGGGGGTATCCATGAAGAGACTGTCGGGGGCTAGCTGCAAACAGCGTGGTGAGACAATCCAAGTCGTTGTGACCATCTATCAAAGTAAAAGAAAACAAGACACTAAGAGGTTTGGAAAGGAAGGACAAATCGGATGCCATTTATTCAACTTGCAAGCCAAAGAACAGACATTAGTCCATATGCAAAACCAGCTGATTCAACCTGACCCATCCTCCAACTCGCCTCCCCTTATAGTATCTCCATGGTCTGATCTGAATCTTAACACTTCACATCCGGTTAACCTTTCATGGCCCTGTCTGAACAATGGGCACCTTTGTACGCAGTCTGAGTCTGTCCTCTATTTCCAGTTCCTTACAAGTAGTCACATGATGTTCTCCTTCCAGAAGGGTGGCCTCCATCTGAAGACTTCCAGTTTCTACATACTCAGGTAAGGGCATCAGGCCACTGCCTCGTGCCGTGTTTCCGCTGGGAATTAATATTCCATTGAACCATCTGGATCTGAAGATGGCGGCTGGGTAGCCTACAGTCAGAGAATATATCAAAGCATTGTCTCAGCAATCCGTACTGCACATGTCCCGCTGGAGGACTCTTGAGTGAATGCATTGTCTGTAGTCCATAGATTGGGATTGCTCCAACAAAAGACAGATGAGATTTAAAAGAAAATAATAAGCACTCAGGTTCAAATGACTCTAGGATTCAAGAATCTAATACCTGGGGCATCCATCCATACCAGATATCATCCTCCTCGCCCCCAACATCTTCATATACCAGCATCTCAGGACCACTTATATCATATGATGTCCTCACTGTATAAAACATGTCATAGATTCCTTTCCCGACAAGGTCAATATCAACAATCGGAACAGTTGGAGATAGACAAAAATATGAATACAGCGGGTTTGGTTGTCTAAAAGACATGATGCTGGGCAGTGCATGTTTCTGAAGCCTGAGTGGAAGAGGTCAAGTTATCTTCTAACTATGTCGTCACATGTTGAAAAACAATCTTCGACACACCACAAAAAATGCCACAACCATGAGCACTCTGGTTCCTTCTAAAGCTCTACTCAAATTTACCACACATAAGAAAAAAACTTTTTTTAATAAAAACGAACTATATTTGCTATCACTTAATACGTTCCTCAAAGACAAAGCTAGCTGTCCATGTGTGGAGGATATCGCCAGAGAGCTGTGATGTACCACCTATCTAAAACAAGGGACAGCATGAAAAACGACAACTGGCTGGCCGGCTGTTTTATTGCTAATACTCTTGGGACACCCTTTCCTCCCAGAGTTCTCCTCCTATTCCCCGATGGGCCCCCCTGCCTCCCAATGCACTCATCCATGTTTCCCTCCCCGCTTTGCCTCCTCCCCATATCTTATATCCAAGTGGTCTTAGCCTCCTACTGAGCACCAGGTACCTTGGTCGGTGTCCGTTGGTGTCAATGCTAAATTACCCCGATCACTGCCCCCCTTCATGTCCTTTCTTTAAATGTCTTCAGACAGAGCCAAAACACTCAGTTGAATCACCTGCTTAGCCTTGTTGTCTGCCATGCCAAGATTTGGCATCCCGGCCCGGCTGCTTCGTTTCGAGCCAGCAGGAAGGCGTAGTCAGCATGCTGAATAAGTGGCTCATTAGCAAACCGGCATGATTCCACCGGCATGAACAGCCCTAGTCCTCTGACGTAAAGAAGCCATAGGACCTTGACATCCGCGACGCGGTGTACACATAGAAGAATGGGGTCTGTGATGGAAAAGGGGGCGAGGATATGTGATGGAGGTGGAGGTTAATCATCAGTAACAGGTCATCATCGAACAGGATAGTGTCTCTTGAAAAGCTGGATGTTCAGTTTCTTCCTGAAGTGCTTCAGGGTGGGAGCTCTGATGTTTGTAACTACAGTGACCTGGAATTTGGGAAGATAGCCGGAGAAGGCTAGCTTTTTACTCTTCTCTTTTCTTTCGCTTCATGGATTCCAATCTGGAGATGTTCTTGCTCTTGGTGTTACATTAGCCTCCTGAGCATATTGGCCAGGTACAGCATTGTTTTAGGATGGGTCTGCCTGGGGCAATAAGTGGTGTTTACATTATCCTTATCTAAGACTTTTCTGACAAATACATGGTGTTCCTCATCTGTCCGGCTGTTGCCAAAAATCATTTTGAAGCAGAGGTTGGGAATCTTGCCCAGGTGATCAAATAATTCAATAGGAAAGTATGGAAAAGGGTGGTCGATAAATGAGACAGTGCCCATCCATGATGGAGAGGTTGGGGTGGCACTTGGTGCTGATACCAATGAAGGAATCGTAGGTTTTGATGGATATCATGTGTGGGGTCGCAAAAGCAGGTGTAATGATTGTTGCACCACTCCCTTGTGTAACCATTCTGTTTGTGGTGTTATTGCATGTAATTCCATCACGTCTGAAATGACAGAAACTTTGTTGGTGACAGTTGTAGCACTGAGTGCTCGCATCATGGCTTCTGAGAGGCAAGTGTATACGTCGGATTGAAGGGTAGCCTTCAAGGGAGATATAAGTGGGAGTCAGCAGTGAGGCGTTTCCTGCTTTAAGTACATGGATGGTGCAAGGGCTGGAATGTGAAGGCATGATTTTAGACAAAGATAACTGTCCTTCAAGTGGAGATCTAATGTGTTGCTTGAGAGTCTACTGTCGCATCAAAGCCCTTGTAAGTGACAGGCATTACCTGGGAGCAAGGAGCACAAGCTTTGAGGAGAAATGGCCTGCCTTCTCCTGAAGACACTCTGCCTATAGGTGGAAGACCAGCTGAAGGGTGGGACCCGACAAAAGCGAACATTCCAGACAGGAGTAAAAGCCTGGTATGGGAAGACAACTTCAGGTCTGGTGAAGGAGGACACAGAGAGTCCGCTCACTCCATGGCTGGCCCTGAGGTAATGGCAGTCAGCTCCAGGAACGAGGACTTGAATAACAGGTGAAAGAGGAGCATTAGAAGGGGTCGGCAGATCAGCACAAAGGGACTGAGTAGCAGAGGCAACAACAGAAGGGTCTGCAGAGGAGGAGGGTCCATACACGGATTCCGGTAGGAGACCACAGGACTGATCGAGACCCAGGAGCACAAGGCGGAAGTGAGGTGAAGCACAGAGAGAAAACAGAAGTAGAGAAGGGTCTGACGGTAGAATCTATGCATGCAGTTGCAACATGCAGCGGGATCCAAGAGTGCATAATAACTGCTTATGTTAGCTTCAGCTTTGGGACACCATCAGCGTGTACGTGACCTTGTTAGGAAGCTAGACCGCGAATTGCAATAGCGTGGCGGCACCTTAGTGGTACGCTCACGCACACTCTTGCCAGTCCAGTACCAGCGTTTCCAAAACAAACTATGGACACGAGTGGGAAGGGATTGTGGCATACTTAGGTCCTGTAAAGAAGATTAGAAATAGAAACTCTGATGCAATCCTCTTTTATCATTTAGATTTTGCAGGAGTGGGAGTGTAGGGTGCTACCTGTTGAGATTATAGGTAAGGAGCATGCCGTAAACGCCTGAAGTTGTACAATAACTCCCCATATCTCCATAAAATCCTGCCTGGCAATACTTATATAATCCCTTCCCTTACCTGAGGGGGTGAGTAGGATATCATGATACAGAGTGACTGCAGTATGTCGCTCACTCACCCCCACAAACTGTGTGATAACATCATAAACAGCAATGACAGAAATGTAGAGCAAATGACACTCACATGTCATAAAAAAATATTTTTTAGGTAATCTTTATAAAATCATTCTTCATGCTTGTAACTATGTACAAATGGATCCATCCATACTGGTTCATACATTCTTTCGAGATTCGCAGGAGCTTTCGGTTCCTACCGCCGGTCAGTTATCCCGGGATGGAAATCAAAGGGCCTATCTACACTGATCAGTAATCAACAGGCAACACTCACTTGTAAAATCTCTTGGGGCTACAGCAGCCCTCACAAAGGGGACACAGTACTCGTTCAGGATACATGTGGGACACTTGATTTGTCTGGAAGATTGACTGACCCTTATCATGATATGATATGATATTTTATTTATAGTGCGCCCATACACAAATGTTTCAAGGCGTGATCATGCTTCACTAGCATGCTTCACAATAGTTACCCCAGACGGATTGGTGATAACGAAATGGCATGTTTCGCAAATCAGGCACAAGTATTTGTATGTATTTGAAGAACAGGGATGTCGAGACCTTTAGAGTTACGAGCACCATAGAGTGGTAAGCGGTTTTGCCCTTTGGAGGAGTCTCAGGCAACTCCTTTTAATTTTTACCCCATACACTTCTTGCTCAAAACAGCCCCTTTACGGCGCCTTGACTCCTCATCCTTCTTGGTGCTCGAGAAATGAATAAAGCATCAGTACCGTATTAATATTTGAGACATTGGGGGTGAGGGGGTCATGGACCCAGAATCTCTTTGCAGTGCTTCATTTAGGTTTTGAGGAACTGAAGGGACTGATGAATACTCTTCCTTTGATAAGGAATTGCACAGATTCAGGGTGCTATGGGTTGGCGGACCTTCACCCTGTGAATAGAACGTACATTTCTACTTGGGTCTTCCTACCAGTCAGTCAGGTAGTATTCAAGATCTCTGGCACCAAAGTCCCAGCAGGAGCTCTACATTGGCTAGGTAATAGGTTGTCTTCCTCTTGAGTGGCCTACCTCAGAGGGCAGAGAGACCCACCATTCAGGAAGTCTGTAATTGTGTGCTAGGGTCACCTCCCCATGTGGAGGAGGGAGCCAGAGGAACTACCTAACTCCAGGAGAACAAGTCCTGAGATACCTTGACTATCTCCCCTTACCTGAAACCAGTCTGTTTACTTCAATCTCTTGTCAACCTTGTCACATCTCAACCGTCACATCTGTCAATCTATCATGGTCATGTCTGTGGTCACTCCTCTGCCTCCTAGCAACTGGCTTTCCCCTCCTACACAACCACAGAATATCATACTGCCCCCTTTGTGGAAGAGTCAACCATCGTAATTCAGGCAGGCTGGCCAATGAGAACACAAGTGTGATGTCATTCACTCAGGTCCTGGAAATATAAAATGGTAATCCTCTTGTCACGTAGTCCACATTCCTCCTTCTTTTACATGTCTGTGGCTCGTCTTGTGGGCGGGAGGGGCTACACCGGTGCAGACCTTCTGAGCTCTGACTGTGCACCTTGGCACTGTACGTGTCACAGATGAAATAGCATTTCAAATGGGCAACATTGAGGGGGCTGATGAGAGATGGCAGTCATATTGTACAGAGAAAATAAAACAGTCTTCAGAATTTTAAAAATGTCAAACAGGGTCAGTGTCAAACATGGAACAGCTGAATTTCTCTTCCAGCAGTTACATGGTTAGGTCTGGATAGAAGATACACCCAATCATTAAAAAATGGAGAGCAGTTACAGTGTTTGAGGCGTATCAGTGAGCTATCAATATGATTTTCTTTTTTTAAAAATACATTTTTATTGATTGTTTCAGATATTACAGTCAACTGGAACATTTCAACCCCCTCCCACCCCCCACCCCCTCCCCCCTTTCTCTCCCTCCCCCAGAAAGGTCAGTTAGTTCGACTTCCGTTGTATTTCTTTTCGCCTTAATTGAATAAGTCTAGTATCCGTATTTTATGTGGGCACTGTTGCATCCGCCCTGCGTCCCGCTACGCAGTGACGCAGGGCGCCCCAATAAAAGCCCCGTCCCCGAGCTCGGGAGGCAGTTCCGGGCCAACCTACGCACTGTGTGCACGCGTGGTCTCTTTCGCTCCGGCAGGAGCTGCGACACAGGTCGCGCGGCCTAGCATCACACGGTCCCAGTCTCCCAGCGCGCCGAGCCGCGGAGGCTGGACCCAAAAATGGCGATGAGGTGAACTGCTCGACACACACGCGCTCGGCGCTCGACAGGCTACAGATGGCCCACGGCCGGGGCCCATCAATTTTTGGACACCCGGTGGGGGGCACACGCACGTGACCCCCGCCCACAAAAAAAAAAAAACATTCTCTCTCTACCAGGGGAAAACCTCCCCTCCTGGCATCATCCTGGCCCAACTGACAGGAGGCGGCCTACGAGGGCGGGGAGGCACCACGACCCTACATCTGCCCCCCCAAGGATCAGAGGCCCCAGGAACTGGCGGAGGAGGCCTAAGGCTGAGCTACAATGCCCAGGGCTGCACGTGTGCACGGGGTGAGCGCCGGATCTCACTGCTGCTGCCCCTCTTGACCCTCTAAGGGATCGCCCAGGGACCTGCACCGAGCTGAGGCAAGCAGACCGCAGCATGGCGACTGGAACATCCACCCCCAGGCCCAGCACACCATCGAGTTTGGTGGCAAACCTGTCAATGTCCTCACCACAGGCTCGCCCGCAAGGGAGCTCCTCAGGACTCATTCAGCCGTTTGACCCCTTCACAGACCCATGGTCAGTTGGCCCCAGGTGGCAGCTATGGATCCAGAAATTCGAAATGGCGAATGGAGTGCAAGGACATCACAACTGCCAGGAAGATGAGGTCGCACCTGCTGCTAAACGTGGGAGATGAGGTACTACGCATTTTCAACTCCTTAAACGTGGATGATGGCCAGGACGCATAACTAAGTGTAAAAGATGCCTTGACGGCGCATTTCCTCCCTCAATTAAACCCGGACTATGAGACCTTCATATTCTGCACCACCATTCAGGCAGAAGAGGAAACACTGGACGCCTACCACACACGTTTGAGAAAGTTAGCCATGTCCTGTGAATTCACAAACGTCGAAAGAGAAATCCGGAGGCAAATCATCAATGGCATCCAATCGGAAAAGCTGAAGCGGCTGGTGCTTGGTGAGAAAGGCATCTGCCTCCAACGGATTCTCGAATTGGGTCGACAAAGAGAACTGGCACACACCAGGGCTGCCAGCATGGGGGCAACGCTACACAAACTGCAACCTGCCCTCACCACAGCTCTGGTGTCCCATGTCACTAACAGACAATTCACGAGAGACGAGGCCGGTGGCAGCTACGCCCAAAACAGGTGGCAACCACGTGTCCCGGGGCCCACAGAGTGTAAATGGTGTGGAGGACCGCGACATGGATGGCGAAACTGCCCCGCGCAAGGAACAACATGCGGGGCATGTGGTAGGAAAGACCACTATGCGAAGGTCTGCCGGTCAGTAGGCGCCACGACACAGCCCCCACAGAATCCTCAAGAAAGGAGTGGGACCAAAAAGAAGAAGCAGGCCAGCGCAAGAAGGGTCGAAGTGGCCAACTCCTCGACCGAGGAAGAAGGCGATGATGTCTCAGGCACGCAACATGACGCCGGTAAGGGACAAGGGAGAAAAGGGAGGAAGGCCTACCTACTATCTGCATTGGATCAGGGGCAGACACCACAGAGAAAGAACCTCCGAAGGCGAAAATGCTTAGTCAACATTCAAAATCAGCAAGTTTGAATGACCATCGACACGGGAGCCTCTGTTAATGTTATGCCCACAAGCATGTTCCAGACATTACGACCACAACCGGACCTGAAAGACACAGACACACTGCTGTTTGCGTACGCCAGCAGGAAGCCCCTACCAGTCGTCGGCAGATTCTGCACCACTCTAGTCCAAGGCGAGAACAGGCTATGGTCAAAGATCTACGTTGTGAAGGCGGGGATCGAATGCCTTTTGAGTGGGGACGCAGCCAAGGATCTGGGTCTGGTCAAGTTCATCTGCCAAGTCGATGAAGTGCAAGAGGTTGAGAACATCTTGAAGCACTACCCCAAACTGCAAAAGGGGATAGGGTGTCTGAAAGGGAAGACCATCAGACTTCACATTGATGAATCGGTACAGCCGAAAGCAGTGAGACACAGGAGAACACCGTTCCACATGCGAGAACAAGTGGAGAACGAACTCAAAGTGTTGGAAGAAGCCAGAATAATAGAGGAGGTGACAGGGCCGACACCATGGGTCTCCCCGATGGTAGTAACAAGAAAGCCCATACAACCCGGGAAAGTCCGGATTTGCATAGACATGCGTCTCCCGAACACCGCCATCAAGCGGGAGCGCCACATCACACCCACGCTTGACGAAATCGTGGCTGACCTGACAGGGTCACGAGTGTTCTCCAAAGTAGATCTGAAAGCAGGGTACCACCAGTTAAAACTGCACAGAGACTCTCGTTACATCACGACCTTCTCAACACATCTGGGGTTGCAAAGGTACAAACGCCTGAGCTTTGGGATATCGTCTGCGGCTGAAGTTTTCCAACAAACCATCCAAGAAATCATCCGAGACATACCTGGTGTCCTCAACGTGAGCGACGATATCCTAATCCACGCACCTGACAGGGAAGAACATCTCAAGAGGCTCTGGACCCTACTGGGCAGGCTGGAGGAGCACATATGCCAGATGGTGCGAGCCATGAGGCCAAAGGCTGTCAGCATCGAGGACATTTTGTCTGAGACCCACAAAGACCCGTGCTGTGACCTGGTGAAGGACGCCATCATCTCCGGCAACAGGAAGACATTCATGAAAAATACCCACAACAGGACAGTGGAAGCAAAGATTTTTCTCTCCGGCATGTTCACCGTGAGACAAGACCTGTCGATCACAGAAAGCGGACTGCTGCTCCGGGGAAATCGGATTGTCATCCCATCAAGCATACAAGATAGGATAGTGGCACTGGCCCACGAAGGGCATCAAGGGATGGCACGGACAAAAGCTCAGATCAGGCATCGGGTGTGGTTCCCACAGATTGACGAGAAGGTCGAACATCTGATAAGCACATGCCTGCCCTGCCAGATAACCGGGGCCCTGACTGATCCCGAACCCATTCAGTCAGCGGAGCGTGGTCACAGCCGGTGGGATGCAATTAGCATCGATTTCTGTAAACTACGAGAAGGCCTGTATCTCTTGGTGGCTATCGACGACCACTCCCGATACCCCGAGGTTGAGATAGTGGAATCCACAGCGGCGGAGGTGGTCATCCCTGCCATCGAGAAGATGTTTGCCACACATGGTCTTCCCACCACGATCAAGAGCGACAATGGGGCCCCCTTCCAAGGGGAGGAATTCAAACAATATTTGCAAGAGCTGAACATCAAGTACCATCACATCATGCCGAGATGGCCCCAGGCGAACGGCGATGTGGAGCGGTTCATGAGGACCCTAAACAAAGTTCTGAGAGTGTCAAAGGCAAATGCCAGCCTGTGGCAAGTTGACCTGTACCGTTTTCTGCGGAACTACAGGGTCACCCCTCACAGCACGACGGGTGTCCCGCCTGCCGACCTCATGTACGGCACCATGATAAAGTCATCGATCCCGCACCACCCCAGCAAGACACCGGATGAGGTCGACCCGGAGCGCACTGAGAGAAGGAGGAGTGCCAATGCACACATGAGTGCAAAGAGGAGGGCGAAACCGTCCGACCACCACGTGGGCAACCAGGTGGTCATGCTGCGAATTCCGACAAGGTCCAAACTGGACACCAGATACGAAGAGCTCCCATGGACCGTCAGTGGAAGGCATGGGACCATGCTGACAGTGACGAGAGGATCCCGCCAGGTGACGCGGAATGCGTCGTGGTTCAAGGCGGTGCCGCGCAACCTGTGGACCGATGGCGAAGGCTACCAGGAAGATGAAACATCCCAGTCCACCAACGAAGAAGAGCCTGTGGCCCTCCAGGATGAGGCAGCAGCGGGTGACAGGACGTGGGAGCAGGGGAGCGAGCCGGACATGGGAGAGCCGGACAGAGAAGGTGAGCCACCCAATGGGACAGTGGCGGTCAGCCCCAGAGGAGGGCGGTATGGTTTGAGAACTGCCACGAGACCGCCTGCCAGGCTCAGAGATTATGAATGGTAGTTGGTCCCCTGCAGACTGTGAGAAAAGAGGGTCCCCATACATGAACAGTTTACTTTTAGTTTAATTTAAATGTTCCGATCACATGTGTGTTTATTGTTAACCTTATTTGAAATAAAGGAGGAATGTTGCATCTGCCCTGCGTCCCGCTACACGGTGACGCAGGGCGCCCTAATAAAAGCCCCACCCCCAAGCTCAGGAGGCAGTTCCGGGCCAACCTACGCACTGTGTGCATGCGTGGTTTCTTTTGCTCCGGCAGGAGCTGCGACACAGGCCGCGCGGCCTAGCATCACACGGGCCCAGTCTCCCCGCGCGCCGAGCCACGGAGGTTGGACCCAACAGGCACCATTGTTGCATATAGTCTCCTTGTAGAAATTCCAAAACTCTGCTCCAGTCTTCTCTGAATTTGTGGGCTTCCCCTTGGATAATGTACGTTAAGCGCTCCATAGCTAAATGTGACCCGATTCTTCGTGTCCAGTCTATTGCCTGGGGTGGATATTTCTGCTTCCATTTTTGGGCTATTTCCAACCATGCTGCTATCAATAGTCCCATGAAGTTGCGTTTCTGTGTCGTGTTAAAGGTTTTTTCCCTTGGGTCCCACAGTCCGCATAGCCACACTTCTTCTTCCAGGTCCCCTATGTCTGGGAACATTGACTGCATCTGTATCTTTATTTCTGTCCAGTAGGGTTGTAGGGCCGGGCAGTCCCGCCATATGTGCCTCCAGTCCCCCGTCCCTCCTCATTCTCTCCAACATGAATGTGGTGAATTCCGGAACATCGTGTGGAGTCTTTCAAGCGTGTAATGCCACTGTATTAGTATTTTCATCCACATTTCTCTGGTCTGTATTGCTCTCGTGAGTTTATGTATTGCCTCCCATAAGTAGTCCCATCGTTCCTTTGCTGGGGTGGTTTTTAATGTCCTTTCCCATCTTTTTATATATTGCCATTTTACCTCCTCTGTCGAGGTATTTATGAATTTGTATGTATTTGAGACAAACTTTTTCGTCCCTGTGTGCGTCATGATATATGCCTCGAATGGTGTCAGCTCCCTTGCCACTGCATTTTTAATTCTGGGGGTGTTCAGCCAGTGGTGGAGCTGATCATATCTGTAAGTTCAGTAACTCCATACATTCCGCAAAGGACCGTACTTGTTGTGCCTGCGTACATGTCTCCCATCATTTTGCATCCCGCCTCCCCCCATTTCTTGTATGCCCCTTTTTCTAATCCTGGTGGAAATTCTGGGTTTTTAAATAGTGGCATGGGGCTGGATCTTTTGTTAGAAAGCCTTTCTGAGTTGCCTTATCCAATTTCAGCCTTCATGATTTCGCTAATTTGGACATTGGGGTGTCTATACTGTTTCCCTAGCCACAGAAGATGTCTGGTGGGGGTTGTCCCTACCACGCTATCCTATGCCACCCAAATCTTCTGTGAGTTATCCGGTATCCATTCTTTTAACACCCATAATTGAGCTGCTTCATAGTATTTTTTGAAGTGCGAGAGTGCACAGCCTCCTTCTCTTCTCAGAGCCGTTAGACCCGCTCTTGATACTCTGGGGGTCTTATTCTGCCATATGTATGCTAGTATCAATTTTGTCAGGGATTTAAAGAAGGATGGAGGGACTCAAATGGGTAGAGACTGGAAGAGATACATGAGTCTGGGTAATATGGTCATCTTGACCGCAGTAATTCTACCCCACCATGATGTCTAAAGTGGGTTCCATTTCAGTATGTCCCGTTTGATTTTTTCTAGGGGTTGGGGATAGTTTGGAGCGTACACTGTATCCAAGCTTGCTGTCAGAGTGATCCCCAGGTACCTAACCCCTCCCTTTGCCACTTTCAACTGTAGCGTCGATGCAAGTGCTTGGATATGCGCATCGTCTCCCGCCAGTATCAGGACCTCGGATTTTTGCCTATTAATTTTCAGTCCCGACAGAGTGCCAAATGTCTCCATCTCCTGCAGAAGGTTTGGGAGGGAATTCTCGGGGTCCCTCTAAATCGCCAGCATGTCGTCCGCATACTCAGAGACCTTATGCGAATGACCTGCCATGTCTATACCTTTGATGGTCGGATTGTTCCTAATTTGGGACTGCAGGTGTTCCAAGAATATCGCATATAAAAGTGGGGATAGTGGGCACCACGGTTTCGTCCCCCTTTCTATTTGGGTTTTCTTTGACAGTTCCCCATTCACCGCTATCAGTATTGTTGGGGAGCTATAATTTGCCTGTATCATTTTTATGAAGGGATCTCCCATACCCATCTGCCTTAATATGAGGAAGAGAAGTGACCACTCGACACGGTTGAACGCTTTTTCCGCGTCGAGTGCCAATGCTATGGCCGGGGTTTGTGTTATTCCTATTTTTTCCACCAAGTGAAACACTCTTCTGATGTTGTCATGTGTCTGCCTTTTCGGAAACAAATCCTGACTGGTCTTGGTGGATTAGTTTCGGGAGAAGTGGCGCCAATCTTTTTGCTAGAATCTTGGTGTATAAGTTTGCATCTAAGTTCATTAACGCAATCGGGCGGTATGAGCTTGGGAGTTGGGGATCCTTCCCTTGTTTGTGGAAGACCAACACTTTGGCCTCACTCATTCATCAATTGGGTAATGTTACCTCTCTCTTTGAATGAGTTGAATAGGTTAGTTAGGAGTGGGGCTATTATGTCTTTGTATCTCTTGTAAAAGTGTGCCGTGTAGCCGTCCGGTCCCGGGGCCTTATTGTTTGGGAGATCTCTAATTGCTAGATTCACCTCTTCTTCCGTGATTTCTTTATCTGATTGCTGCTTCTCCTCCTCCGATATTTTCTGGAGGGAGGCCCCGTCCAGGTAGGATCTCTGTTGTCCCTCATCTGGATGCTCCGAGGAGTATAGATTCTGATAGAATTGCCAAAAGGTGTCCCCTATTTCCGATGTTAGTGTCTTCACTTGCCCTTTTTCATCTATTAGTGCCTTTACGGTCTGATTTTGCTTCTTCCCTCTAAGCTGTCTAGCTAAGAGTTTGTCTCCTTTGGTTGCCTTAATGTAGTACCCTTGTTTCATATATAATAAGTCTCTCTCCGCCCTTCTGGTGCGGAGGGATTCCAGCTGTCCTTGGAGGTGTCTCAGGGACCTCTGCAGTTTAATTGTTGGTTTCTGGGCCATTTCTGTGTGAATCGCGCTTATGTTTGATTCTTGCTCCTCTTCCCATTTGCGGCTCTGTTTATCCCTTTGTGCCTTTAATGCTATCAGGTGGCCCCTTGTTACTGCCTTAAATGTTTCCCATTGGGTTTCTTTAGATATTTCCGGCAGGTCATTATATGAGAGGTATTCTAACATGTGTTCCTTGAGTGTGTTCCCTAGTACTGGGTCTA
This sequence comes from Ambystoma mexicanum, assembly GCF_040938575.1. Lineage (NCBI taxonomy): Eukaryota > Metazoa > Chordata > Amphibia > Caudata > Ambystomatidae > Ambystoma > Ambystoma mexicanum. The sequence continues at coordinate 304,724,761 of NC_090927.1, read as the reverse complement.
GGATTATTTCCTCTGGGAGCATTCACCTCCATAGTCCCGAGCGGGTTTGGGTTGGTGTTATGTCTGCCCACAGAGGGGCATGGTCTGATAGCGGAATAGAGCCCGTCTCCGCTTGTTTTATCCTGCCCAGTAGACCGGTCGAGACCCACAGGTAATCTATGCTGGACATTGTGTTGTGGACGTTAGAGAAGTACGTGAAGCCTTTTTGAGTAGGATACAAATATCTCCAGACGTCCTCCAGTGCCAAATTATTCATTTTCTGTCTCAGAGTTTTGGAAGGAGTTTCCTGACCCTGTAGTCGTGGGGCTGATCTATCTAAGTTGTGATCCCAATCTATGTTCAAATCCCCTCCCAATATTATCTCTCCTACTGTAAATTGCTCCAATTTGTCTAACGTTTCCTTAAGAAACCCCCCCTGTCCTGTATTTGGGGCATAGAGTGCCGCTATCGTGATGGTGTGGCCTTCTAATTTCGCATTCACTAGGACATATTTGCCCTGTTTGTCTATTTTGTCCGTATTATCTGTGCATTCACTGTGTTCCTGAAGGCAATCAGTACCCCCGCTCTCTTCTCTTGGGCATTGGCTTGTATAGTTTGATTATAACCTTTCAATCTAACCTTACCCCTATCCTGTGCGTTAATGTGGGTTTCCTGAAGCATTATAATTTCGTATTTTCCCTGCCCCAGGAAATGTTCGAGCTTCTTCCTCTTGACCGGGGAATTCAGTCCCCTTACATTGTATGTCATTATCTTTAGCCCTATCCCACCTTGAGTTGTTGGATTTTTTGTTGTGATACTCTGTTAGGCGATGGAAATATGCTGTCCTTTCGGTCTCCCTTCCCCCCTTCCAACTCTGCCTACCCCAAACTTTGAGGCATCCAACCACCCTCCCCCCATAACTGCCCTGAGGAGGGCTTTGGTTCCTATGATCGCTTTGGTGTATAGCCTTCTGCGCCATGCCCTCGATCACCTCAGGGATAACTCGTCGGGTGTCCTAAAACCCTTCTTGATTCCAATTTGCACCCAGTAGCCCCCCGCTCCATGGCACCTGGTTTGTGTAGATTGCTCGCTCTTCTCTTGGTCGTGCATGATCGGGATGAAGGATTTACTCTGGGCTGTGGTCCTACTCTGTTGGGTGCCTTCTGCTCTCTGCCATGCTCCTATTTCTTTGTCTGTGGTTGCTTCGTTCTTCTATCATTCGTCATCCATCCCCATGTGGATGTCCTTGAGATCGATCGTCCCCTTTCTCTGTCATGGTGGTCTCTCTCCTGGTCCTGTATTCCCATTATTTGCATTCCTTCTTCACATGTTGTTATCGTGCGTTGCTTCCCGTCCCATACGAATAGTAGTCCAAACGGGAATGTCCATTTGTACCTAATTTGTTTCACTGTTAGCTCTCGCACTATTGGGCCCATGTCTCTTCTTATCAAAAGCGTTGATTGCGTTAAGTCCTGATACAGCTGAATGTCTTGTCTATTCATGCGGATATGTTCCATTGTTCTTGCTCGTCGCAGGAGTTGTTCCTTTTGGGGATATGATGTGAGCGCTACCAGGACGTCGCAAGGTCTTGCGCCCGGTTCTCCCGTTCTCTTTGGGCCTACTCTATGTACCCTGTCTATTGGCACATCCTCATCTTCTTTTCTGTCTAAAATGTCCCTGAATACTTGCTGGACTGCATCTTTTAAGTCTTTCTCTTCAATCGTTTCCACCATATTTTGTATCCTTATGTTTGACCTCCTTGAACGATTTTCTAAATCTTCACTTTATACTTTGACGTTATGTGTTAGGCATATTAAGTGTTCTTGGGCCTCTGCGTATTGTTGCGCTTCTTCTTCTAGATTTTGCACCACCTTTTCCAGGGTATCTGTTCGATCGCCTATATTTGTAACTTCTGTCTTCAGTTCTTGTAGTGCCGCCTTCATTTCACCCTTCATTGTCCCAAATAGAGTTTGCACTGTGGTCATGAATTGTGCTTGCAGTTCCCCGAACCATGCCCTCATATTCTCTTTTGTCACCATCTCTGCGTTAGATTTTTCCATATCCGTTTTGGCTGCATGTTCCTCTTGGTTCTTTTTTTTTCCCCTGTTTCGTTCAATATGCTTTTCTGACAGTGAAAGATTCAAAAACAGGAAGGATGCATTGCCAGTCACCTACTCCAAAATGGCCTCAGTGCAATACATGTAAGCATGTTCATTCGTAAAGAATGTTTAGGTGAAGTCACAGATGAGCGCGAGATTTGAGAGTGAAGTCCTTTCATGGCTTGTCCTGCTAAGGCCATTCACGCCAGCGCTGTTCCAGACCTCAACAAAAGGATCGCATGGGGCGTCAAAATCCCAGTACATATTAACTTCGATCAAAAGAAAGTGAGTCCGCTGCAGACAGGACACACTATTAGAAACCCTTGTCAGACCAAGTGACGCTGTAGGTTGCACCAAGTATCACTCACACAGATAGTGTTTTCAGAAAACAGCTGTCACCAGACTACAGCCCCTGAAGATTTACTCAAGTGTTCACCTGCGAGTGGCGCCATTACAGCTGTGAGACCATAGGCAGCGCCGCAGGCAACCTACTTGCCAGTTGTCCCAGAGTGTTTGTTATATCCCCAAACTTGCAAAACCAATCCTGCAAGAAATGTTGTGGTGTGAATTATGTTATTATGGGCAAGGCACCTAGCATTTCAGTACAGAATTGCCCAAAAGAGGGCTGGTAGGGTAAATGGCTTTATTTATTTATTTATTTATTTATTTATTTATTTGATATGCAAGTAGCCAATGAATGGCTTTACACAAGACAACATACAATGGCTATATTACTCCTTCAAGATCTGCATGAGGTGACCGAGAAAGAAACAAGCACAATTCTGGTTTGCCGCTTTGATCATACAGTGCAGATATCCTCTTGTGAAGCTGGTAAAGACACGATTACTTTTCTGATCCTCAGATTACCTAAAAATATAAACAATATTGGAAAAAAGCTAATAATCACAAACATGAACTTTCCTTGAGACTGGGATCTTCTCCTGTTTCAGATATCCAAAGGACTGTTTTCTGTATTTAAAGATCAAAGCAAAGCAGAACTGGTTGCTAAAACTATGCCATCAACTGATAAACGAGTGTGATGAGCTAGCCTGCTATGTGGCTAAATGCTATGCATCCAGGACCTCTATATTGTCCAGTTATGAACTTATGTCAGTTTCACACCCATTCCACCCTCGATTTCAAAGGAAAATTCTGGGCAACAGTGTCACCTGACGACCCAAGTCCAGATTTGTTTGCAAGTTGACTAGGCCTCTTCTTTTTCCCAGGACACTGTGACTGGCTTGGGAAGTAAGCAGGCGGTAGCTGTCCCCTGAACAAGCAACCAACCTGGGATGTTTCAGACGCAACCAAGTCCAGACCAACATCCCAGCTTTGCATTTCCTGCAAAACCGCCTAAAACCACAGTGGTACAGCAACTGAAGTCCTATTTTAAGGAACAAAAGATCATATAGCTTTTTCAGGCCTGCCTCCAACCTGGGCATAGCCCTAAAGGAGTGATGGTCCTGGGTGACATAATGCGACTGGTAGATGGCAGTGGTGCAGGAGCACAGCCTTTTGGTCTATGTTTAACCTCGCTGACGGAGCCGCTCTTCTTGGGTATCTAAATAAGATTCGGATTTCAGGTCTTGCCCTCAACTGACCGAAGACTGTCCTGCCAGAAAGAAGCTACTTTTTTCCTTTGCGACCATAAAATCGGGTGACATCTAATTTGAATATGTTTTGAGGTTCCACAAGGGCTGGCATTGTCACCTCTGCTTCTCGATGCATTTCTTCAACCCCTGGCATTAGTCTTGTGGCACCATGCACTGGCTCTCAGAACGTAAGCTGATGACGCCCAACTCCTCTTCACTTTAGCAAAGTATCTTGGCAAGGTAGCACCCGGATTCAGGGATTGCTCGAGTGAGGGCAATATCCAGCTGGACGGGTCATGTACTGTCACAGACTCATGCTTAATCCTCTGAAAGCCGAGTTTTTGCTTGAAGCCGACCAGATCGAAACGGTTGGACAGAAAATTCAGGCTCTTGCGTTGTGCCAGTGATGGAAGTCTGACATCTTGGGTAGACTCCAAATTGGCACTGTCCAGTCAGACCAAGGTAGATACAAGGAGGTGATTATTTAAGTTAAGTCTTAAGAAAAGTCATTTGTTGTTTAGGTTTTCCCTTCCTCATCCCTCCACCCCATCCCAATTGGCAGTGATTGATGCCTTTGTTTCTATTATTCTGGATTATTGTACCTCAAAATACCCCAGATTAAGCAAGAGTTCATTTGTCAGTCAGATGGGTGCTGCCAGTCCCATGCCTCTTATAAAACGCGGGCACCATTGTGAGGACTAAAACACCTGCTGCCTCTGTTTCTCTGCCCCATGACCCTGTGACAGCCCATAGCACTCAGGTTTGACAAACACCCTTTCTTTAAAACCCTGGTTGGGGCATGATCCAAGTCAGTTTATGTCCTTCGAAACAATCCAACATCCTTCTCTGGCCTCCAACACAGATTATTCTCCATCCTTGCTGAGGCAAAATGCACATACTCTGTTGAAAAAATGCACATTTATTTAACCCCTCCACCCCCCCCCCACTAGGTACTAGCTCACCCACACAAAAATAGAAAAATAGTGTGGGTACCGGCAGATGGGTATAATAAGCCATTCAAATCTAACATGCCCCAGGGAAAGCTGGCCACGGTGGAATTTGGCAGAATATGTGAATGTTAAATGGATCCGTATTAACTGGTTAAAGGTCATGGAGCAGCAGCACAGAATTGCAGAGAATTGCAGTTGAGGTGCGTTCACAGAGGGCTGCGTTTGGTGCAGGCAGCCTTATTACATAATGTGCCCTCCTCTTCTATGGCATGGTGCACAATTGGTCAATGCAGGCCAGCATCAAGTATCTTAGAGAGGTCTTGCATTGAACTTCGAAAAAAGTTCTGCAGCTACTGGTGCCAAACGAGTGAGTAGATGGGTGGTGCACAGCAAGTAGTACTGAATGCACTTCGGTACTTGTGTATAGGCGCGTTATAAATGCCATATCATATCATATCATTACACTGGGCTATGCATGCAGCCCCTTCTGTCAGTCAGAGCAGCATCAACGGTGCAAACTGGAGATTGTGTCGGTTCTACACTTTGTGCAACATGAACGAAATGCGTAAAAAGCCTTGCATTAGGCCTTTACTCATTTTTTTTATTTTTTTATTGTGTTTTAGCCTATCATCGACTCTTCACAATTACAGTTCATCTACAATTTACAGAATTACGCATTTCGTTTACGTTACACCCGATTTTAATCTATCTGTATGGCAGAGAGATGGGGCGGAACATAACGTATGTTTCTGCCACTCCCTTCCTCTCTGCCATACAAACACTACAGCATTTGCGCCGGCATGGATTTTCAGGTCGGCACAAACGCTATGGATTCCCCTGGAGTCCGCCGACATTTTACACCAGCAAAAAGCAGGCGCACTCCATAGGATTCCATTGTAAATGCTGCCTTTTTACAATCCCCTTTTCCACTGCGCCGTGCAAATGATGAATCTTTGGCAGTGGGGACCTAGGTAGGTCGAAGTGTAAACGTAACCGGTCGCGCCACCAGATTACGGCAAACTCCGCCAAAATGAGCCCCTATATGATCAACAAGTTATCTGCTGCTAGGCACCGAATTGGGACCAATTTCTCTTACACACCTCAGGCTTTGCTGAGTTTTCGCAAACACTTTTTCATAGAACGCTGTTATATGTTAAAACCAACTCCCCATGACATTTGTCAAATTCTTGACTCCGCCCATTAGAGGAACATTTCGAGAAGTTGCCATTGAAGTCCTTACTTTGTGTGATTTTGTCCTTTTCCAATATGTTTCTATTCTAACCATGCTAATTTTGCATAGGGAAGTATCTCTTTATGCACGGTTTTGTCCTGTCTGTTTTAAAGTATATTATTGTTTATTTATATTGTATATATGCAGGTCTGGTAGAATATTTTTTGCACCACTCTGCCCCAGCTTGTTATGCTATGTTCATGCCACATACAAACAAATCTATTAAGAAAAGGAAACCAGATAAAATCCTGTTAATTGGTATGCTTGAAACTGCCAGTCTCATTTGACAAACATTTTTAATTGCATGCAAGGAACCGCCGATGCTGGCTCTTGCGTGCTGTGGGGTCTGCTGCGCGCAATTTTAAAGGTTTATGAGGCAGAGGGGAGACAGAAAGACAAAAAATTAGGCATCTCTTGGAAATGTAAACTCTGCTCGCAAATACACACTGCTGGAGGCGTTTACTAATGGATTCCCATGGAACCCATCTGGTCTTGACCATGTGCAAAATCGGCGGAGTCCATAGGAATCCATTCATCGTATGCCTGCATGGAAATCTCGCGCAGGTGTACAACGAGGCGCACTAACGAGACAGAGGAGGGCTGTGCGGTGGAGATCTCCTCCATGCCCCTCCACTTCGTCGCTGCTCAAAATGGAGGCGGCGTGTGAAATGGAGGCGTACAAGCATAATGCCCCACTTTTACACCTCGTTTAGGAAGAGGCTGTATATGATTAAATAGCAGCGGGACATCATGGTGGACCCCTGGAGCACTCTCATATTGGACTTGGCCATGGCAAAGCATTGGCAGGTGCAGACCGCTCCATTTGATAATGTCGGCTGGAAAAATCCGCCCGGTAGGTGACTTTTTTTCGCCTGATCCCTAAAATACTTTCCCCAAATATTCTAGGACATGTATCATTTTATATCATAAATTCCAGTCCTGGAATATTTGGGGAAAGTGTTTGATTTTACTGATGGTGTATTTTTTGAGAAATGTCCCCCCCCCCCGGGGAGTCAAGTCCCAGGCGACTTCATCACTGGACACCATTGAGACATGCTCGCCTCCGTGTCTTTAATAGAATCAAGACTGCCCTGCGCTGTAAGCCTGTGCAATCTTCACTATGCATGTCTTTTGGGTATAGGCAGCAGCGTGCCTTCTATCATGCGCGTCAGCACCTTGGGCGACCCCCTAGGATGCAGTCTAGCGCTGCATAAATAAACAGATAGACCATAGACCAGCAGACGGGAATCCAGCCCTGCCCCAATGCTTCGCGGCGTGCAATCTCTGAAGAATTCTGCCTCGTGTAAAGGTATTTCCTGCGTCTACTTATTTTGCCTGCGCAGTGGTTACTTGTAATGGATGTGGAGATGCTGCTGTGCTGATAAGGCGAACGTACTAAACTAAATTACACCTGCATATCACACCTCCCAGTTATAATATCATATCCTGCTTTCTAGGAAAAGGATGCATCCAGAAAGCCAGAGGGAAAGACAATATACACATGAAACCCCCCCTACGCAGGATTCTAATTAGAATAATAGCACCATTTGTTTTATGGTCTTCCACGCTGCGCTGCTTGACGTTCCTGCTATTTTGAACACATTTTAGCATAATTCATTTAAATATTCCTCCAAGCAGTCTATTTTTTCTTTTTTTTCTGTGAGAGCGCGAACAGGGACTGTCGTAGCCCCTCAATGGTGCTCTGAAAAGCAGCTTCACAGAAATATGAAAGAGAATTGGTAAAGAGAAGCAAAGGCAGCGCCGGATATTTCTAAGGCATCAGCAGTGTTTAGGGTGTAGTGAAAATATATTATAGAAATATTTTCACCGGAAATACTCGCTGGTTTGAAAAAAAAAATCTCAATCTCTCTCTCTCTCTCTCTCTCTCTGTCTCTCTCTCTCTCTCTCTCTCCCTTTCTCTCCCCCTCCCTCCCTCAAGTTTTTCTCATTTACTTGTTCAATAAACAGCAGAGCAGAGACATAAAGCCATTTCAACTGTTGGTGGGTTGACCACTTAACATTTGCTAGCAGAAGGTACAAGATGATATGTCCTTTTTTATGCGCCTGTACACAAGTGTTTCTAGGCGCGACAATACAAGGATACTTGTCAGTTTCAGGGCGCTTTGCAGCTCTTGCGGAGAGTTCAAGATGGAAGACCACTGTGGGTATCAGGCGGCAGGCAGTTCGGCGAGTGAGGCGGGACAGATGGTTGCAGGCTGGCCTACACGGCGGCTTGAGGTCAGGAATTGTTGTCTCACTGCTGGCTGGTGGGTCTGAAGCACTGGTCGAGGCGTTGAGGACGGCCTTAGCGAATGCGGCTGACAATAGTCTGCGGTGCAGTCGGTAGCAGGTCGAGGGGCTCGAAAATGTCCTTTAAGATGGATGCTGGCTGATGCTTGTCGATGCACTTCTTCTAGTTTCTTCACTGGGCTCATGGCGTCCTTTAAAGCGGACGCCGCAAAGCTGAGGAGAGTGTTGCAGGCAACGGCCTTGTCCTTGGTTTGGTTAAGAGACTTTCTGGCACTTCCCACATAGGAAGCTTGTTTGCAGAGCGGAGCAGGGTACTCTGTGTGCTGGCTGGGTACCGGTTCTGGAGCTGCCAGAGATGTCTTTTTAATTGTGAGCACCTCTGTTTCAAACTATAATAAATGTCTATCCTAGTAAGCCTGGTGGCATGTTAAACTGTAAATATAAGCCATTTCTGATTATGGCATGTTGACTAATGGGGTCACACAATTATACAGCGAAGCATTTGGACATTAAATTTGGTCAGCTTGGTGACCACTGCTACATGCGATTCGAATGTATTGACAGCAGGCTATGCTGTGTGCTGTCTGGGTACCAGTTCTGGAGCTGCTGGAGGGTCCTCTGGATTCAGTATCTCCCCCTGTTCCCTGGGAGATGTTTAGGGGAGGGATCTTGCTTCCCTCTTTGGAAATCCTGGCCTTCCTTCAAAGCATCCAGAAGCCAGGCTCAATGCTGTCGACTACCCGAGACAAAGAGACAAAGGTATTTGAAGACAACCTACCACCATGGTCCACCTTAAGAGACCAAAGTGACTTTCATGCCCCCCCCTTCCTGCCTTTTAAAGACCTATACTTGAACAATGACATTGCTACTGAAATCATTTGCCTGAACACCCCTACTTATCAACCCAGAGTGCCCTTTCTTCTCAAAGTCTGTGTTCTCTGTTTCCTTCATAGGGGTGCGCCTTCAGTGTTTTTAATTAGTTGCGTGAATTGGTTGTTTTAATGAAAGTGCCTATTTTTATCGAACCTTGGTTGGACATCCTTTTATTTTGGTACATCTGTACTAATGTTGTTTGTGTTGCAACTGTATCAGCTCACACCCCTCCTGAAGAGTATAGCCTGCCCTTGGCCTCCTCTACCAAAAGAGGACAAGGTTGTATACCTATCTAGCTGTGTCTATGTCATCTTTATTATTGTGATCACTGCTGGTTTAGTAGTATAAGTGTGGAGCTGAGTAGGCATTTAAGACACTACTCATCCCTGCAATCCTGCAGGGCAGCAGTAATTTTGTCACAGTCGGCAAAACAGGAGCAAGCCACTTCTTTAGTATAGCCACTATTATATGTTTCCAATACATGGACAAAACACATATTTAGTATTTTTGGCAATACAGGGACAACACACATCTCTAGCAGAGCCAGCTTCAAAGTCTGAAAGTTGCCCAATGCATGACTCCTCAAGCCAGTCCTGTTTTCTGCCCACTGCATGCTGGGACGTGTAGGCCCATCCATACAATGGGAAAAAACGAACTACAAGCTTCAGTATGCAATTGAGACAAAAATCAGGGCTGGCTTGAGGTATCACACATGGAACTGGAAAACCTGGCAGGGGAGCACCATGATCTGTTGACAATGCAAGTTAAGCACACATCTCGTGTATATCTATGACTAGGGACAACAGATATCTTTTGCAAGGCCACCATTATCTGTCAGGAATACATGCCTATTTCTAATTGTTCCTATACTCGGATTGGGAATTATAAGGTTAGGGACTGCTTTCAGGATAATATGGAAAATAGCCAGGTTTTGAGGACATTTTTGAAGGAAAGGTAGTTCTCGTGCGGCGGATGTGCAGAGGAAGAGTGTTCCAGATGGTGGGAGCTAGGATAGAGAAGTGTTACGCTCACCTGACTCCCACGGAGGCGCTGGCCTGGTTCGCGCTGCTGTGACCTCTTCTAAGGTGATGCGCAGGGTTCGGAAGACGGACTGGACCAGGCCCCCGAATCTGGCTTGTCTGGCTCGCAGAAGTATCCTTCTGTAGGTGAAAATAGGGGATTAACTGTCTGCGGGGTAATGCAATCGGCCTCCCACTTTCCCCTCTCACCCTCCTCGAAACCCTTCTGTGATTTCTCGTAGCGTCTCACCTTAGGGTCTGGAAGGATGAGCTCTCCATCCTGCTTCTGATGCAGGGGCGCGTTGGTATCCAGTTACTTCACTGGATTTTCGGATTGGTGAGAACCAAACTTGCTTGGCTTCCAGGTAAGTTTTTTGATAAGAGGATCCCCTTGTGTCCATGCAATAATGTACTAATGCTAGTGTCTTTTTCCCCATAGGGGCCGGGGTACGGAATGCCGGGGAACAGGCACCGACCCGAGATGAGAGGTGAAATCCTTGTAGAAATCAGGTAAGTCTTTAATGAGCGTTTTTTGGTAATGTCTTTTCATTCGCTCATTAACGCTGATGTCTCTTTTTCCCCTTAGGGGCCGGGGTCCGGAAATGCCAGGATGTGGCGCGGACCCGAAATGAAGAGGGAATGAATCAACAGGTAAGTCTTAACATGGAGATTTAGCTTTCCTTATTCCCTTCTCTCTCTCACCTTTTGTTCTGGTCTTTTTCTCCCTAGGCGCTGGGGCGTGACTGTGAATCCGGATGATCGCTGCTGAACATGGAGGCGCCCTGTAAAGGTGAGTGGAATGCGGCGCTGCAGCGATCGACGCGATGAGCTTTTAAATAAAAGTCTTCCTTTTCTGGATTGTCGGCGAGATGTCTCCGGGATGCGGATTTAGCAGGTAGGGACTTTTCCTTCTTCTGTTCTCTTCTTCTCTTCCTTTGCAGGTGATCCGGGATGCTGGCAGGCGTGGCAGAAGTCAGGATGCAGGAGCAGACACGGTGATCGTCCAGCTGCTAGATGCAGAACAACGCGAAGCACGTGTGGCTGTTCGGGTGGGGTTTAAATAGCCTTGGAAGAAGTTCCAGGTATGTATCCTTCCTCCAATCAGGTATGTATCCTTCCCCAACCACGCCCGGATGGTGAATTAGTCCCACAGGTAAAGTAGTTCCTTTCAGCCCTCAAGGAGGCCGGGATCCTGCAGCATGGTCTGCATCAGGTAAGTGCACCCAAGCACTCCCATAATGAGCCTGGCGCCTATGGCGCCAGGACTGATGTCTTTTATGAGCCTGGCGCTATAGGTGCCAGGACACTGTCCAAAGGGCCCCTATATGGGGTTGCTGGGTCCTTCCTTGGGGACTGGATGTCCGCTTTCGGGGACGCAGGGCTTGAACCAGCTCCCCGTGAGCGGGCATCATGACAAGAAGGCCGAACCGCCAACTCTGTGGAGTTGTAAGGCGGGATATCAAGGAGGACAGCTGAGCCCAATCATAGGTTTCTGGGGGGTTTGCACTGGATGATTTTATTCTGTAGGAACTCTGGTCTTGTATTATGGATGGCTCGTTGTGTGATGCACATGGTTTTGAAGTTCGCTTTTAGGCTAATAGGGAACCATTGTCATACTCTGAGGGCGGGGGTGATATGTTCTCCCCGGGACAAGAGGGCAAGGAGCAGTCTGACTGCTCAGTTTTGGATTTGATGCAGTTTCCTGAGCTGGCGTGCTGGGACGCCAAGATAGAGGGAGTTGGCGTAATCGAAACGGGAGATGATGATAACCAGTTTTGCGGAGACTCTTTGAGGATAGGAGAGATAGGGATAGAATTGTTTTAGGATGCTTAAGTAGAAGTGGCAGGTTCTGGACCAATGATTTGTTGGAGAGGGATAGGGTCTGCGTCCATAGTGCATCCAAGATTTTTAACAGAGGTGGAGGTGGCTTCCAGGGCTTTTGGCCAATGTAAAGTTTGGGGAATCAGAGCAGGTTTGCCACATATTAAGGATTTCTGGTTTGCCCGGGTTGAGGATTAGGTGGTTGCTCATCATTCAAAGGTCGATATCGGAGAGGCAAGAGGTGAGATCAGGAAGTGGGGAGGCTGGAGTCTTGGGAATTTTGAAAATGATCTGGGTGTCATCTGCGTAATTGTAGCAGGCAAGGTTGTGAGAGTAGACAAGAGCCTGAAGTGGGTTTAGGAAGGTGTTGAAGAGGAGGAGTGAAATGGAGGGTCCTTGTGGCACCCCTTTTGTGACGGGGTGAGTGGCAGAGGAGAAAGGTGGGAGAATGATTTGTGAGCAAATCGAAATAAAAGAGGTGATCCAATTAAGAGCAGAATCTTTGATGCCTAGGGTGAGGAGCCTGTTCCTGAGTATTGAGTGGTCAATGGTATCAAAGGCTGCGGAAAGGTCCAGGAGGATGAGCGCAGCACACCCTTCTGAGTCAGCCGTTCTTTTTAGGTCGTATCTGATAGAGAGCAGTGATGGTTCTGTTCAGAACCCTAACTGGGCTGGGTCGAGGAGTCCATTAGCGTCTGTGAAGCAATTCGTTTAGCAATGAAGCAGGTGTTTGAGATTGGGTGGTAGCGTGATGGGGAGAGTGGGTCGAGGCTAGATTTTTTGAGTCGCGGTTTGACATGAGAGGTTTATTAAGCCTCTGTCAGAAATACATGGGAAAAACACATCACTAGTATAGCCTTCATTATCTGTTGGCAACTTTCCATGTCCATTAGATTTGAAGAAGGGGCGTGGCTGTCATTTAAAAACTGTGTTTGCTAGAGCACGTAGCCAGCTCAAAGATATCATTTATAGCATTTTTTTAAATCACGGGGGGTGTCTGAAGGCAGTGGAATATTCAAGACTTCATAGTCCCGTTGAGGTTAGCTTTGCAACACTGCCTTGCCCTTTGATGTTAGATATCATTTTCAGTGTACACCCAACAAGTCTTCACTCTCAAGGGAACGTGGAAGCACCAGGGTATCCTTCTGGTCTGGCAGTTGATGTAGGCTATGAGAAAGACAGGCTTGACATGGCTTTTGGGGGGCACCCCTTTTGAAACCTTGATTCGTTGACAAACAAGGCACTGCACGTAAGGTTATTTGTTTCAGTTTTTGTACATAGATGGTACTCAATGCCAACGCGTAGCTAGCAGTTGAAGCTTGGATAGAAAGGATAGAAAGGACTTGCACATTAAGTGCTTACGCAAGGCTGGAGGTTCACATAAGAGCAAGTACGGGTGCTTTCTGGAGGTGAACTGCTGATTTCCATTTCTTTGGATAAAGGCCCAGGGTGAGAAAGGGGAGGGAGCATAGGGTGTGAGGTAAAGATTGTGGACAGTTGGTAGTGATAGTTTAGGTAGTTGACTTCTGAACGTGTAGCTAACTGACAGGCATTAAGGTTTATTAATTGTTGATGGTAACATTGGTGGTAGGTAGAGGAAAGCTAAGATCAAGAGACTATTGGGAAGGGGCGTACAGTATTCTGAAGTGTTGGATTTTGGCAGGCTAGGAATAATTGAGATGTCTGTGGTTTAATCTGGAAAAAAATGACTTGATGGTTTGATGGGTAATACAGTAGAAGAATAGTGGAGAGGGTTTGCAGTATTTAAATCTAGTGGTATTTGTAATCCATTTTGCATGGCCTTAGGTGCACTGGTGGGTACACATGCAGGGGTGGAGGCTAATGGAGAAATCAAGATGGCTTTACCATTCTGCTTAGGCACACATGCTGAAAGATCCACGGACTGGCTTCTATGTGTTGTAACACAAGTTTAAAAGTCATTTGTATGTGTGGCATTTATGAGTTGTAAACGTAACTTGGGGAAGCCAGGAGTGCTACGGACACACCCTGGAGGGAGTAGGGTTCTAAATCTGATGCACAGGAGCTGGAATCGGGAAGGCTAATGCCACTGGGTGAGAAATTGGGTTGGGTGGAGTGAGTATAGTGAGATTGTCTGAAGTGTAGGATGGAGGGTCTCAGTCGCCAGTGCCCAGAAGGGAATCTCGGTTGCCTGTGCTGCAAGGATGCATTGGCTGGGATTGGATTTAAGTTGTTGCTTTTTCTGTGGGCGGTTTAGCCTTTTTGCTCTAGGTGTGTCTTAGTTGGTATGTTGAGTGTAGGGGTAGAGGATGTATGTGGGGAAACCTTGGGGCAGTGGGGACTGAGTAGTGAAGTGGTCTTTAGGGGAGTGGAGCACTTGAAAAAGTGAATGAAGTGTCTGCTTTTAGTCAAAAATGTAAGTATATTCATCTGGGGGAACTATTTTTACTCTTGATGTGGGGGCTTCAGCACGAAACTTTGAATACCACTGGAGTAGAGAATGGATGGGAATAGTTCCTGAGCAGAACTCAGTAGGGATCCCAGAGTAGGCAGCGTTCTTATAGGTGCCTTAGATCTCTGTGCTGCAATATCAGAGCAAGTATTCAACCCCTTTTCTGTCCGATTTGAGATATAGATAGTCAACCAGATTCACCACCCCCGAGACATCATCCTTTGTGTTGATCCTCTTTCCAATGTCCCAACTATTTGATTGCACTCCCTTGGAATCCGAGATTTGGCGCAGAACGGGATTGCTTTATCACTCACCAACAGACAGCAAATCACCTAACTCCCCCTTTCCTCTCCACCGCATGCCCAGTGAGCACTGTAGTACCCCAAGGCTCCAGCCTCTTACCCCTTGTCTTCAACCTTTACATGACCCCTCTGCCCGGGCTCATACGCTCCCATAACCTCACCTGCTATAACTATGCTGATGACACACAAATCATCCTGAGAATTCCCAAATCGAGCTCCGTTTGCGCCCTTATTTAGCAGCATGTCTCACAGACATTGACCTCTGTATGACGGGTCACCATCTCCTTCAGAACCCAAGGAAAATGGAGATCATGGTTTGTGGCAAAACATCTCTATTCCCTCAACCGTCTGCCTGGACACCCTCCCTCTGCCCTCCCCCCTACATCCACAATTGTCATAAACCTTGACTGTACAATAGACAATTAACTAACTCTGTCACACCACATTAACAATGTATCCAGATCCTGCCATCTCCACCTTAGGCTTCTGAAATGCATCTTCCCTTACCTCGCCTAGCCCAATAGACTGGCTGCAATGATATCCATTGTCGTGTCCAGACTTGACTATGCAAACTCCCTGGGGGCACCACCTACCAAGTAAACAAGCTCCAAAGAACCCAAAACCCAGCTGCTAGACGAATACTTGCACTCAGACAAAGGGATCACATCCCACCTGCTCTGCGCACCCTACACTGGCTCCCAATTGGACGAAGGTCCACCTTCAAAATCCTGTGCATTACAGACAGAGCGGTGCACAAAGCCGGCCCCAAATACCTTCAAGAAAGGATTATGCCTTACCTTCCAACCCGTACTCTAAGGTCAAGCACGGCCCTCCTAGTGGTTCCTGCTTCCAATTCAGCCACGATTGGAGGGTCCACCTACTCAACCCTGTCACAAGAACCACCTAGTTCTTCCACAGCTATATGGCTGCCCTGGCACGTGTGATTGCCACTTTCACCTCTAACTTCCAGTGCTAAGCGGATGACACGCAACTATCTTTCAGGCTACCCTCAGCCGCCTCCTCCTCCTCGCTCATATCTGACTGTCTGTCTGCTATTCAGTCATGGTGTGCTGCAAACAACCTCTGCCTCAAAGCCACTAAGACTGAGGTCATTGGCATTGGGACACCTGCTCCTGCTTTCCCACTTTCACTCTGGCTGGCTTCCCTTGGCCATGCACCTGCACCCGCCTGCGAGGCAAGAAACCTTGGGGTCATCTTTGATTCCACTCTCTCCTTCTCCTCTCACATTTCTGACATCTCTAACAATTCTAACCATCAGATAGACTTCTTCAGAGGTACTCTACCTTTTCTCCCTTTCCCCCAGCTACTCAATGTCTCCAGAGCCCTGGTTCTCTCCAGGCTGGACTATTGCAACCACCTCTTCCTCAACCTCTCTTCTTCTGCCCTGCACCCTCTGCAACCCATCCAGAACAGAACCGCAAGACTTATCCTTGGCCTCAAGCCCAGGGACCGCATCTCTCTGGTGCTGAAATCCCTACTGGCTCCCCGTGGTGGCAAGCATCAATTGCAAGACCATTCGCATTGTTCACAAGACTTTCTGGTTTTCTGGGG
This sequence comes from Ambystoma mexicanum, assembly GCF_040938575.1. Lineage (NCBI taxonomy): Eukaryota > Metazoa > Chordata > Amphibia > Caudata > Ambystomatidae > Ambystoma > Ambystoma mexicanum. Next base: position 304,708,642 of record NC_090927.1, on the reverse strand, counting down.
CCTGGGACCTACCAACCTGCCTACAATACTGTCCTTCACAAGCCCTCCACTCATCTACCTCCAACCTTCTACGAGTGAGCCGGTTCTCCCAACAGAGATTTGGAGGGAGATCCTTATCCTCAGCAGGTGCCTCCTTCTGGAATACCCTCCCTGCCGACCTCCGTCTTGAGCCAGATCTCCTTAAATTCCGGAAACTCCTCAAGACCATCCTCTTCTCCTCTTCCTTCTCTCTCCCTCTACCCTGCTAACCTAGTTCCATGATATTTCCCTCTCTCCCTCCTCTTCCTACAGCATGCTTGCTGACTGGCCGCCTGGTGTACCTCAGAGTCTCACTGGTCCCTGGCACCCCCGCCCCTCCTCCATCGCACTTGCCTCAGGGCCCTACACCCCTCCCACACTCATTGTACTTGAGAAATTAACCCAAGAGAGTGGCTCTCTCTGCACTTACCCGAGTCTCAACCCACCAGGTGCACTTGATCCTCACCTTCCCTGTGACCCTCTGTGCACTTGCTCGATCCATACGCACCGCGCCTGAAGATCGTCTTTCTGTTCTCCCTTGTCCTCACCCCTTATTTGCACTGTTAAAATTGCAAAATCACTGTCAGGCCTATCTGCAGTATCCCGATGTGTTATACTGTATTTTGTATGCAGTTACTATGTCTGTGCAGACTATTATCTCAGAATTTCCAGGGCTGCGAGCAACTGTTTTTCCCCATGGTCCCATCCTCCTTGAGTGCTTTGAAATGCTTGCCTGTGTATAGGTGCCATATAAATAAACAATACCATACCACTGACATTGTGGAACTCATTACCTCCCCGCATTCGATACAGTCAAGACTACATGACTTTCTGGACAGGACCCAAAACCTGTCTTTTACACTAAAATCATGAAAGGGACTGTTTTGGCCTATCGACCTACCATCCACGGCCAAGTAATGGCTTGGACCCCATCATTACGGGTAGGTGAGAATAACCGGGACATGGAAGCTCTGAGAAATCTGACCATTCGCACATTGGGTGTGCGCTCACTTGGGTTTTTTTAACATTTTTAAATGAAAATGAATGATGGTAGATCAGCCTCTGGAAAATTTGCTGGGCTAATCTGCACACATTTCCCTATGCTCATCGCACAACATACACAGAGACATAGACATGTGTACCCTGGGTGGACACAGCCTACAGGTGCCGTCCCCCCTGTCATATTTAGTTGGAATATGACAGCCAAGAGTACATTAAGGCATCTCAGAAGGGGGAAGGCAAAACCTTACTCTTGTCATGGCCAGCCTAATTAACTAAGAAAGGCTCCATGAATCATGGATCCGCCCTGCCCTTTGTTAGCTGCTGGTGACAGCTTCACATACTAATCAGAGTTCATTCAAACAGGCGCACGGGGGGCCTGGTCGCAGCACTAACAAAGGACAGGAAAATCCCAACAACTTTTTATATGCACTGTGTCAACCTGAAGCCAGCTCCCTCCTCGAAGTATCAAGGGTAGTGACCTGTCATGTCTGGGACAGCTGTTTACAGTAGTCCTCCCTGCAGGGGGACACCATTCAGAAGGTACAAGTATTTTGGTTTGAGGGCGACCAAAAATCTGGTCTCTCTGCAGCTTCAAGGGAGACCTGCTGGTTTAATCAGGAACCACAGAGAGCTCAATTAATCAGAGAGACCCTTTGATCCACAACAGACAGGAAGATGGGTGGGACATAGTAGTACATGTTTCCACCCCTTTACCTTTTCTGTTGCAACGCACTCTGGTTATGACCACATGCATACAGGAGATTGTTGGTGGGGACCCAGGATTGGTTCATTAAGGTAGGCTTAGCCTACACAAATCACTGTGGCCCATTTGGCTTTAAAAGAGGGTTGAGCCCCTCTTTTGGGGAGATCATCTGAAGAGTTTGCAATGAGTAACAATAACTCATTTGGACCCTGGCTGAAGGTACAGTGTTCCCCTAGAGCTTCCGCCAGTGAAGGAAGGGCAGGATTTCAAAAGAGGGAAGCAAGATCCTCCCCTAAACATCTCCCAGGGAACATAGGGAGATACTCAATCCAGAGGACCCTCCAGCAGCTCCAGAACCGGTACGCAGCCAGCACACAGCGTACCCTGCTGTCAATACATTCGAATCACGTGGAGCAGTGGTCACCAAGCTGACCAAATTTGATGTCCAAATGCTGTCGCTGTATAATTGTGTGACCCCATTAGTCACCGTGCCATGATCAGACATGGCTTGTATTTACAGATTAACATAGTTTGAAACAGAGGTGCTCACAATTAAAAAGACATCTCTGTCTTTGGGAACTTCGTGTTCCAAAAGCTATCATGAATTTACATGGGATTCAACTTTGAACCTGCCCAGCTGGCACTGTAGGACTGGTGCTAAGAGTAACAGGGGACTATCTCAGAAAAGCATTATGACCGGGGGATCTGATTAGCAGACCTCCCTTTAAGAAATACAATTATCTACATGAAAAAGACTTTTACACCCTTGCAAACGGCATTCAGTCACACTGACAAATGCAGTAATAGTGACTGCACTGCCAATGTGTTGTTTCCTTGTATTCCCAACTTGCACACTGCTGACGTTTGATGCCAAGTATTGCTGATGCACTCAGAATAGTTGTAGCTAAATGATACTCTCATGAATATGTCAAATCACATTGTTTATCTAGGCTTTCCACTCTACTCTGAAGAGGTCTAGGTTATTTATGGGTAGATTATATGACAAGCTAATTCATCTGACTGCTCAGATGCGCAAGATTTGTGTTAAATATTGCGCATTTGCATTGCGGCCACGTATACGTTCTTACCACGGGAAAATTATTCCAACATTACTTTTTGGTACTTTGCATCTTCCAGTGCAGTCTTCACTGGATAAATTGGAAGGTTATTTATGGAAGTGATGCCAACGTCTTCCCAATTGTATACCAATTGCTTTTATTAGAGTCAAACTCGGGATACAATCTCTAGATTCGATCATTGTATATAAAAAACGTATGTTATTCCACAAAATACTGAACCCAACGGGAAAATCCTTAAATGTAGATTTAAACAGTATTTACTTGACTGGCACTTCCTCTATCATGCTCAAAATATATACAGAGTGTCTAACAACTTTTGAAAAATAGGCTCCAATTGTGAAATTTTGATGATCAATCCCAATAGAGTGAAATCCAAAATTGTGGGATTGGTGCCATCAGAACGAAAACATTCAGAATGATAAAATGTATGAACATTATAAACAGACAACAAATAAAATAAACACCTTACCAGGATATCCGACAACGTTTCCCGATATAAGAATCAGAATGACATATCTCAGATTCAGTCTAAATATGCCATGTACATTGGATATCGTGGGGCCCCGGAGAGGGTTTGAGCCAAAAGACAGAGCAGAGGTCAAGTCCTAAAAATTAAAGTGGGGGGACTCATCAACAAATGCAATGGGATGTGATGTCGCCAGAAATTAGCATATCAAGTGAAATAGGCACATTTCATTACATTTCCTTTGCATAATCACCCAAATTGCACAGGGCGAATGGCATTTGCCTTCCATAAAATCAACACACACACAAAACCAAGACAGGATATTTTCTTCTAATAGTGACGTTAAAAGGTGTGCATGTTTTAAACTCCAAGAACCAATACACATGTTTCTCCTAGGACTTGCAATTCCGAAATGGGACTTTTCTCCTTTAGTTGTTTGTTATTTTTCCTCAGGTTATATCATGTAGTGGTGAAGTGTCTGGCTTACAAACCTGACGACTGTGGTTCGATCCCCATGGTCGGCTTTAATGCATACATTCAAAGAAGATATTCAATGTTTCTCATTTTAGCTTGGGGGGAGAGGGGAGGGACTGAGTCCACCCTCTGAAAAAAGTGGGTGGACTCGGTTCCCCGTGAGTACCCTCGACTTGAGCACTGAGATAGAGGGTGTTGTCTGTGCAAATACAGGAAAGAAACATGGAAGCACCTCACTCTTGAAGGTCCAGGAACTAAGTAGGCCAGGCACCAATACGATTTGTATCTGATCTACTTATGGATCGAGCTGAAAGTCTGTGATGGATATTGTTTACAGGTTCAGACAAGTCGGTAATAATTGCACTTGTTCACTTTATCAAGGCTGTATAGCTGATGCTATGAGAGCCTTTTATGCAGGGGTATTAAATCACGTTACATTGGAATATTTTATTATTTTACTTTTTAGAAATGCTGAGTATTGTAGATGAATATTAGTACATGTTTTAGGTCTTAACTTATATGCTCCCAAATGTTATAGTGGGTGTGAAGCATTTGATGATTATACATTTTTACTAATTTATATGTGTTTTATATATTGACTATATGTTAGTAATTGTGAGTTATAAACATTCTTTTTTTTCTTTATACTAAATGTGTAAGGTTTTGAAAACCAAATCACAAATAAAAAAGAAATATATATAGTGTTTAGCATTTCAGATGTATGTTACTCTTGAATTGCAGACAGATAATGGTGGTGACATAGAGATGCGAGTTGTCCCTGCATTGTGGAGAGCTAATGGTGTTTATGCAAAACATATGTTTTCCCAGTTTCATGTGTTAAAACCGCGGCAAAAATGGCAGTGGACACAAAGTATTGCAGCAAAAATGCTGTGGTTTTGACGCCACAATCCATGTAAAGGATGCAGAGGACACCCACGCAACCGCCATTCCCCTTAAATGGTGTAATGGGGTACACCTTCAACGGGTCAAACCACGTCATTTTTTGTACAGGCGAAAGTTTTGCCACGATTTTATCACTGCATACCGTTTTCCCTGTGTTGCCGATAGTAGTAGTTATGCTACTGATTTGTGATGACCCTCTCTTGCAGACAGATACTTGGGGCTCTACTAGAAGAATGTGTTTTCCTTGCATTGCTGCTAGATACCAGGGCCTATACAGGAAATGTGTATTTTCCCTGTGAGGCCTGTAAATACTAATGGGTACAATGAGAATGTGTGCTGTTTCTGTATTGCTGTTTTTTTATAGTGGCTATTCTGGGGATGTGTATTGTTCCTGTACTGCCAGCGCATAATGTCAACTGTAAAGCAAATGGCACATAACCGTGTGTAGACTAAAGATGTGGGTTGTGTGATCGGGTCAGAGACCCGAGCCTATCAAGAGGAGATGGGGACCCTTCTCAATGACAGGATTTCCCAGAGCCAGTCCTGACCAGAGGTGGGGTGTGGGAGTTGAGAGGGCCACAGTCCCTCTACCTTTAACCAGTCACTGGCTACATGAGCTGAGTACCACCTTTTTTTGCCACACACCTGTTCTGCACGAAGCTGAACAGTATTTGTTCTCTTGCTCCATAGGACTACATCACCCAGAAGGCATGGCAGTGGAAGTTAGAGTGGGTAACCTAACTGAGAGAGCAAGCGAAGAACTTAAAGATTGCGGAACTGTCCGTACGCCAAACTGTCAATCCAGATGCTCCAGGTAGTCCTGATAGTAACTCTGAAATTGACTGTGCTTTGAGTGGCCGCTATCACCAAACACTGGTGGACCCATTTTCCAAAATTGGGCAAGGCTTAAAGTCTGGTATATGTGTATTGTAAACGTTAACACAGCTGCTGGGGAAAAGTAACCTAGCAGTTGGCCTGGGGAAGCCAATGGCAGGGTCAGGTGGGTGTGTTCAAGTGAGGAGCAGGTGGACCAAAAGACCAGATGGAGGAAGAACGGTGTAGTTGAGCATGGAGGAGAATTTGCAAGAGTGAAAGGAGGGTGGCTGTAGAGAAGGTGTGGGTGGTGTGCAGTGCAGTAGTAGTGTCGAGGGGAGAGTAGTAGAGAATGGAGAGAGTAATAGATAGGGAGGAACAGTAGAGAGTGGAAAGCGAAGAGTGGTAGAGAGTGGCGAAGGGAGAGTAACTGTAGGTGAGAATGGTAGAGAGTGTAGAGGGAGATTAGTAAAGAGTGGAGTGAAGAGAGTAGTAGAGGGTATAGAAGAGAGAGTAGTAGTGTAGAGGGGACAGTCGTAGAGTAGAGAGGGTCGAGTAGTAGGGAGTAAGATCAGAAGGTTGAGGTGGACAGTAGAGAGAAGGATACAGGGAGGAGCATCAGAAACCAAAAGAGGGAGTGTGAGGGGGAAAGTGGAGATACAGTGGAAGCAGTAGCAGGGAGGAGAGTAGGATGAAGAGAAAGGAGACAGAGAGAAGCTTAGTGTGGGGAGTACAGGGGTGCTGGAGGAAAGGGTGAGTGGAGCCTGCGTGTTTGAAAGGCACATATCCCAGTTATAAAACGTTAGTGATTCTTGGGGACTCCTGGATAGAATTCACCTAGGATTCCCCAGATGGAGATAGAGAGAACAGTTGTTTGCCTTTAGGACATCACAAACAGACAGAATATGAGATAGTCGGGGTTACCCCTTCTCTACTGACAATCTTAAGGAGGTTAAGGAGAAAGCCCAGGGAGGACAGGAGACAAGGACGAACCTTAGTGAGACCATTTCCAGAAGCTTCAATAAAACCCATTGAACCTTCTCTGCGAGTTGGTGTGTTCTTGAGGCCCTCTCTGACAGTGCTCGCTGTACTGCAGACATATAATGGTGGCTGAGCCTGAGATGCGTTTTGCCCCTGCATTGCAAATAGTGGTGTCTATACTCGAGATGTGATTTACCCTTGTACTAAAGACACAAACAGTAATAATGGCTACATTAGAGGCCTGTGATGTCTAGTAATAAAAGCTGTAGTGATACGGGTTTTCCCCCGTATGACTGACAAATGACTACACAGTGGATGTGTGTTGTCCCTGTAATGCCAAGAGATATACGCAGCTATAGTGAGGTGATAAGAACCTGGCCGGTGAGCCAATCCTAGCCAGCCAGCCAAGATGGAGCGAAGCAAGGGAAGCTAGATAAGTTGGCTTCTGTCGGAGACAAAGGAGGTAGCACAGGAGCGTGAAGAGGCAAATGGGGACAGTGCAAATGTTCATGTCAAGTGATAGGAGTACCTTGCCAAATGATGGCCATGCATGGCAAAAGGGGGCTGTTTTTGGACATAAGAGTGCCATACCTGCCACATGTACCTGGACATATGATGCAAACACCTGGTATATTTTATAAGCATACGAGCATATGAAGACACAGCATTACAAATTGGGTTAATACCGAGCATACAGTAGCATAAACCGACAATTGTGGCATCTGGACATATGATGGCAGAAACTGCAAATCGTGGCAATACCGGATCGATAGTGTGAATACCTTGGCATATGACTGAAATGACTGGCAAATTGCTTGAGAACCTGAGCATGGCCAAACCAAGCACATGGTGAAGGTACTTGACAATATAATAGCAGTACCTAATGAATTTTGATTATGTAGGCATATGGTGGACTTATATGCCATTGATATATGCACCTTGACATATGGTACGCATGTTGTCTATATGATCCAATACCTGCCATAGTATGTTAGTAGCCAAGAACATCAAGCCAATAGCTGCCAGTACCTGGGCATATGCTGGTAATAGTTGACACATGGTGTAAGTTCCTGAGTGTAGGATGTCTATACCGGATATATGAAGGCAATGCCTCCCATGTGATTTTAGTTCCTGGGCATGTTGTCAGGACCTTTCTCCTCGTTACAGGATAGAGGCTGGGTACGGTTCTCAAAATAGGCAAACTGAGCTACGTAACCTGTTCCCCGCTCCCTTCTGGCAGTTGCAAATCTAGACCAATCAGTGGGGTTCATGAGTGGATGAGGTAATGGGCCAGAGCTATCCTAACAGAGAAACCTTTGAAATGCAGAGTATCTCTTAAATACAGTGAGATTATGTGTGGCCAAATGCAAAGATCTTTGTTGAAACTACCATGCCTCTGCTTCTAAAGGGTCCTCTCTACCAGCTATCTGGCCGTGGATAGCAAAACTCAAATAGCGTGATGGTAGACACTTTTATCCCAGTTGATTCCAATGAACCAGGAAGAATGAGCACCGTTCCTACTTCTACTCTGAGAAATGGACTTTGGCTTCCCCAGGCACAGCGTCACAAATTTGAGCTTTTGCTAGGACTTTCAGGTTCTGTGCCAGAGATCTCTACTCTGTCTTCAGGTCAATCCTCTATTTCCATACAATCAAATAGAACTAGTGCAGAACTTTCATAGATATAGAAAATCTGAGTGAGAGTAGAGGGCACCAACTGCAACATACTGCTGCCACTCAGTCTTGGGGCGGCTCAACATTCAAACTCAGAGTCTTCTTCTGAGAGAAGCTTTCAGGATGCCTTTCTCGCTCGTGATTCCCGAGATCAAGGTCATGATGTCAGGGTTTGGTCTTGTATATACTCTAACTCTAACATATACTCTATATATGGCCACATCTAAGTCCCACAAACACCGTCCATGGGGACAATCTCCAGCTGCATGACCTTACCCTTGGATTTTCGAAAAGGGCTTGTAGACCCACTTTGGTACAGCCATGCTGAACTCGCTAAAAAGGCTGGATAATGCCACCAACCATCCAGATGAGGTTGCTCACCTCTGGAAATTAGCTGTCTTGTACAAACCCCCTCCAAGACCTAGGGTCATGGGTATGTACATCAGAGACTGCGTGTTTGGTGACCTTAGGGATCACAGCTTGTCAATGAAAAGTAACAAAAGCAATGCAGGGTGGCTGCCCCACAACTACAGCTCATGGCCTTGGGCCTTACATATATGGTTGCAAGAGCTGCACGCTACAATTCCTTAATGCGCTGCAATCAGAGTGAGACATGGCAGAACTTGTTTCAGCTCCATTCCATGTATACTCGAAAGGTATTTTACTAATCCAAAAGCTGCCTGGAATTGTAACTGGGCATGCTAGCTCGGTGTGGACGCCGCCTAAAGATCACAGACACTGAAGAGGGAAAAGGAATGAGTTGCTGATGTGTTTCACCGCTTTTACCTTAGTCATAATAATTGTACCAGAACCAAACCAGAAAAGTCCACTTGCCTTATCCGCTGCAAAGTCCTCACAAAAAGAAACATTTTGTTCTGTCATGTAGAGTTCCTAGTAGCGAGGCTTAGGCTCAGTATGATTTTTGACAGTATATTACACCTCAGTCTCTAGTTAGCTTATCTTCTTGTTTGCCTCTGAATCTGCATTTAGGTACACGATTATCTTGAAAAGAGAAACCCATAACGACTAAAAATCACTACACTTGCAAGATATAAGTCGTAAATGATAGTAAGTCTACATACTATGCATCACGCCCACAAACCTTGCAAGGAGGCTTCCCGCCTGCATGCAGCTCACTGGCAAAGCCCGAGAGTGTTCCTTCAACACAGAAAGTCTGTTGACCAATGAGGGGTGGCCTTTTCCTGATACAATGCAATGGCAAGACTGGATATTCCGGGGGCACCTACGCTTCATAGAAAGTGTAAGCAGCACTTCACAGATGAGTCCCTCCAACTCTGCTGGCATGCTATAACATAGGATGACGAGATAAACTAAATGGTCAGCACGCCCTGCTGTTTCCTGAAAGTGGCCAGAAAGCAATATCGGTTTGGATGCAGTGAAGTCTTAATGCAACACAGAAGAAATAAAGACTGGAACAACAAGTGCCACAGGAGGATGAATTGAAAACTGTACCATGGATGCACGTCAATAATAGGGGATGGAGTGCCAACCCGCCAACCATTTTAGAGGAGTCAAGCCAGTGAAAACACTGAGCGCCCCCTTAGCTGCAGCCATCAGATGAGAATGAAGATTACCCCTGCTAACTGCACAGGGAGTATTAATTCTATTAAAGACTAAGAGGCGAGCATTATGCTTCAACTTCTTTTATTGCTACTACTTAGCAGTTTCAACAAACCAATAACAAAACACTGAAAATGTTCCATAGACTTTTCTTCCTTTTGAACTACAATCCCCGTAGTCTCTGTAGTCCATCTCACTCCATGCTCAGCTATGACCACTTCCTGTCCCTGAGCTCCTCCTCTCTTTTACTCGCTCTGAATTGTCACTCTTAAACTCCACACTATGTCCTTCCAACAGAGCGAAGACTTAAACCACTCCAAACCGAATGTCGATCCTCCTCGACTCCAAGCGACTCCAGTTGCTAGTCTCCCATCTCAATTATTCTTCTGCTCTTCCCCTAGGGATAATACAAAGCAGAAAATTCAGTTTGCCGTCCATGTATTGACATTATCATATACAGCATTATCGTCCACAATATATAAATGTGTTAATATCCGCAATACATAAATTGGGCAGGAATTTAATGCCTGCCTCCTAGTCTTTAATAGAATTAATACTTCCTGCGCAGTTAGCAGGGATAATCTTCATTCTATGGCAAGACTGGAGGCGAGAATTATGCTTGTTCAAAGCTTCCCAACACAGCATCCGCTAGACTCTCGGTCGGCTTAAAATAAAACTCCTTACATGTACGATCATTCGCCCAGTCTGCAGCTAGCTTAATCTCTCTCAAAGACACTCCTGCTGTAAAGGCTTTAGATGCCATAGCCCCCCGCAAAGAATGTGCTCTGTATTTCCCCAAATCAATGTTTGCTGCTTGAATTATTTCCTTAACCCATCTAGCAATGGCGACTGTGGATACGCCCTGAAAAGGTTTCCTATGCGCTATGAGCAATTGCGTGGTACTGGCTGCTCTATGTTCTGCTGTCCTGCTTCCATACTCTTTGATACAGCTCGCTAGACACCACTTAGATTTGTTTGGAAAGTATGGATAGTGTACCGAAGAGGTCCGTGTCTTAGTCCTTTTTACTATCGCGAAAGTTACTCCCTCTGGACCAAAGGATCTTCTATTTATCTCAAGCATCTTCACATCTGATGCGCGCTTGCAAGAAATTAGGCACACAAGCATTGTTAGTTTACCCGACAATTGCTTAAGGGACAAATATCTGTCTAAAGGCCAACTTTCTAAGAGCTGAAGGAATATTGACACGTCCCAAACTGTATTATAGCGAGGCTCCGGTGGGAACCTTCAATCTGGCGCCTCGAATGAGCCTGATCACCGCTGGATGTTCTCCAGCTGGTACGCCTTCGATCGGCAGATGCCCTGCAGAGATCGCCGATCTGTAGACACCTATTGTGCGGAACGCTCTTCCGTCTTGCAACAATTGCGCAAGAAAGTTTAGGATCATCACTACAGGCGCTGAAATGGGGTGAACACCTCTCCCTTTGCACCAGCTAATCCATTTGGCCCAAGCCGCGTCGTAGCTCCTTCGAGTGGATGGCGCCCAGGATTCTGCGATAAGCTCTGCAGCTTGCGGCGAAATGCCTGGCAACGCCCAATGTCTCCTGATATCCTGCACGCGATGAGCGGGAGTGTCCCTCTCACTCTCAGAGAATGATACGACCCAACTGGGTCTGTGAGCAGTTGTTCTCCTTCTGGTAGCACTCTCGGAAGATCTACTGCTAGCTCCATAAGAGTTGGAAACCATACTTGTGACTTCCACAGTGGTGCTACTAGTAGCACTTCTGCTTTCTCCCTCCGACATTTCGCTAGAGCTCTGCTCAGCATCATGAATGGGGGGAAAAGCGTAGTGCAGGCCGTCGCTCCATTCTTGCAGGGATGCGTCCGTCCCTCGAGCACCCGGGTCCAGCCTCCAGCTGAAGTACTCGGCTGTCTGTGCGTTCAGCCGTGATGCGAAAAGGTCTGTGTAGCGGCCCCCATCTCTGATTCATCTTCGGAAATACTGTCGGATCCAGCTTCCAATTGCTGGAGTCCGTGAGGTAGCGTGAGTTCCAGTCCGCTACTACGTTTAGCGCTCCGGACAAGTACTCCGCTGTCACTGACGTCTCTGACTGAAGTCAAAAATGCCAAAAATCTTTTGCTAGTTCTGCTAGCATCTTGGATCTGGTGCCACCTAGGTGGTTTACATAGTGGACTGCAGAGATGTTGTCCATCTTTAATAAGACGCACAATTTCATCTTCCCCTTCGTGAAGGCCTTGATCGCAAAGGACCCTGCCAACAGTTCCAGGCAGTTTATGTGAAGGCAAAGTTCCTCATCGCTCTACTTCCCCCCTGTCTGCAGGTCCCCGCATCGAGCTCCCTAGCCCAACCGGCTGGCGTCGGACTCTATGATCAGGTCTGGCCGATCTCTGAAAATGGCCCGCCCATTCCAGGTGTCCATATTCTTCAACAGCCATTCCAGCTCGGTCACGGATTCTTGATCCAAAGGTACTAACTGATGATACCTTAAGCCCTGCTGCAAGTGTCTTATCTTTAATCTCTGCAGCGCGCGATAGTGTAAGGGCCCGGGAAATATGGCTTGAATGGAGGATGCCAGTAGCCCCACTATTCTCGCCAAGATCCTGATCGAAACCACTTGTTTCCGTAGACATACTCTTATCTCCCTCTTGATGTTGCATATTTTCCGTGCTGGGAGCTTCCGCGTGGCTTTCCTGGTGTCTGAGATAAAACCTAGGAAATCAGTCTCTGTGCTGGTGTGGTGTCTGACTTCTCCAAATTGACTAGAAATCCTAGGGACGATAGCAGGTCCCGCACCCATTTTGTCTGATATAGTAGTGCCTCTCGGTCCTCGGCCAGAAGCAGGAGGTCGTCCAAATAAATGATCAACCTTATACCCTTCTCTCTTATCGCTGCTGCCACTAGCTTCATCAGCTTGGTAAAGGCCCAAGGAGCGGATGCAAGCCCAAAGGGCATGGTCTTGAATTGCCTAAACCGCCCTTTCCAGCGAAAAGCCAGGAGGTCCTGAATTCCTCTGATACTGGTACCGTCAGGTAGGCATCCTTCAGGTCCAGTCTCGTCAGCCAGTCTCCTTCTCTGAGGGAGTCTCGGAGCTGGTGGATGCCCTCCTTCTTGAAATGAAGGTAGACTACCCAACCATTCAGCTCCTTCAGGTTTATGACTGGTCGCACTTTCTCCTTCCTGTGAACCAGGAACATGTTGCTTACGAAGCTCGGAGCCCTCGAAAATCTCTCTATAGCGTTCTTTTGGGCGAGCTGGGACAACTCGTGATCCAGCAGGCTCTGCTCTGCGTGCGCTAATTGCTGCTGGTGCGGCCTGCGCTCTTGTATGGGCGGTTCTACAAGTTCTAGATGCAGACCTAGTACGGTTTGCAATGCCCAAGCATTGCTGGAAAGCGCGCGCCAGTTTCTCCAGAACATACCAGTTCTCCCCCCTACCCCTACCTGAGGTTAATGTGCTACTCTCACCTTGTGGGAATCCTTGACCTCAGCCGGATCCTCTCCCTCTGCGTCCCCTCGTGAAACGTCACCTGGCTGGGAAGAAGGAATCCTGCTGCCTGTTTTCCCAGTATTGAGCGCTGGGATTCGGGGGCCCTCTGCCTCTTGGTTTCGACCAGCCGTGCGACCCCTGAGACCGGTCCCGGTAAAAACTTGGTTAGTGAAGATTTTCCGGATCGAGGCTTGACCCTTCTCCAGAGAAGTATAGGTACCGACAAACGGCCCATTTCTTTCCCAAAGGTTTCTCTGAACAGGAGTCCCTGTGCTGCTTCTCCCGCTTGGTATGATGCAAGGTCACTGAGCTTGCGATCAATCTTCAGCAATAGGCCTCTTCTTCGTTCCAAGGCGATAGCGCAGTTGGCATTGCCTAATAAGCAGACTGCTCTCTGTGCCCAGCCTGCCAGGGCGTCTGGGTCTTCTCCTTCCCCTGTGTTTCTAGCCCTCTCCGCCAGGTCCATGATCTTTGCCAGAGGACCAACTAAGTCTAGCACCTTTTCTTGGCAACTCTTCCAAGATCTGTCGATGCCTTTACAGGGTTCCTTGCTGGTTGTGGATACAAACGTAAGCATCTTGGAATCTATCTCCGGGGTATCGGCTACTTTACCCGAAAGGTCTGGTCTTGGGCACTCTGCGCGAAAGCGCTGTCGAACCTCCCTGTCGAGTGACTTCCTCAATCTTATGGTCATGTACTGTGCAACTCTTGGTGATGGTTGCAAGTCAGATGACCTTGGGTTCCGGATGCGGGTCGAACACATCTTCTTCTACCTCCTCGAGGTGTTTCTCCTTTGTGGACTCTTTTGCCTCTGCTGGGCTTGACCGCTTCCTCCTCCACTGTCTCTTCCTCGTCCTGGGAGGGCGGGTCACCTTCCATTGGCTCCTCTTCCGAGCCTGGGTCTTCCTCTCCATCACCTTGTTCCCCCGGAGTGGGGGTTGTGAGGTTCAGCACTGTCTGGCACTGCAAATATGATTAATTGAGCTTTGCAAAGGTGTCAACAACCTCCAGGGCCTTTGCTTTCGCCCTGGGGGTCACAAGAGGATTTCCTCTTAAGGGCCTGAGTACTCCCCTTAGACCATGCTTCAGAGGGTTCGGTGCAATCTTCCATACCAGTGCTATCCTTAGGCTGGTGTAGGATTGCCTACAGGGTCTCCAGCCTTTCTTGTAGGGGTCTCACCCCTTGCTCCACGGCATCCACTAGTGAGTTTCCCAGCACCTCTTTGAAGCTGGCAGCTATGTCCAAAGACTGCTCCTCTTCACTCCATTTAAATTCTGACATTCTGGATGGTTGCTGTGTGCCTGTTGTACCTGAGACAGGTGTCTAGGCACACCCACTTCACTAGCTGGTGCTTGTAGAGAGTTCTGTCAATCTCCGGTAACTACTTCTGTGTTACCTCTGTAATTATTATGCTAAAAATTATGATTTTATTATTATTATTTTTTTTATTTTAACTTATTTTCTTTGTGTATTCTGTGGCAGCACCGGGTAAATTGTTCCTTTAGTGCCTGTGATGGGCGAATTAGGTCTCAAGGGGTCCCTTTGGAGGGCTCAGTTTATCTCCGGAGCTTGGCTCGTGTTTTTCACTCATGTACAGCTCTTGCTGCAGGTCGCGATCGTGTGCGATGGTCCCCAGATATATCTCCGACTACGGCCGGTGTCAAATTGTGTCTTTATTTTCCTCCAGGGTCCGGGAGGTAGCTTCTGAAAGGTCACTGCCGTGCCCGGGTCCGTAATGTACTCGCTCTGCGTCGCACTGTAAATGCGACGCGGGCTCTGACGATCTGTGCTCCGGCCCCGCCTCCACGAAGGAGGTGACCGGAGCGGCTCGGCGATCGCCTGCCTCTTACAAGGCTCTCCGGGCTCCCGCGGGTGCAGCGCGAACTACCCCCGATGTGCCGGTGATGCGGCACAGGGTGAGTGCGCCGCAGGGCCCGTACTTCACAATATGGTTATTATCTGATTAGAATGTCGCGCCTATTGAAAAGGTCTTGCGCGCCCCACGCAAATTATTTGAGGTATGACTGTTAAGTTAATATACTGCTAAACTCTATTATATTGGTCATTATGTCATTGCTATCACATATTATTTAGGATCTCATTACCATACAACCCCTAGACATGCTATATAGGGAGATGAGGTGAAAATGTACTTATCTGCATGAAGAGCAATGAAAGAAGGGGAGGAGCTCAGGGACAGGAAGTGGTCATAGCTGAGCATGGAGTCAGATGGACTACAGAGACTATGAGGTTTTTAGCTCCAAAAGAAGATAAGTGTATTGGCAAATTTTGAGTGTTTTGTTATTGGTTTGTTGGTTTGTTGAAACTGCTGAGGAGTAGTAATAAAAGAGGTTGAAGCATAATGCTTGCCTCCAGTCTTGCCATAGAATGCTCACTTCTGGGCTGGTATTGTTAAGGAAATGTGGTTTAGCCTGCCTTACAGTACCCCAGCTGTACATGCTCAATTGGCCATGAAGGCCAGACGTGTTTTGCTTCCCTAGCCTTGCATGGGCCACTGGGCATGCAAGCTGTGGAACTGTAGGACCAAAAGTGGGTAGCGAGTGCACGCCCACCTGTATTGCTCTCCCAAAGTGCACGGACAGTCATAAATCACCAGTACAATTACGGAGCCAATACTTTGAACGCAGGAAGACGCAATAACTTGCAACCACACACTCTTAGAAAATAATATGCACTATTACGGCTATTTATTCAAAGCTTAGAAACAACCAGTGATAACATAGAAATAAATCACAGAAGAAACAGAGAATTCAAAAGAAAATACATCACCGTGAGCGTAACTGGATTCCTCATCTCGCCAGAAGCGGCTGGAAGACCCCGATAACAGCCAGGCCCAGAGCACAACAGCCCACAGGTATGCCTGACAGAAGCGTCCCCCCCTCCGGCTGAAGTCTCATCTGACCCATCAGGGGTTCCGCATATATGCACCCTTCAAAAAGGGGTGGCGATTTCTCGAACCTTCTGGCAACGCACTTGCGCATTGATGAGCAGCCGTTGGTTGCCAGCTGGGTCAACCGACAGTACCCTCAAGGAGCAAAGTGCCTCCCTCCTCTAAAAACAAGACCACGGAAAACAGTCCCATAGCTCATAACAAGACATAACAAAGTTAGCTTTCCCAGCAGAAATGTCCTTGACTGCATACAAGGTTTGGAAAGCATGTTTTCTTCAGCATCGTGAATTTAACTTTCAGCAAAATGAGTGCAGCTTTTCACTGCGACATGAAGTAAATATCCATCATGGCTCTGAGCGCTCCCAGAATGCACTGCGCGCCAGCGCCATGTTTTAGCTCAAGCATAACACCACCTCCCAGCACTTTAAGAGTTGGTGACACTTCAGCTCCACCACGCTTGTCAAGAACCAGGAAAGGAGAGGTGTTTGAACAAAGCCTCCCCCCTGCATCCTGGTTCCTGCCAGCGCAGTGCATGGGAGCCGGAAGGCCCTTCAAACAGTGTGCCCGTTGGTGGAGGCAATCCAAAGCTAGAGCTGAGGTGTTGTCTACGCAAGGAAAAGAAACTTTGTGTATGTGTGTATTTATGCGTTTATGCAAGCGGTTGTGCCTGTATAAGTGTGTGAATGTGTGTCTATGTGAGTGCAGTGTGCATGTCGTAAAGTACAGCTGTGTTTTTAAATGAAACAATGAGATTGCAGTGTGCATGCTGTAGCGAATGGGTGCACCCATGAATACGAGAATGAGAGTGCAGTCTGTGGGCCTCATTACGACCCTGGCGGAGAACCATGGTGCAATTTGCGCCATGGTCCATGGCGCTAAGCTGCCAACTCCGCCATGGTGGTTGGCGGACTTACCGCCCCATGCCGACCTTGGCGGAGCGGTAAGTCCCCAATCCCCATTTACCCTTCCCCATTCCCATTTTTGCCCCATAGGGTATAATGGGAGTGGGGAAGGCGTTAATTACGCCACCGTAAATTACGGTGGCGTAATTAACAACAAGTCCCGTAGCGCCATGGATTTTTCCGCCTGCAAAAAGCAGGCGTAAAAATCACCATGGCGCTACGGGAACTCGTAGTCAGGCGGAAAGGTACGCCATGCACTACGCCGGCGTAAAACCCTCTCCGCCAGGGTCGTAATGAGGGCCTGTATGTTATAGGGTATTAGTGTGTATGTGAATCAAAGTGCTGCGTGTATGTCATGGTGTATGTGTGCTGGTGTGAATATGTATGAATAGGTGTGCATGGGGACAGCCAAGAAGAGAGCCTCTGATTGCAGGAGTCCTAAGGCAGGGAGGGCTAGGATGGTCTCTAGGTCCCGAACTGAAAACTTAATATGTTTTCTATTATGTTACACTTTGAGTTATTTTACCTGGGAATAATGGCCTACATGGGTGCAGACCAAATGAAAATGTTTTCTTACAGTGGCACAGCATTTTAATTTCATAGTAGGTAAAGACAACATTATGAGTGTTCTTATGTGGGTATAATAACCTATATTGGTGCAGCCAGTATGGGCATTTCTTTTTTACAGTGGCATAACATTTTTACTGGAATGAAAGGCAAAGCCCAACAACTGAGGTTCTTACATGGAGATTTCTGCCTACATATTTGCAATTAGTATGGACATGCTTTCATACAGGGCATAGCATTTTTACTGGCATTATGGAAAAAGCTAACATGATAAGTGGTCTTACATAGGAATAGTTTATTTATTTTAAATGTTTATATAGCGCCACACGCCCTTAGGGCTCAGAGCGCACAAATAAACACAGACAAACAAAGAGGAATCAGCGATGAGAAGCAGGAATCAGCAAGAAAAGTTGAAAAATAAGGTTTTCACATTCTTCTTGAATTTAACCAGAGTGGTAGATGATCTAAGAGGAACAGGGTTACCATTCCACTCCATGCGACCCTGAATTTCAAAACATGCCACACTGAATTTCTTCAGTTTGAACCGGGGTTGATGTAGGACATTTGTGTTGTTAGAGCGAAGTACTCTAGATGAGTGTTGGAGAGAAATCCTATCCCTAAGGTACTCGGGAGCACCAGACTTCAAACATTTAAAGGTCAAAACAAGAATCTTATGTTTAATTCTTTGTTTAACAAGCAGCCAGTGGAGTTCCCACCGAAAGTCTGACACATGGTCCGTTCCAGCTAATCCGTAAACAGCCCTTATGGCACTATTTTGAGAGAATTGCAGACGGGTCAAGTTGGCTTGAGTTGTACAAGTAAGCAGGCTATTACAGTAGTCCAATCAGGTATTGACCAGAGCAGTAGCCAGTAGGGATCTGTTTTTCAATGTAAGGAAGGGTCTAATCTGGTGGAGGAGCCTAATTACATAGGCACAGGAAAAGCGAATGTTGGAAACATGATGTTTCAGGAACATTTCTGAGTCAAGAACGACGCCAAGCGTTTTGACCTTAGAACTGACCGGAATCACCTCACCCCCAAGGGTGAACTGAGAGTAGTTGGGGTCAATGGACTTCAGCCGAGGGCCAGAGGCAATTACGAGCAACTTGGTTTAATTGTTATTCAGTGCTAAGGCATTATGAGCCATCCAGGATTGAATGTTGCTATAAATGTAGTCAATGGTCCTAGCATCCTCATTATAACAACCAGTCAGCTCGATGAGCACCTGGTTGTCATCTGCATAGTTAGCATAGGCGTCACCCAGGGCGTCAAGCATATCCAGAAATGGTTTGATGTAAATGTTAAAGAGGGATGGCGACAGGCAGGAGCCCTGTTGCACTCCACACGATTGACTAAGGGGAATGGATTCAGCCTTACTCATAGCAATCCTGGATGACTTTAGACCCAGAAAGGAGGAGATCAATGAGGTGGCTCTCTCTGAACAATTAGTGATGCTGACCATCCTCTCCCAGAGGAGGCAGTGATCAATAAAATCAAGCGCAGCGGAGCGGTCTAGCAGCAATAATGGCCTACATTGGTGCAACCAAAAGTAGAGATATGTTTTCTTACAGTGGGCATAGCATTTTTACTGGAATTATGGGAAAGGATAACATGATCAGTGGTCTTACATTGGGATATCACCTTCATTGGTGGTTACAGAATGGACATGTTTACATCAAACGGCAGAGCATTTTTACTGGTATTATGAGTAAAGCCAAAATGATGAGTGATTATATGTGGGCATTCTGACCTTCATTGGTGCAGCGAGTATGGGCATGTTTTCGTACAGTGACATGGTATTTTTACTGGCATTATAGACAAAGCCAACATGATGAGTGTTCTAACACCGGCATAGTGCCTACATTGGTGAAGCTAGTTTGGGAATGTTTTCTTACACTGACATTGTATTTTTACTTGCATTATGGGCAAAGCCAGTATGAGTGTTCGTATGTGGGGATACTGGTCTACATTGGTGCAGCCAGCATGAACATATTTGGGCATAGCCATAATGAAAACCTTTTTTTACACTTTACTTTACACATCTCTGGGTATCTCTAACTATGCTGTTGTTTTTCATTCTGTATTTTTCCCTTGTTTTCTTGTTTCCGGCTTACGCTTTGTAGTCTCAGGAGGATAGCTCAGGGGCAACGTGCACACCTTAGAAACAAGACGATGCGGAGCAACACAGGTTCGATCCCCGGGTCCGCACTTAGAAACCTCTGGGTAATAAACGCATTGTAAATTACCAATTCTAATTACAATTAGCAGCAGGCATTGTATGGGTTGGGCGGTCCACTCGTTAGGGTGGTTGTTGCATAGTTGATCTATGTTTACCTAAGTGAGTTGAATAGCCAGGATTGTAGTAATTTCCTGAAAGATAGGTGGTCTTACATCATTCTTATTTCCTTTGGAATCGAGTTCCACAGTTTGCCTATCAGATACGAGAAGGTGATTTCTCCAAATCGTCTTTTCTCATAGTGTCTTGTTTCTATTTGGAGGTCGGTGTCTCTTCTTGGTTGGAATCAATTCATTTATGCTTGGATGAATTCAGAACCTTGTCCGTGTAATGATTTACAGGCAATGGATAGGGCTTTGAAGTTGATGCATTTCTTTACTAGTAGCCAATGAAGACTTCTTTGGGCTCGTGTGATGTGGTCTCTTCTACTACTACTCAGGAGTAGTCTTGCTGCAGTATTTTGAATGCATTGAAATTGTTTGGTGAGGCATTCGGGCAATTCGAGGTAGAGACAATGTGTGTAGTGTATCCTATATAATACCAAGGAGACGATCATGAGGCTTTTGTGTGAGAAATTGAGGTAGGGGAGGATCCCTTTTGTTAATCGCAGGATTTCAAAAAAATGTGTTGCTATTGCGTAGACTTGTGGTTCCAATTTGAGACAGTTGTCCATGAGGATTCCCACATTTTTTAACACTGTTGACGTCTCCGGTTGGGGTCCCATGCTTGGAGGCCAGGTGAAGGATGTCTGTGTTGGACTGTCTTCTCATGGGTAGATTTCGTTTAGGTTGGGTTTAGCTTGATGTTGTTGTATGTCATCCAGGTGATTATATCTGGTAGACATTTATTGAGGGTGTTCTCAGGGTCATTGTCGTTAGTTATCATGAAGAGGACTTGGGTGTTGTCTACATAGTTGTAGGCTGTCAGTCCATGGGTTTGAATGAACTTTATTTGGGGGGGTGCATATAATTGTTGATGAGGAGTGGGGAGAGGCTTGATCCTTGTTGTACACCACAAGTACAATATATTTTTCGATGTAAATGGCGGAATGGGGGTTCTTTCAGTTCATTTGTTGAGGAAAGATTTCAGCTATAGTAGTGCAGAGCTTTGAATACCGGATTCCTCCAGCCTCTTGATTAGAATTGTGTGTTTGATCATATCACAGGCAGCTGATATGTCCAGTAGTATGAGGGGAGATTGGGTGTTGTTGTCCATCTTCATTTTTAGGTCGTCACATATGGAGAGAGTGCTGATTCTGTTCCTATCGTGGGTCTGAAACCAACCTGGAAATGGTCAAGTATTCCATTGCTTTCTACGTGACTGAGTAGTCCTTTGTACTTGTGGTACTTAAAGATTTTCACTAGGAAAGGTAGGTTTGATATGGGTCTGTAGTTAGTAGGGTCATTTGTATTTCCTTTCTTATCTTTTAGGAGAGGTTTGATGTACGTTGATTTGAGCGACTTTGGTACTGTTCCTCTGTTTAGGGATAGGTTTGTTAGTAATCAGGTGTAGAGGACTGGTGTTTTCTGGGTGAGAGCCCTTTTCTATATGGCCGGTGGGCATAGGTGGCAGGGAGATCCGGCAATATTGGTATATTTTAATAGTTAGTCAAAGATTTTCTCGCTTATCGGTTCAAATGGATCGAGTGTTGTGTTGATTGTTGGGGTGCTGGTTTCTGGGAGGGTGTTGTTTGTGGTCCTGCGGGATCTGTTGATGGCCTGTTGTATTGCTTTTATTTTTGCTCTTAGGTGGGTCGTGATGCTGTCACATAGGGTTTGCAAGGGTACGATGCTGTTGTTGCATGAAGTTAGGTTTTTTTATTTCCTTGATTTTAAACATTTATTTTTGTGGGCTTGTTGCCGATTGGATTCCCGCGGTATTTATTTATTTATATTTATTTATTGTTTGCTTGTTGGGCGCTTATACAATAAAAACATTCTGTTTCAAAGTGCCCACAGGGCAGGGAGGGAGCAAGGGTGAGAAGTACATTAAAAACACCAAATTTAAGAGCAGTGGGGGGAAAACATAGAAGGGACGAACCTACTATGCCTTGTGAGTATTTAGAACATGCAAGCGTAGCAGGGAAGAGGGGGAAGGGGGTAAGTGCTGAGGAATATGAGCTCATGGGTGAGCCACAGATGAAGTACTATTTATGCTGAGTGCTGTATGGACTGGGGCCGCAGGAGGTGTACGTGCGAATCTCCACGGCAGAGGGTATGCAGATGCAAGTGCTGAGGATAGACAGGAGCTGGGGAGAATTGGTGAGGGAGGTCAGGGCTCTGAGGATGCATAAGGACCCAGGAACCCGATTCAGCAACTGTGAGATTAGCAGAGGAGAGAAGAAGGAAAGGAGGAGGAAAAGATGAACATTTGAAGGAGATTCCGGAATTTTAGAAGATCCTGCTCAAGGCGCAGGGGCAGGGGGAGGCTATTCCATAGGAGGGAGCCTGCTGGGGAAAGTGAACAACCACCTGCCCTCTGTTTAGCAAAACGCTTTACACACAAAGGGGGTCATTACGAGTTTGGAGGCAGCCATGGGGCTATTAGGCCATGGCTGCCTCCAAACTCGTGTCCGGGTTCTCTGAATGGGGACTTACCAGGTCATTTCAACCTTGGGGGACCCGGTAAGTCCCCATTCAGAAAATCATTCCCCATTCCCATTCGAGCCCCTTAGCTCGCTGGTCCCTTAGCGGCTCCCGCTATGGACGGCTGGTTTTACCAGCCGGCCTTAGTGGGACCCTCTAAGGGACCTCGAAATGCGGCGGTAAGGGGTTAATGGCACCAGCATCCTTACCGGTGCCGTTATCCCCTTACCGCTGCACTCGTAATGAGGCCCAAAGAGCTGGTACCAGAGGAATGTAATGGTCTACAGGGAGAGTATTCAGTGAGATAAAGTTGAAGATAGTGTGGTCCCTGGGCCCAAACAGCCTTGTGGATGATGCAGAGGGATTTTAATTTAATCCGTGCAGCAACTGAGTGCCAGTGAAGACTTTTTAGTGCAGGAAAGATGCAGTCTCTGGATTTAAGGCCAATTGTAAGTCTTGCTGCCCTATTCTGGATTAGCTGGAGGGGTTGCAGAGTGGAGGATGGTAGATTCAGGAGGAGGCTATTGCAGTAGTCAAACCTATAGAGAACCAGGGCTTGGGTCGCAGTGAGCCTCTGAGGGAAAGTGAGAAAAGGTAAAATTCCTTTGAGAAGGAAGAGCTGAAAGTGGGACTTCTTGGCAATGTCCTGAGTGTGAGGGAGGAAGGAGGGAGAGGAATTAAAGATGACTCCAAGGTTTCTGGCTTCAGTTGATGGCGCAGGGGGAGAGCCCAAGGAGGAAGGTCAGAGTGAGGGGAAGGAGGGAGCAGGAGTCCTGATGGGAAGGATCTCAGTTTTACAGGCGTTAAGGCAGAGATTGTTTGCAGCGCACCAGGACTGGATGGCAGAAAGGCAGTCAGGGATGATGGAGGGTGCAAGAGGGTCAACTGGGAGTTTGAAAAAGAGCTGTGTGTCATATGCGTAACACTGGAAGTTGGGGGAGAAGGGGGAGGTGAGGCATGCAAGGAGAACAAGGTATATGTTAAAGAGCCGGGTATATGTTAAAGAGTATATGTTTCTACACTGAGGGAGTGTAGAAAGGGCGGTCAGGATGTCTTGAGTTTTGTTGGCAAAGTGTGAGGCCAGTGCATTGCAAAGGTCCTGGTATGGCGAAGGTGAGGAGGAGATTGCGGAAGGGTTGGCTAGTTCCCTGCAGATCTTGAAAAGTTCAACCGTGTTATTGGATGCGCCAGAGACCTGTGCCTGAATGTGGGCTCTTTGCATGGATGGCAAGTCTGTATTGCCTTTGGAGCAGGCGGCAGACCAGTTTGTCAGAGGATGAGCCTGAGGTTAGCCACTTCCGTTCTGCCGCCCTGCACTTTGGTTTCAGGGCCGCAAGTTCGGTGTCGTACCAGGTGTTACGCTTAGAGGCAGGATCCTCATGACTGGGGCAAGAATGTCAAGAGTATTGGTGATGGAAAGATGGAGGTTGCTGAGGGCAGAGGTAGAGTCAGAGGTGGAGGGATGAGGGGGGCGAGGGGGTGAAGGTGGAGGCGAAGGCAGCCGCAGTCACTTGTTTCATCGGGCGGATGCTAGTGAACAAGGTTGCTGGGATTTTGGGGGGGATAATTAAGGGGTCGAAGGGACCAAGGTGGGTGGAGAGGAGAGAATGGTCTGACCAGGAGAGAGGGGTGACTAGTGGGGGGAGAGAGTGAGGTCAGAGTGTATGAGGGCATCAAGAGTATGTCCAGCTGAGTGGGTTAGGCCAGAGGGGAGAATGGAGAGGGAAAGCAAGGTGCAGAGGTCAGTGAATAGAATGGATGCAGAGCCAGGGGAGTCCAGTTGAATGTTGAAATCACCCAGGAGGCAGAGGTTAGAGGTGGATAAACGTAAGGAAGAGCAAAAGTCAGCCCATTCAGAGAAGAATAGGGTGGTGGCACCTGGAGTCCAGTAAATGGTAGCAATGGTCAGGGTGGAGGTGGGAGAGATGACCAACTTGCAAACCAGGCTTTCAAAGGAGGTATAGGGTTGGGTAGATGTGCCACTTCTGCAAAGACAACCGAACTATTGAAACACTCCTGCACCTTCTCCTATTATGTCCAGGAACATCTCCATATAGAACTCCTTATTTGCTTCATCACTTGGAGAAAGCATATTTGACTGATGAAGCTCTCTGGTGGGACCATTTAATAGGGGGTCTTAGACCTTCATGGACGATATCAGCTACCAGAATCCTGGATTTAATCTTTGAAAACAAAGCACCGGAGACTTTGTAGAACTGCTAAAGTTGGCACAAGCTTTTGCAGAGGGGCGGTTTTGTTCTACTCTGCTCTGCTCTGTTCTTTCTCCGCTCAGAGTATCGTGCTGAAACTACCGATTTTCTTTTCTTCTTCTGCCTACTTTTTACACTTCATTTAGTAACACTTCAGAAATTCTGGAGATTTTACGTCTATCTTGTAAAAATCACTTCGGTGATTATAAACTCGTAATAAAAAAATAAAAATAGGGTTGGGTAGATAAGATGGAAGCAGGAATCCACTTGGGGTAGATTAGGGCAACCCCCCTGCCAGTGCTCTGAGGTTGAGGCTTTGAGATGATCTTGAAGTCATCGGGGAGGAGGGAGTCAAAGGCAGTGACTGAGCTTGCATTGAACCAAGTCTTGGTAAGAGCGAGAATGTCGAGGTCAATGTCTTCAAGAAGAAGACAGATGTCAGAGGATGTATGTTGGCTGAGCGGGCGTTAAGAGTCGCCAGGTGGAGGAGGTCAGTGCCTTCGAAGGTTTTCTGAGGTGGAGTACAGGGGCGTGTTACACAATTCAGAGGAGGGAGTGCTAGAGTAGACAGGGAGATGCAGGCGAAGGAAGGAAGTTAATGAGGGAAGGCAGGATCCGGTCAAGGAGAAGGAGGTTGGGTTGGGGACCCTGAACCTGGATGTTGCCAGTGTGATAGACATTAATGAAGCAACGTGAGGATGAGAAACCGGCCAAGAGGACTTCCCACTTGGTGCCACCATTAATGGAAGAGAAAGTGGAAGGAGAGAGAGTAGAGATGAGATGGAGGGTCCATAGATCTGGAGAGGGGACAGATAAGAGGATATCAGTGAAAACCTCTCTAAAGGAAGCGCTGACATAGGTGCCTGCAATAAGAAATCCAGGGTTTGCACTCAAAATGTCTTTTTTGTGCTTTTTCCTACCGGGCTTTGAGAGAGAGGGGGGATAGGTGATAGTGTAGCAGTTAGAGAATATAGGAGAAATGGAGAGAAACATAGGTTGACAGAAGTTTAGACAAGGAATGAAGGAGGAGTGGCTGCATAGCACAGTTCTAGCTAAACTCACCAGCAGGCCTAGTAGATGAAGTGTGAAAAGAATAAATGCAAACCAGTAGAATAGAATTACATCAGATAAGTGGTACAGAAATGTATGAACTATACACACCTAAATTCGATTTTAAAATGGAGGCAACAAACAATGCAATGCAGATGGTGCACAGATGTAATGCTACATACACCTAAATTCAATTTTAAAATAAGGGCAACAAACAATGCAATGCAGATAGTGCACAGATGTAATGCTAAACACACCTAAATTCGATTTCAAATGCACACCTAAATTTCATTTTAAAATGGAGGCAACAAACAATGCTATGTAGATGGTGCACAGATGTAATGTTAAACACATCTACATTCGATTTTAAAAGCACACCTAAATTAGATTTTAAATTGTAGGCAACAAACAATGCAATGCAGATGGTGCACATATGTAATGCTATACACAAATGGGAGTCACAAATGCAGTAAAAGAAATTAAGTTAGTTGAGAGGATGGAAGAGGTGAAAGAAAGGCACTGTAGACGCTTCAGGCGAGTTAGTGTTGGAGGTCAGCCAAACTCACTTTCATGACTGCAGGGATCGCGGATAGACTGGGATCCAGTGACAAAGTAATTAGTCAGGGGAACGGATCATGATTTGAACAGGGATTCCAAGGCCCTCCAGGTCATCCAGGCCCCCCTAGGCCTGGACAGGCTCAGACATGAGCCTTACTGCAGGGCCTTGGGGCAGGGGCCAGTTTACGCATGCCACCACACAGGAATTAATGATATCTGGATGCTGTTGTCCAATCACAGAGGGGGCCTGCCTGGTGGAGCATCAACTCCTCTGCATGAGGAGAAGGCGGCAATCTTGGAAAATGTTTGCCCAATAAATGATAAATAGCCAAGCTGGCTGCTTCAGGGAGAAACTGGATCAAAGTGAGCTGCCTCACATGTGCGCCATCATTTCCAAGATTGAGGAGGCTGATTTAGTCATTAAGGTTGGAGCGGAGCGCTCGTTTGGCGATTTTTTATTTTATTTATTTTCTTTTTCTCTCCCATGCACAGTATGCTTTCTTGGCTTTCAGGACAATTGATTTGTATAGCCGAATATGTTTTTGACATTTGATTTTGTCCATCTGGTTACAGTGCCTCCTCCATCACTTTTCTAGTTAATGTTTTTTATATTTAGTTCCCTCAGTGCCTCTGTGAACCATCTTGCTGTGACTTTTTCGGTGTGGGTTTAGTGTTTCTTTTGGTAGTTTCTAATAGTTGTGTTACATTTTAATGGTCAAGTCTTTTCCAGTTTCTTTTGTTTGTTGCCAGGAGTTTTGTGCTTGTGGGCATCATGTGGCTCTGAATTCTGACGGCGAAGGGGAACCATATGATTGGTACTGGGGGGCGGCTGTGAAAGTTCATCCCTGCAGAAAATTGGATCTAGTGTTGTTTGAGATGAAGAGTTTCCAGTAGGGCGCTGAAGGAGTTTGTTGCGATTTCATTTTCTTTTTCAAACCAGATGTTGAAGTCTTCCAGAACAATGATGTTATCGTGATTTGTGGAAAGGATCACTATGGCATCAGTGGGTTTTGCAGCAATAATAGGGTTATAGGTGGGTGGTCTTCATATCAGAAGGAAGAGTACTTTTAAACAAAATTATTATTATTTGTTTATTATTAAAATTACAGGGAAAGCAACGAATTTCTGGCACAAAAAAACGCTTACTTGGGTTGGGTACCATTGATAACAGAGTGAAGGACATGGGTCTTTACAATGGAGTGAGAGAATATGACTGAAGACTAGATGCTGTACGGGTATGGTGGAAACATAAAACAGGGACGAGGATATGACAGAATGACACAGGAATGGGATGGTGGAGAAAGTGCTGAATTAAGGATGGAGGGGTGATTAAAAAATGCTATAGGGTTGTCCGTGAAGGGCAGGGAGAGAGGATAACTGGATGATGCATTAGCATAGAGTTCTAGGAGACAGGTTATTCAGAAAAAACAAGAGCTTTGAGGTTGGATTTAAATAGTGGTAGAGTTGCAGTAGTACGGAGAGGGAGAGAAAGAGCATTCCAGAGTAGGTGAGCAATGAGAGAGAGAGAGCGGAAATGAGAGAGAGCACAGGGAGCTCAAGTGGTGGCAAGGAGGTGTGAATGATCTTACCACAGTACCAGAGTAGGGAATGAGATGAGCAGATAGGTAGGATGGGGCAAGTCCATGGACAGTTTTGATGATGATGAGAAGAAGGTTATACTTAGCCCTTTATTTCATAGATAGCCAGTCAATCTGGTGATGGGCAGAGAAGTTAGCAATAAAGCGAAAGAGACTGCAAAGTTGAGGACTTTTCAGAGGTGAAAAAGCATAGTTGGGAAGGCCATAGAGGAAACTTGCACAGTAGTCAAATTTCGAAAGGACTAAGGATGAGATTAGCTGTTTATCAGTATTTAAAGGAAGAAGATGAAAGATTTTTCTGATATTGAGGAGGTTGAGTCTGGCTGCAATGGCAGATTTGGAGCCAAAGAGCGATGGTTTAGATGATAGCAAGGTTACGATCAAAAGCAGAGTAAGGAAGGTAGACAGGAGAGAAGAGAAGAAGAGAAAGAGAGGCAGAGATAATCTGTTTGGCAGGGAAGTAGAGAACTTCAGTCCTAGTGAAGTTGAGCATGAACGAGTGAGACGCCATCCAATATTTGATGGCGGAGATAGAGTTTGAAATTTTTGACAACAGCTCATTGTTACGCTCACCTGATATCCCCGGGGGCGTCTGGAAGGCTCTGAGATCTGGAACCCTGGATGCCCAGTTGCCCAGTGCTGAATAATGAATCTGCAATTACAGAAAGGAGGATTTGTGATAACTGTCTGTAATGGGTGAATCTCCCACCTCCCTCTGACTGATCTCCTTCCCATTGGGTTCTTTTCTAACCTTAGTTATTTGTAGGGTGAGCTATCCGTCCTGCATTTCTTGTGCAGGGGCGCTTGACATTTGTTTGTGAGCTGCCCGAGTTGCTTCACTGGTGCAGTACGTCTTCCTTGGGCCCAGGCCTGCTGTGACCCCGAATCTGCTGGTAGGCAGTTAGGTTTGTTAATTGGAAGTCTTTGTTCTGTTTATGGTGGGAATTCATTAATGTCTTTATCTCCTTATTTTCAGGTGCAAAGGTCTTGATGCTGGCATGCCGGATGGAGAGGCATGTTTCTAGGTAAGAGAAAGTGCGAAGCGCAGTGCCTTTATTGTCTTTTAAAGCTAACCTGTGTTTTCTTCTTCTTCTCCTCACAGGCCGAGTGGATGAGAGTGCAATGAAAAACAGGCCCCCGGAATTGGTTAAGGTAAGTACAGCGCTGTGCGGTTGTTTAATATTGAAAGCGAACCTGAATATGTCTCTTTATCCTTTGCAGATGTTGCTGTGATGCTCCGGATGGAAGCGCAGCATAGCGCGATGGAATTCAGGTAAGTCTGATGGAATTCGATGTTTTGGAAGCGCGCGCGTTCTAATATTGTTTTTCCTTTTCTCGTTATTGCAGGTCGCGATGTTCGAGCAGCAGCTGTGGTAGCGGTCCGCCGGAAGTCCTTAAGCTAGTACTCACAGGTGAGTGATGTTTCTTCTTCTCTTGGTTTCCACAGATTGCAGCCCGGTTGAGATGCTGAGTTCTGCATAGTGTTTTCTCAGGTAAGACTGAATAATCTTGTTCTTGTTCTTGCAGGACTACAGGAAGATGCTGAAGACCAGGAGCTGGACACAGTGAGCATCACGCTGCTGGTTGCATAATAACATGAAGCGTGTTCTGCAGTCAGGGTGTGGTTTATAGAGCCCAGGTAAAGTAGTACCAGGAAAAGTAGTTCCAGGCCTGCCACACCAAAACACTAGACCGCATGGCTTGGTTCTTAGAACTAGGCTCTGTGGGTGCTTCCATGTTGGATTTAAAGGCCCATGTACACAAATGGGACCTAGTTTGAACAGCCCTTCCTTCCTACATATGGGCCTGGTGCCAAAGGCGCCAGGACTGGCTCCAGGAGCCCTTTTGCAGTGGTTTTAAGGCCCTCAGGGTTCTGGTGGGAGCCTGCTTGTGGCACAACTTGTGCCCCCTCACAGTGGTCATGACACTCATCAGATAAGGAGTAAAAGGAGAAGAAGATCTGAGTGTTGTCCGTGATTAGTTGACAGGGGATGTCATAAAGGGAAATCACAGTGTCCCAAGGAGTGGGGAGGCAACGCTGTTCCAGGATATCTGAAAGTGTTGGGGGGTAAGGTAGGAAGCAAACCAAGTGAGGGCCTTATCTCTGATTCCAAAGAGAGATAATGTAGAGAGAAGGTCAGAATGGTTGACGGTATCAAAGGCAGCAGAGAGGTCAAGAAGAATAAGAATAGATGAAAGATGTGCATGCCAAGAGGAAGCTATGAAGTTGCTGACATTGAGGAGAGCTATCTCACTAGAATGCAGAGGTCGGAAGCCAGACTAAAGAGTGTCCCAGAGGTTGTGAGTATCAAGGAACTCAGTGAGTCGATTGAATACTGCTAGCTTTAGGATTTTGGAATAAAGCGGCAGAAGAGAGAAAGGGCAAAGGTTGGAGGACAGTTAGGATCTAGACCAGGTTTCTTAAGGAGAGGGATGACAGTAGCTGTCTTATAGGATGAGGGAAACGCAGCATTGTCAGGAGAGGAGTTGAAGAGGGAAGTAAGATGTGAAGCAACACTGTTAGCTATGTGCTGCACTATGTGCGAGACAGTGGGTCAGTGGGGGCACAGGAAGGGTTAGCCTTGAGGAGTAGGGCAATAATCTCATCAGTATTGGTGGGGGAAAGAAAGACATAATAGCAGGAAATGAAGGTAGGAGTGGTAGAGAAAAGTGAGCAGGCGGGGGATAGAAAGTAATTAGCAATGATATTGCGAATGGTAGAAACTTTAGATGCAAACTAGAGAGCAAGATAATTTGCAGAAAGAGTAGAGGAGATGGAGGTGGGTTTAGGATGAGAGAGAATTGAGTTGAGAGATTTCTAGATGCACCTAGTTCGAGAGGATTGAGATTAAATGAGAGCGAGATAGAAGTCACGTTTGGCAGAGTCAAGAGAAGAGGAATAGTTTTGAAGAGCAGTGAGATAGAGTTGGAGATCAGAGGAGTGTCTTTACTTTTACCAAGTGCAAAGGATTTTCCGCATTGTTGTTTTTAGGGTGCGGATGAGAGGTTGAATTTGTTGTTGAGGTTGACTAGGAGTGATTGAGTGCTTATGGGATTTTTGTGGGCTAGAGTGAGTCCTCCGCTTCTGGTTTCTCTGTTAGTTGGCAATAGTTTGTATTTGTCCAGTATGGCTTCATGAGCCATTAATTTGTAGTTGTTTGCGGGCCATGTTTCTGTGAAGAAGTGAGCGTCCTTGCCGCCTTCACTTAAGCAGTTGTAAATGTATGTTTTGTGCTTTGCCATAAATCGTACATTGAGTAGGCTGCAGTGTAGTGTGTGAGATTTGGCTTGTTCTTTGTTAGGTGTTATTTCTGGCATTTTTGTGGGGGTCCGTCCTTTGACTCTCTGTTGGGCTGGTGTGTTCAGTGCCTAGTGTGCAGTTGTGTCATCAGGCCATTCTTGAGGAGTTTGATTAGGTTGCGCAATGGGTTTCTCTGTTCTGAGTTGGATGTTTGGTTGTCGGGGTGGTTCTTTTTCCAATGTCTGGTTATGCAAGTGGTGTAAGTGGTGAGGGATTCTAGTCTAGCTTTGGTTCTTATAAGTGTCTTTCCAAAGTTGTATTCTCCGTTGTCGGGTTCTGTGTGTTGGGGTCAGTGGTTTGGTAGTATAGTGGGGGCTCCTCCAGTATTCCGTTGGTGCTTTATTGTGGGCTGTTTGATTTCTGGTGTGGCTGGTTTGTAGTGGAGAGGTAGTGGGAGGTGTATGATGTCTTTGTTCTAGTCTTTGTCCAAACCTTTCGTTCGTTTAGAGGAGGTTGGAGATGATTTAGAGTGGTTGTGAATTCTGGTAAGTAGTTCCTGTTGTTCGATGGGGGGGGGGGTTCTTTTGTCTTTCTTGTTCTGTTTTCCATCCTCGTTCATTTGTCCTTCTTGAATTGGAGCATTTTTGTAGGGTAATACCCAAATTGATCGTTTACAAAATGATCGTATGGTAAATCTGGCCGAATTCGGCCAGTACCATTCGTAAGTACATTAAAGTAGCCAACGATGTGAAATCTCTGGGAATCTACATTGACTCAGCACTCTCACTTACGAGACAAACCAATGCCTTAGCATCAGCCACTGCTTACACGTGCAAGCTTATTACAGCCTGCCGCCCTTATCTGACCACAACAAATTGCATCTTAGTAGCAAAAGCTATTGTCTTATCTAAGCTTGACTATTGCAATGCGCTCTACTTGGATGCATCCCAACAAAATGCAAGTTATGCAAAATAATTCAATTAGATCGACCTGCAACATTCCAAGGAAACAGCATATCACTACAACTAGACAAAACATAAATTGGCAAAATATTAAGCAAATAATAGACCTCAAATCACTCTCACTTACCCACAAGTGCCTTAATAACCAGGTCCCATATATCTCTGCGACACCTTCTCTCATCACAACTCATCGCGACCAACCAGAATAGTACAATCGCATTGCGTTGATGTCCCACGATTCAACCAACAACGTGCTGGTTGAGTCAGCTTCCCAGTCCTGGCTGCAAAAAAATGGAATGCCCTTCCTATCGCCATAAGAGAAAAACTATCCTTCTCGAAATTCCGTAGCAAGGTCAAAGCTTGGTTTTCCGCGCAGGTCTAGAACTTTCCCACTCTATAAAATAACCTGTACTATGCTCAGACTGCTACTTTAGCATCATCACATATTGTATATATGTCTTAAATTGTATATATGTCCTCTAAAGTGCTTAATCATCCACCTGCATTCTTATACCATATACCCCAATAATCTATAACGCTTATATATCTTGCTCGTTTTACCTGTTGCCTTGTACCATATTTCTCATTTATTTTTACTGTTTCCATTTCAATGCCTTGTAACCTGTAAATTTGTCTGTGTACTCACGCTTGTGCAACATGTAAGTCTCAGCGCCCAGATGCCCCAGGGCTTGGCTGCGCTTTACAAATAAATAAAATACAAATACAAATTAAACCAGTTAAGTTTAAAAGTGACTAAATTCAAAAGCACCAGAGATTAAACCAGTTCAGTTTTGGTGTGGCTAAATTCTAGAGCAGCAGGAATTGAGATTAAACCAGTAAAGTCTAAAAGTGGCTAAATTCAAGAGCAGCCAGGATTAAACCAGTTCAGTTTTGATGTGGCTAAATTCTAAAGCCGAAGAGATCAAACCAGTACAGTTTTAGATTGGCTGGGTACAAGGCAGCAGAGATTAAACAAGTAGCATTCCAAATAGCAGCGAGATGGGCCGGCCCTCGGCAATCCCCCGCTCGAAACGGTCAGAGAGGAACGGCCCGCAAAGAAGCTTTTCCGCTTAGGATCTTGGAACACGCGAGGACACTCGCATTTAACGAGGGTTGGAGACGTTATCCTGGGCAAATTTGACATTTTATGTCTACAGGAGACGTGGCTGATGGCAAAGCCGGCGCTTGATGGCTTCACTGTTGAAATTTCTGCAGCTGAGAAAGGTCCGCTAGGAAGACCGTCAGTGGGCTTATTAACAGCTATTAAAACAGGTTTAGGCCTTACGGAACCTCGCAAGTGGAAAGAATCTTATGAGATGCTAGTGACTTTAACTACTTGGTCCCAATGTGACACAAAAAAGGGAGGAGAGTACACAAACTTGTTAGCAATTATAAATTGCTACTGGAATCCACAGCGGATGTCAACCAATTAATTTTGCCAAAACATGAGTGCCACGATTGATCAGATTTATGAAGATTTCGAAGATATTGAAATCATCATCTGCGGTGATATAAATGCAAATTGTAATAATCCAACTCGAGCAAACCCTACCATCAACCAGCAACAGGTAATAGGAGATCCAACTAGGCAGCAAGGGAAAGCATGGAAGGACCTGATCTCCGCAAGAAACATTCAAAACATAGAGACTTTATTCCCTAACCCGATAAACTGCCCAACGTGGGAACGGGGGCCGTCAAAAGCAATTATAGATTACATCTGCATCTCAGCTGGCCTTATTGATTGCATGAAGAGTTTTAAGTGGAAAGAACCATCAATAGTGATCATAACTTGCTGGCATGCACATGGCAAGGAACGAGACCAGCCAAAACGGAATATCTGCTGGAAACAGAAATAAACACTCAAACACGCCTAAGGTTAACGGAAGCCGACATCTCAAAAATCAAAAAGGCATGGGACTGGAAAATCACGACCAATAGGCTGAACAAGATTGAGGAAAGACCAGATTATTTACCGTTGATATTGCCATATAAAAAAACCACTGAAGGGAAGAGACCCTAAGATTGGCCACCCGATACACGCTTTTAATAAAGAGTTGGTGGAACAAAGAAAGTTGGGACGCCGCTTGAAGAAAAAGGCAACGAAAACTAATACCAATGAGGATTGGGAAAAATGGCACCAAGAAATAAAAAGGTACCATAACTAGCTGAAACAACAAAGGGCAACCCAATATCAACGGGACGCTGAGGCCATGATGAAAAGTCTGGCAGGCAAGAAATCAAGTGATTTTTGGGCACTGATAAAAAGTACAGTATCGACGCAAAAGGACCCGGTAAGCAACGCAGTTTCGGAGTCCAAATGGATACAGTACTTAACGCGGGAATTCGAAGAGTCAAAGGAACAACCACCACAGAAGACGTGGAACCCGAATCGCTTTTGGGTTAATCTGTCGAATCCTGAAGACATAGAAGAGAAAATCAAGAAGCTAAAAATATCTAGAGCTCCAGGACCTGATGGACTGACAAATGTCTTACTCAAAGCATTCCCAAGAGAGTGGTCGATCGTGATCAGTAAGATATTTTCCGAATGTGAGGTCAAGCAACAAATCCCAGAATCGTGGCAGAAAGCAGTGATCGTCCCGATCTATAAAAAGGGGAGCCGTGATGACCTGGAAAACTATAGGCCTTGCCTTGCTAGATATTATAGGCAAAATATATGCAACCATCCTGTTAGACCATCTTAGAGACTGGGAAAAAAACAGCCAGGCAAAGGATAACCTACAAACGGGTTTCCAAAAAACAGAAACACTTCAATTAATATCATGATGATTAACATCTGAAAAGCCAAAGTAAAGGCGGGGGCTCCAAAGGTCCATCTAGCTTTTATCGACTTATGTAAAGCATTTGATAAAATTGATCTAAATTTGCTGTGGACTAAACTACACACATGGAATTGCCCCCAGTCGGTGCTCGACCCAATCAAAGCACTCCATTCACAAAACACCGTAAAAGTAAAACGAAATCAGCAAGGATTGCTATCTGAAGAAATAAAGGTTAATAGAGGAGTCAAACAAGGCTGCCCTTTGGCACCAGCCTTATTCATCGCTTTCCTGGGAGACCTACAATACTCTGAAGCGGAGGTGAGAAGCTTCCCCCCGAAAATGGGCAAAACTAACATCCCTAGACTGTTATACGCTGATGACGTGATTCTTATCGACCAGACCAAAATCGGATTACAACGAAAACTTTCAAATCTGGCAAAATACATCAATGACAATCGGCTTGAAATCAACAAAAACAAAACCAAAAGCATGACGATTGAAAAAGCACCGAACAAAAAATCTAAACAGCTGACTTGGGTTTTGGATAACATCAAAATTGAATCAGTCAAAAACATCAGATATTTGGGCGTAGAAATTGACAGTTCGGGAACAGACATGGCAATGCAAAACATGCTATGGGTCAAAACGAGAAGATTAACATCGCAAATGAGTCATCGACAGAAAATTCGGGAAGTTCTCCCTAAGCCCCGCTTTAAATTTCTACAAGGGGAAAGTGGTCCCAGCACTAACCTACGGGATGGAGGTTTCACTCTTCATACCAACCACGATCTGGAGCAGACTGGAGGGAATTGTCTGGAAAGCAGTCCTAGGAGTCCCTAAATCTACATCAATGGCGGCTATCAGAAGAGAGCTGGGTCTGGTATCCTTAGCATCCATGGTAGACCAAAGAGCCATGAGCTTTTTTAGGAAGATGATACTGGCTGAGAATTTGCCGGCTCTGAACATCATTAAAGATGAAATGGAAACCGGGCAATGTCTAGCCCTGAACAGCTAGGTGGAAAGGAGGAAAGACAAACTACAGGAAATTGTGTGCACAGAAAAAGAGCTGATAGAGAATCCTGACAGAATCAAGCAAAAAATGGAAACGATGGATTGGATTCAGACACTTGAGTCAGCTACAGAGAACAAATTACTATCGCATCTCCCTGCAACTTTCAATAAAGTGAAATCACCATTAAAGTACTGCGTCAAATTCCCAGAAAAAAGAAAAAGAATGCTGTTCATGAAAGCGAGATTGAACTTACTTTTAACCTAGGAAATCTTAACCATCATGGGCGTCGGTGGCAAGCAAGAATGTCGGCTGTGCAAAAAAAACGGAGGTGAAGGAAACTCTGAGACATTTAGTGATACATTGCCCTAACACCCAATATAACAGAACCGTTCACCTACTACCTCTAATCGAGAACCCGTGGATGTTGTGTGAAAACGACCTATGGAATAGGTTAGTATCGGGAGAAACCACAAGATGAACTGCGGCAATGGCGAACATAATCAAAGCAATTTTCCGACAGATTCGGGAGTTGCCGTCACCGATTTAAGGGGAACGCCGCATTGACACGCTGTCATCAGGAGTGTCGAGAGGACTGAAGCTTCAACAGCTGAAAACGTTTTGATAAATTTGCTCAGGTTTTCCCTGATCAAAAAAGTCAATAAAAATAAAATAAAAAATAAAAAAAACAAGTAGCATTTCAATGTTATTAAATTCAGAAGCAGCAGAGATTAAACCAGTACAGTTTAAAAGTAGATACATTCAAGAGAAGCAAAGATTTAATCAGTTCAGCTTTGGTGTGGCTAAATTCTAGAGTTGCAGGAACCGAATACAGCCCTAGAAACGGCTATGTTCAAAAGCAGTGGAAGTCAAACCAGTACAGTTTTAGTGTGGATACATTCAGATGCAACAGGGATTAGACCAGTGCAGTTAAAAGGTGGCTACATTTAAAAACAGCAGAGATTGAAACAGTTCGGCTTTAGTGTGGCTAAATTCTTAAACAGCAGAGCGCAAACCAGTATATAGTTTTAGTGTGGCTGAATTCAGGAGCAGCGGAAACCAAATCAGTACAACACTGGTGTCGCTAACTTCAAAAGCAGCAGATTTTGAACCAGTACAGCATTGGTGTGGCTAAATTCAAAGGCAGCTGAGATTAAACCAGTACAGCTTTAGTGTGGCTAAATTCAGAAGCAGCAGAGATTAAATCCATACAGCTTTAGTGTGACTACATTTTAAAGCAGCAGCAACCAAATCAGTACAGTTTTAGTGTGGCTAAATTCAGAAGCAGTGGAATGCAAATCAGTACAGTCCTAGTATGGCTAACCTCAAAAGCAGGGGAGATTGAACCAGTACAGCATTGGTGTGGCTAAATTCAAAGGCAGCTAAGATTAAACCAGTACATCTTTAGTGCGGCTCAATTCAGAAGCAGCAGAAATTCAACCCATACAACTTTAGTGTGACGAAATTAAACCAGTGCAGTTTTAAAGTGGATAAATTCAGAAGTAGGCAGAGATTACAAGTACAGTTTTAGTGTGCCTAATTTCAAAGGCAGAGAAGATTGAACCAGATCAGCTTTGGTGTGACTAAATTCTAGAGCAGTATGAATTGAATCACTACAGCCCAAAAACTGGCTATGTTGTGTGATGTATCTGAGGATGTCGTCCCTTGTCCCCTAGGGGAAGACCTTTCCCATGGGGCCAGAGCTGTGTGTCCACAGTACAATAGTCCCCCTGAGTGTGTTTTACCGAGAAAGGATCACAAGGTGGGGTAGTCCCTTATGGGAATGGGAACGACTTTGCTAAGAGAACGCAGTATTCCCCTGCATTAGTACACCTAAACCATTCCCAATGCTAAATCCTCCTTCCCCCTCTTTTGATAGGGACAATGTCTGCTATTGTCAAGTTAGCCAACCTAATATACTTGACAACCTGAAAACATCAGAAAATATGAGGTATGCTGCATATGGCTCTATTTCCAGTATTGTAAAGCCTAATATACCTGGCAAGATTCAAACATCAGAGAATGCAAAGTGAACTGCATATGGCTCTACTTCAAGTTTTGGGAAACTTCATCTACTTCACGAGACTGAAACGTTACAGAATGCAAAGTATACTACATCTGGCTTAATTTTATGTACTGAGAAGAAGACGATGTCCAGGAGTCCAAGGATCACTCTGAAGAAGGAGAATGAGCTCTCTAGCTTCTCAACGAATGTGATTGGCCCAAAGCAATTACATTTTCCATTTACGCTGCAATCAAGAAGAGGGCACGTTCTTTCACATCTTATGGCAATGCCCACGCATTCAATACTTCTGGCAAAAATGCTGTGACAGGCTGTCACGAGTAATAGGTAGAACGATCCCAAAGGAACCAAAACTCTTATTTTTAGGGATCGAAGAGGAGGGAGAAATGACCCGCTTTGAAAAGCTCTTGATCTCAACAACCACAGGACTGGCCAAGAGAAACATTGCACAATTATGGGGTGCAGAGACCACCCCCAGTACGCCCAGTGGGTGAAAGACGTAGACGCTTGCACAGCAATGGAACAGCGTGTCTGAACAGCCAGAGGCTGCCCCGGGAAAGCTGGTAAAATATGGCAAAAATGGGAACAAACCATGTGATGACCATGGGTAAATTGTGCGATCCTGGCACGCAACGACCATGCAATACCTATACAATGTGGAGATACCCCAAGCATTGCCCTGTACCGACTGTTGTAACTTAACTAATTATGGAGACTGGTCCCAACGTCATTGAAATATGAATGTTAATTTTGTTTGAAAGTTATAAGTTGTTGTCTTGCAGGAAAGAAACAATAAAATGTGATTTTAAAAAAAAAAGTACAGATGAAACCATTACACTTCAAAAGTGGCTAAATTCAAAAGTAGCAGAGATTGAAACAGTACAATTTTAGTGTGGCTGGGTTCAAGGCAGCAAATATTACACCAGAACCATTTATAGGTGCCTAAATTCACAAGCAGCAGATATTAAGCCAGCACAGTTTAAAAGTGGCCAAATTCAAAAGCAGCAGAAATTGAACTAGTGCAGATTTAGTGTGGCTAAATTCAAATGCAGCAGAGAATAAACCAGT
This sequence comes from Ambystoma mexicanum, assembly GCF_040938575.1. Classification (NCBI taxonomy): domain Eukaryota; kingdom Metazoa; phylum Chordata; class Amphibia; order Caudata; family Ambystomatidae; genus Ambystoma; species Ambystoma mexicanum. Next base: position 304,669,781 of record NC_090927.1, on the reverse strand, counting down.
ACAGTTTTAGTGTGGCTAAATTCAGAAGCAGCAGAGATCTAACTCATACAGCTTTGGTGTGGATACATTCTAAAGCAGTAGAAACCAAATCAGTACAATTTTAGGGTGACTTAGCTCAGAAGCCGTAGAATGCAAATCAGTACAGTTCTAGTGTGGCTAACTTCAAAAGCTGGGTATATGAACCATTACAGCTTTAGTGTGGCTAAAAAAAAAGCAGAAATTAAACCAGTACAGTTAAAGAGGGTAAATTCAGAAGAAGTAGAGATTGAATCTGTACAGCTTCAGTGTGGCTAAATTCAAAGGCAGCAGTTTAAACCAGTACAGTTTACAAGTGGCAAAATTCAACAGCAGCACAGATTGAATCAGTACAGTTTTAGTGTGGCTGGGATAAAGGCAGCAACAATTAAACCAGTACAATTTACAAGTGGCTACATTCACCAACATCACAGATTAGGCCAGTACAGTGTAAAGGTGGCTAAATTCACAACCAACAGAAATGAAACCAGTAGTTTAAAAGTGACTACATTCAATAGCAGCAGAGATTGAAATAGTTTAGCTTTGATATGGCTGAGTTCTATAGAAGAGTGAAGCAAATCACTGAGCCCTAAGAATTGCTATGTTCGAAACCAAATGAAAATGAAATGAAACCAGTACAGTTTTAGTGTGGATAACGCCAGAAGCAGCAGGGATTACACCAGTATAGTTAAAAAGGTGGCTAGATTGAACCAGTTCAGCTTAGGTGTGGCTAGATTCCGAGCAGCAGATCTTCAAACCAGTCAAGTTTAAAGGTGGTGAAATTCAGAAGCAGCAGAGATTAAACCAGTACAATTTAAAAGTGGTGTAATTCAAAAGCAACATAATGTTAACCAGTTCAGATTTGGTGTGGCTAAATTCTACAGCAAAAGAAACCAAATCAGTGCAGTTTTAGTGGGGCTTAATTCAGAAGCAGTGAAATACAAATCATTGTAGTCCTAGTGTGGCTAACCTCAAAAGCAGGGGAGATTAAACCAGTACATAGTGTGTCTAAATTCAGATGCAGCAGAGACTGAACCCATGTTGCTTCAGTGTGGCTAAATTCAGAAGCAGCAGACACTAAACCCATACATCTTTAGTGTGACTATATTCAAATGTAGCAGAAATTAAACAAGCACAGTTCTAAAGTGGATAAATTCAGAAGCAGCAGAGATTGAATCTGCACAGCTTCAGTGTGGCTAAATTCAAAGGCAGCAGAGATTAAACCAGTACAGTTTACAAGTGGCTAAATTCAACAGTAGCAGACATTAAACCAGTACATTTTTAAAGTGGGCAAATTCTGAAGCAGCAGAGATTGAATCTGCACAGCATCAGTGTGGCCAAATTAGAAGGCAGTAGAGATTAAACCAGTACAGTTTTAGTGTGGTTGGGTTCAGGGCAGCAAAGATGAAACCAGTACAATGTAAAGGTGGCTAAATTCAAGAGTAGCTGAAACTAAACCAGTACGTTTTTAAAGTGCGTAAATTCAGAAGCAGCAGAGATTGAATCAATACAGCTTTAGTGTGGCTAAACTTAAAGGCAGCAGAGATCAAACCAGTACAGTTTCATAGTGGCTAAATTCAAAAGCAGCAGAGATTGAACCAGTATATGTTCAGTGGGGCTAAAGACAGAGGCAGCAGAGATTAAACCAGTACAGTTTTAGTGTGGTTGGGTTCAGTGCAGCAAATATTAAACCAGTACAATTCAAAGATGGCTAAATTCATAAGCAGATGATATTAAGCCAGTACCGTTAAAAGGTGGCTAAATGCAGAACCAACAGAGATTAAACCGGTAAAGTTTAAAAGTGGCCAAATTCAAAAGCAGCAGAGATTGAACCAGTATATGTTCAGTGTGGCTTAAGACAAAGGCAGCAGCGATTAAACCAATACAGTTTTAGTGTGGTTGGGTTCAGGGCAGCAAAGATTAATCCAGTACAATTTAAAGGTGGCTAAATTCACAAGCAGGCGATATTAAACCGGTACAGTTTAAAAGTGGCTCAAATCAAGAGCAGCAGAAATTGAACCAGTACAGTTTCAGTGTGGTTAAAGGCAAAAGCAGCAGCGATTGAAGCAGTACAACCTTCCTTATTGTGGCTAAATTCTAAAGCAGTAGAGACCAAATCAGTACAGTTTTAGTGTGACTTATCTCAGAAGCAATGGAATGCAAATTAGTGCAGTCCTAGTGTGGCTAACTTCAAAAGCAGGTGAGATTGAACCACTACAGCTTTAGTGTGACTAACTTCAGAAGCAGCAGGGATTAAACCCACACAGCTTTATTGTGACTAAATTCAAAATTAGCAGAAATTAAACCAGTACAGTTTTAAAGTGGCAAATTCAAAAGCAGCCGAGATTAAACACGTCCAGTTTAGAAGTGTCTAAAGTCAAGAGAAGCAGAAATTAAACAAGTACAATTTTAAAGTGGGTAAAGTCTGAAGCAGCAGAGATTGAATGCATACAGCTTTGGTGTGGCTACATTTAAAGGAAGCAGAGATTAAACCATTACATTTTACAAATGGCTGAATGTAAGATTAGCAGAGATTGAAACAGTACAGTTTTAGTGTGGCTGGATTCAAGGCAGCAAAGAGTGAAACATTACCATATAAAGGTGCCTAAATTAACAAGCAGCAGATATTAAGCCAGTACCATTTAAACATGGCCAAATTCAAAAGCAGCAGAGATTGAACCAGTACAGTTTTAGTGTGGCTAAATTCAAAAGGCAGCAGAGTTTGAACTCATACAGCTTTAGTGTGGCTACATTCTAGAGCAGTGGAATGCAAATCAGCACAGTTCTAGAGTTGCTAACTTCAAAAGTTGGGGAGATTGAACCAGTACAGCTTTAGTGTGGCTAAATACAGAAGCAGTAGAAATTGAACCCATATTGCGTGTGTGTGGCTAAATTCAGAAGCAGCAAAGATTAAGCCACTACAGCTTTAGTGTGACTAAACTCAAAATGAGCATAAATTAAATGAGTACAGTTTTTAAGTGTATACATTCAGAAGCAGCAGCGATTGAATGTGTTCAACTTCAGTGTGGCTAAATTCAAAGGCAGCAGAGATTAAACCAGTACAGTTTACTAGTGGCAAAATTCAAGAGCAGAGGGAAACTACTTCAACCCTCACTATAAAAGGTATACTCGCTCATTGTCAACCAACAAAGAAGAACCAGCTAGCACTTCAAAGAAATTGCGCTTACTTTGTTTGTATGTTTCAAGAGATCAAATATAGATGCGGAGCAGAACGTTCACAGATTACAAGCCGTTAAACGATATCAAGCTTCCAAGGTAGCCGTTAGATGTTCCAGATTCAAAATCTTTATTGTTGCTGTGTACCCCTTCTTTTGCTTCCTTTTTCATATTAGCACATCAAGTCGGGTGATCACAAGGGTAAACGAAAAGGAAAAAACAGAACTTTAATTTAAGACCAACATGTTACCCCCAGCAGTTGAGGGATCATGAAAACATGGGTATCCCAATGTGTAACTAAAGATGACCTTATTCAGCCATACGCGGGAGCGATCCGGTGTCAGCGCCCTCCATGGACGTAGCCAGAGTGCTACGGATCCTAGTGGAAGTAATACACACTCCGGCATAATATGGGTTCCCTTTGCGCCTACTTTGGGTTGGTAATGAAGCCACCCTTCAACCTGTTTCCCCACCCCTCCATCTCTTGGGCTGGTTTCAGACTCCCCGTCCAGTCTTTACCTTTTGTATGCCATAGTATCCCACATCACTATCCTACCTGTGTATCTTCCCACTGCACCCATTACTTTTCTAATTTGGAAAGTATCCAGACATTACATTGCTACTATCATGCCCTATGTCTAGTGTTTGTGTTCAAAACATCTTCCAGCTTCTTCAATCCCCAAAAATATTTGAGACCTGGATCACAAAAATTGACCTAGTTCAGGTACTTTTTTCCACTGGTATTTGCACCGACCAAAAATTGCAAAATGTTTTTTATACTTTTCTATCAGTCCAAATGTCATTTTTTAGTTTTGCCACCTAGTAAGGAAAAACTATTGACATGGGAGTGGAGGCTAGAAAGATTTTAGATGCATATGTGGAGATACAAAAAGCCTGCATGTCCGTTGGCTGTCTTCCCACCAATTTAATACCAATGGCTATATAAAACCTATTTGCTTTTCCTCCTACTGCCCTCCCATTTACCACGTGCCCATGTCCATGTGTATGCTAGCAGTGAAGTTTATCTTTCTATTGTGCACCAGAATGCTTGTCTAAGGCCTATCAACACAGCTCCTGGGATCCGGACATACAAAATACATACACTAAGCGCTCTCCTCTCTCAGCTCTCTGCGTCCCTGGCATGTGTTTTATTATTTTAACCACTTTATGTAGTTATGCTGATTATTTAACCTGATCTGGGCTTGCGCATGTGGATTCCGAATACCGACGTCTCTACCGATATTGCTATGCAGAAGACGCTGGACATGTATTGGAGAGCCCTTCTCTCCCAAAAGTCTCACTGTTGCTCATCAGCCCAGCTGCATCTACCCTACACCTATCCCCTGCCCCATAAATGGATAGGGAATCTCCCGATGAATAAACCCCAACAGGAACTGGTGAGACCCAGTCAACACAACCCAAGCAAGTTCCATAGGGCGATTATCACCATGACCAATTTTCAGTCGGAATGCCCCAAAAAGTCTCCATATATAGAGTAAGCTCGACCAAAACAAGGTAGTACTAAAATAATCTATTGAGAATGTTTTTGTATTTTTTCATTTAAATGAATCTCCTGCAGAAATTATTTTTTTGCGCATACATACACAATTCACAAAAGGGCAACCTGCTGATGATGAGATTCAGGTTTTATCTTTCAATGTATGCATATCATCTTACTGCATTTTTAAATCCCCACTAATAAAAGGTCAGAAAAACGTGGTTCTTCGCGTCAGTGCCTCTGCCTATCTCAGAACGGCTCACCCATTTTACAGTGTCCTGTGTCCAAGACATATTCCATGTGTTCCTGTCAAATGCACTCAAAGGTGTGGCGCTCAAGCAGAAATCCTCCACTGGGCGAATAAATGCAAGTGTCCATGGAGGCCCATCAGTCATAAATGCCAACCCTACTGATTTAGGCAGTAGGCTACTGCTTTTTAAGCAGTCCTTCTGCCTACAAATTTGGGTGACAGATCCTACAGCTTTTTACAGGGGCAGGTAATTTATCTGACTATAAGGCAGGCTGTTTGAGACCAGCCCGGGAAATAGCATGCAACACATTAGTTTGTATGTGCGGTGGGTGGATAAGTGATTACTTTGAGTGATGGGTTCAGACAAATCCAGTGACCTGACAGCTACATGACTCTGCCCTGCACTCTGGCCGGGACATACCTTAGGCGAACCACCAGTGAAGGCAAGTGGAGGACGTATCTCCATCACACAGCATCTGCATATCAGACCGAGGAGGGTATTGTTGTTAGGTAGAATCCTATGCAGTTCCCTTAGGGAGCACTACAGAAGATTAAGTCTACAGGTATATGCAATAAATCCCCTTTGGTATCAGTCTGTACCACAAAGATTTAGTTGGTAGCTGTGGCTAAGCAGTCAGACTTATCTCAAGAGGGAGATGAGCAGTATTCAGGGTTTACACAATAGGACTACAGTACTATGGAACAATGAAACACTGACCAAAGCTTTGTATCAAAAAGAATATATATATTTATTTTACACACTTAAGTCAACACACACACATCACTATCATTAAAGCAAGTTAAAACAGTCAAGAAAAGTATACACAACTCTCTATTTAAATTGTAGACAAGTTTGAGCAAGAGTGAAAACTGAGCAAAACGGTAAAGTGTAAAACAAAGCAGAAATGGCACTCTAACAATTTCTTCAGAGGAAAGGAAAGGACAAGTCATACAGGGTTAGACTCCTAAACACACCAGCAACAATTCCCAATTAGATCGTGAACAACGTAGGCAAGGCAGTACTTTAGCACAAGTAATACTTAGGTGAAAACCGAGCAAAATGGCACTTCAGCAATATTAAAAAGGGAAGGAAAGGTGGTTATCAGAGTTTAGGTGCACCAACACATTTCTTGATGAAAAGCAATCTAGAGAAGGCAGTTGTAACAGGTTTAGCCAGAGTCAATAGGCCTGTGCGAGAGTCAGTGGTACAAGGCAAAGTGCCCAGGATCAAACGGTTCTAGTAGCTGCAGTCAAGTCTTTGTTTAACGATTTGAAAAGGTGGTTGCAGAAGGTAAAAAAAGAATGTTAGAGGATAGGGGCGGCCAACCCAGAAAGTAAGTAAAGGATTTAAAACTCCTTTAGCAGTACCCAGCGAAACGGGAGGCCTGGCGGAACAATGTACCTTAAAAGTGGAAGAGGCTCCTGTGGTGGCAGTAGTTCCTGGCAGTTCAGGAGATCCAGAAGAGGAAGAGAGGCTCTCGTCCTTGGAGGAAGGTTCGAGTTACTGCACTGCCCAGTGATGAAGCCAGCTGCGGTGCTGCCAAAACGAAATAAAAGGTACGCTCCTTTAAATCACAGTCGTGGTGGCTGCTATCCTGTCTCCTAGTGTTTGGCACTGGCGATTCGACCAAGGCAGGTCCTGGAAGGCGATTGGTGAACTGGTTGGCCCCACCAGCTCAAGGGAAGAAGACTCTTGCAGGTGAAGATCTTCTCAAGTTGTTCCAGAAAAGTGGTGAGGATCTGCAGCAGGGCTTCACCGGTGGTTCCGTCGTTGCAGATGTCTTCAGCTTCTCTCCTCTTCAGGTTTCTTAGTTCCAGTGGCGACGTCTTGTCCTCCAGTCCTCAGAGCCCTGCTTTTATGCAGGAAAACCCCCATTCATACAGCCTAGCTTTACATTCACACAGTGGGGTGGCTATCCTGGCGTGATAACCGCCCCAGCCTATCAGGGCAGAGTGTGACTTGGGTTGCCTAGGTAACCATGTCCAGGGTGCCTATTCCCCCCTCCCACACATCCTGTCTACCCCAGAATCAGTGGCGCTGAGAGGAGGGCTTCTGTGCAGAAGCCCGCCAAAAGGACAAACAAAGGATCCCCGACCTGGGTTAGGATTACAGAGGAAGACGCGAGAAAGAAATATTATTAAAGTTCTGGCAGAAAAAAAACACCGGAGTAAAGTTAATAATAAAATAAACTGGCGGTATGTTAGAGGCTGTCAGTAAATGTGGTAGCCTCGAACAATGGGAAAATCCCATAGGAAAATATTTGCCGTCGAATATTAATGTTAGTAACCACTGCCACCAGCCAGAATCTTTGGAGTGAGAGACTGAACGCTACCCTCTCGAAAATGAACACCAGGGAAAAACTATTAACCCATTCCAGTACTTCCATAGTAAGATGGGTTGTACTGGTTTTGTTCATGACTATTGACCAGTAAAGTAAATGGGGAATGTACATTCCCTGGGAGACAGTAGTCAGTCCCAGGGTATGGAGTCTATGTTTGGGGGTCCCTAGGACACCCCTGTGTTACTGCACTGAGGGTGCTGTGTAACACACATGTAAAAAGATGATACCTGTGAGGGTGAGAAAAACCCCATAGACCAAAAGCACAAAAATAGCCTAAAACACACATCAGCGATATGTCTAAGAGTGGGAAAAAGAGTCTCACTCTTAGCAGGAGAAAAAAACAAACCCTTCAAATCCAGCAAAGCTGCTGGGGGACTCTATAGGTAAGGGAAATTAGCCTTAGAAGAGAATTCTTCCTAACAGGTATCAGTCTGCATGTTCCGTTATTTATATTGCACTTCAGGAATAAATATGTATTGCCCAGGCTGCTGCTACAGAGCAGTGCCAAACGTTGCCTACCAGCTCTGTGTGATTACCTTCTGTGCAGTTATGTCATTGAATTCAGAGTTAATTTACCATTCAGAATTATACATTTTAAACATTTGAACATCTTTGCATGTTGTGCTGTTTGATGGGTTGTGTATTTTAGAAGAAAATATGTATTATGCTTATACCTCATGTTTCAGCTGAAGCAGTGGTGCAATGGTTGAATTTCGGACTACAGTCCATGAGGTTGTGAGTTTGAGGGAGCTATCTAATTTATTTCTTCTTTAAAAATTTCTCGCGCTTGTAAACTCAGGTGTTTCTAGTGCATTAATCAACTTGCTCCCGGCGTGCGCGAGAGCAGTGTTGTTTATACTGTTCCCTCTTCGTTTCGCCTGTGAATTCCAGGTGTAATGGTTTATTGGGCGTGACACCCTTTAGGCTCCTGTTGCGCGCCGGTCAGAAAGAAGCTGTTGCTTGACACCCGGCGTGTACGGGGCTCTTGTTTGAATTCGTCCCCCTTGACAGATTTATGGTCACCTGGGGATTCCAGGTGCTGCATGCTTTGGGTTCGGCCTGCCCCTGTGGCTTATGTTTGTAACAAAAGCCTCTGTTTCAGTACTGAGCCAAGTTAGCTCAAATATAGAACTGCAGGTCTCCCATGCAGGCAGACCAGGGTTCGCGGCCGACCAAATAAAGCATGTTTATTTGTATATTTTAAGATTTGATATTTTAATTATTATATTTTAAATAATTGTATTTTAAAGTGGAGGTATTTGATTGTCACCTTTTTTGCTCAGTTGAGCAGGGATTTCCTAATGGGCATTTGGTTGGTTCATGACTTCTTCAGAAAGATTATAGCACAAACATTTTAATATTAAAAATGTGGTTTTGTTAAATGTTTGTAATTTCGTATCCCTGGTGACACAATACATTTCCTTACCTTTAGTGCTGGAAATAAAGAAAGAATGTATACTGATAGACTGTGGGTTTGTTAGGTCAAAGTCTGACCATCCAGAGCAAGAGCCCGATGCACTGCCAGTCTGCAGTTTTATTTTATTTTATTTTCTTTGTTTATTTATTCATTTACTTATTTCTTAAGTTATGTGCTTTGCCTTCACTGTAGGTGCCATAACCTGTTTGGTTTCAGGTTCAGCCTGATTCTATTGCGAGGTTACCCCCTCGTGTACTGCTGATTATCACACCCTGCTCGGGCGAGCAGTTGGAGGTGCACTTGCTCAGTGTATCCTACCTTCAACTTGACAGTTTTCTTTTGTTTGGGTTATCTTCCCTGGAAAGGTGCAGTCACCTGCTCGGTGGCAAGGTTGCCTGGGGTTTCTGCGAGGGGTCCCCTCGTATACGGCTGTGTCCACACCCTGCTAGGGTGAGCAGTTGAGGTACACTTGCTCAGTGTTTCCTCCCTTAAAGTCGGCAACTTGGGTAATTACCTTAACTGGCATGCACCATAACCTGCTCGGTTTCAGGCTCTGCCTGAGTTCTAATGCGAGGTTACCCCCTCGTGTACTGCTGATTATCACGCCCTGCTCGGGCGAGCAGTTGGAGGTGCACTTGCTCAGTGTATTCCTTCCTTAAGGTCGGCAGCTTTGTTTAGGTGCTGCATATGGCTGACGCCATTGTTTGGTCTTGTAGGCGTGCAGTAACCTGCTCGGTTTCAGGCTTCGCCTTGTTCCTACTGCGAGGTGCTCCCTCGTGTACTATTGGTTGCCTCACTCTGCTGGGGTGAGCAGTTGAGGTGCACTTGCTCAGTGTACGCTTTTGATAAACAATATGTTTAAGTGTTGACTGAAACACATTTGTGTTTTTCAGAATTGTCAGTGGCCCAGATAGCTCAGTGAGTATCAGCTTATATAAGGGCCGGGGATTCGGTCCCCTGTGAGGGCGTAACCCCTCTTCTTTGGATATTTTATATATATTTCATATATTATATATTCTTTATTTATTAAGTACTTTAAAGAAACGAGTGTGGAAGTGGTTGTAAACAGACCCATATGGGGTTGTACCTTCCTCTCTAACCATCTCTCTGGTGTTATCATTCGTCTTTTAGTTAAAAATTCTGTCACCCTTTACCTTAGTTAGTTTCAGGACAACTCAGTCCTTTCCTTAGGTTTTGATTCCCGACCTCAATTGCTCCACCCAATACCCGTGCCGATTAAGCTACAGTATTTTCTCTCAACATGAGGAAGAATAAAGATGATGTGTTATGCCTCTATTGAGGTCTGTAGGGCTTAAGGCTCTCTTTAGTGGGGACGTTTGTTCTCCCCTACTTTTGTCCCATGGGACATTCCTTATTCTATTGGTTTTTGGTGGAGACAGGGTCAGCTTGTGGGTAACCGTTCAGTTTTTTACATGAAAGTTGAGCAACCATGTTTTACTTGGATGGAGTGTTTGGAAACACTTGATGGTATCAGTTAGACGAGTTGCCAAATAATAACTTTCTGGCGCCTGCCCCATGTTTTTCCTCCCAAAGCTTGGCCTATGGATCAGCTAACCGTCTAACAGTGTGTTGCAACTTCTCCTCTGCTCGAGGAGTACACGCAGGCTTCTGTACCCTCATGAGCGTTGCTTAACCTCTTTAGTTATACATATATATATATATTTATTTTTTTATTTTTGTTTTATTTTTTATTTTTTCTATAGTGCAGCAAATAGAGTGCTGTTTTCATATCCGTGCTGACCTTTCTGATACAGGTTCCTAATTTTGGAAAGGTCTACATCATTCTTTTATCCTGCTGAGATCGATAAGTGAACACCTCACACCACACAACGTTCGTAGTAGTGATAAGCACCACTCATATACCTGAGGGTTCGTAGTACTGTATAAGTACTGTTTTGCTATGGACAATGTGCTTAGTTTTTCCTTCCCCTGATTCCCTTAGTGGCCAGTCAGCCTCGCATGAATACAGTGACTCAGACCTCAGGGTTTGAGGGGACAGTGGTCCCAGATTTCTTCTCAACCTTGCATTTACGGGGCATTGATAATTATCCAGAGTCCTTTCCCCCTCATTCCCCTTCCTGCCATCCTTGGGGGAGATTGCATCATAATATTACACCTCTGGGAGTATCCAATGGTTTCCGTTTTTTCCTTTTTACAGGAGTTCTGGCGGGTGACCAGTGCAGACTCGCACTGAGCATTTCCCTCCCGTCTGTTACTTTCCTTTGTGCTAATCTCTGGTATTTCAATAAGTTAACCGGAGCCTGTTCACAGTCAGGGGATTGGTTAGAGGCGCTAGTGTGTATTTATTTCTCTTAACGGTGTAAAGCGGGGCTTTAATGTGGTCCTCAGGGTAGTTTTCTTCTGGATTGCAAGGTTTTTCCTTTGGATAAGTGGGGGAGGTTTCTCCTCTTTTGGGAAGGCTCAATATCCCTTGGTGGGATAGAGGGGTCTGGGAGTGATACTATCCCCCATCCACGTTATTATGACCCTCTATCACGATGCGTTCCAGAGTCTATACATTACCTTTCAGACGGTCTCTGCCGCTACGATTACCAGAGTGCTGGGATATATATTTGGTTGATGACTTGATTATCATAGTCACCTGCATGGCAGGTGGACCTTTGGGGTTTTCACAAGAGTTTGTTTGCAGTAAGGTGCCAGCTCAGGGTGCTGTGAGCTTCAAAGATCTGCAAATTGGCTGAAATATAGGTTGGACCTCTTCTGGTGTACACCTTCAGTTTAACCGTTTAGTGATCAGTTCTTTGCTGTTTAGAGTCTTGCTAAGATTTTGGAAATTTGGTGTCCTCCTTCGGTTACTTTTGATCCTCTAGGGGATTTATCACCAGGGAGGAGGGAACAAGGTTCAAGCACCGGGCATACCTACAAGGGGGTTTAGATATCACTATAATGGTAGTGATTGGATGTCGGATACATTTTTTCTTCTTGCCAAGTTTGGCCTCTTAAGGATCAGGTTTGTAATATCTGCCTTTTGTCATGGTAGCAGAGTCCTTCTTCAAGAGTTCGGGAGGTCTGAGGGTCTCCGTGTTGGCGGTTTGACGGGTTAGCTTCTCAGGTGGGGCCCTCTCTTCCATTCTGCTTCTGCCTCCAGAAGACTTCCCTCCTTAGTATACACATATGTCTGAAGAAAATTGTAGATTAATTCTATTGCTTTTCAGCTCCGCTCAGGATGGATTGTCCTATTACAAAATTTATAAAAATGATTTTTTACTCCCATTTTACCCTTTTGAAGATTTGTCTTTCCCTCTTGGTTCCCCAGTGTAGTTCTGTGACATGCCCTGTTTCTAATGCGATATCTTCCTTTAATGCATGGGATGGAACCTATAAGACTTTCACCCCTGTGGGGTACTTTTCTTTATCTCCAGGAGAGCTAGGTGTTTGTTTTCATTGGTTTGCTTTCTAGGTCCCCAAAAATGGTACGAATGTAAGTGTTTTGAATATTTGATTGAACAACATAGGTGTTTATTTAAGATGGTTTTTGGCCTAACCTATTAGTATAGGAAAACTTTGTTCAATGTTTTCCCCTCTTTTAACCAGTTGGTTTTGGTGGCCTGTAAGGAACGCTGGAATTGGCACATTTCCTGTTTTCTTGCAGTGGATTTGACTTTGCCTTATAAGACAGCTTTTCGGGCAACCTAGTCTTGGGCAATTCTCTGATTGGTCAACAGATTGATTTAATGAAAGCATTTAAAAAATGTTTCCTTTCCTATTATTTTATTATATTATCTATTATATTGGATCATTTTGTACTAATGAGATGCAAGGGCTTTGAACTTGCATAATATGAGCCTCCTGTCTTGTCATAGAATGACTAATCCCCCACACTAACGTGAGATGGGGGTTTAGATTCTATTAAAGACAAGGAGGCGATTATTATGCCTCCCACCCACCCTGGATATGATATGATATGACAATTGTGATACGCATGTACACAGGTGGTTCAAGTGAGAACATTCTTTGGTTTGATGTTCTTCCCAACCACCCACCCTTCTTGCTTGTTGTTCTTACAGGTACGAGTTGAGGTTCTGCTCAGGAGTGTGGATCGCAGTTACAAGTTCTGGAGTGCGTGATTTCGGGTGAGAAGTCCTATCCAGAAGAACTTCTTCATTGCTTCAGGCTGCGGAAAGGTTGAGATCTCCGGTTTTGCTGGATCCTTTTCTCCGCGCTACACAGTTCAACCGTTCCATTGGGCGTCTGGTGCAAGTCAGCTGCAGAAAGAGGGGTTGGGGTTAGAGTAATGGACATATATAGAGGAGGGTCCCTGCTCATTGGTCCCCTGCAGGGTATGACCTATCCTCCATGATGGTTTGGGGAGTTCCCCATGCATTGACATTGAACTTTATCTAGTTCTGTTGTTGAAACTTTTTTGTTTGTAAAAGTTTTTTCTTTGCTGCTGTGGTTTCAGAGTAAAGATTGATATGCAAAATAATCGCCTCCTTGTCTTTAATAGAATCTAAACCCCCATCTCACGTTAGTGTGGGGGATTAGTCATTATTGAGAACAGTGCAAAAGCTAGATCCTATTTAGAGGAGAAAGATGGTGTCACTGTCTCCTCCCATATATCGCGGCATTAGACCCTGAATCACGCGCTAAAATCCTCCCTCTGTCGTCCAGCGGGAGCCTCAATTAATTCACAGTATCAACAAAACCAGCAGGATAGAAGCACACAGGTAATCCTGCAAGCCACTGCACCTGACGTCACAGCTCATGGTCCGATATTTCACGAACGTGGGGGAAGTTCACGGCAGGACCCCTATAACCTTTCAATCCTCGTTTCTCACTGTCTGGTAAGTTTCTGTGCTGTCATGTAGTGCACCGTCAGTTCCCCCTCCCGAGGATACATTTCTCTCTGCTATATTCTGCAGCTCTAGGCACCAAATATCAACATTCCATTAGCGCATGTGTAATAACCCGTGTTCCCTTTCAAGCCGCGGCCCTCCATGCCACGTCATCATGCCGCGCAGGATGGGCGGACGGGTAAAACGGGAAATGCTGCCTGTCTTCCCTCCTGAGGCATCACTGTACAGTACAGGTGTCAGTACATTTGATGTTATGACTTATGAGTTCCAATAAAGGAAATTGCTCAGTGTTCCTAACCTGTGGGCAATTCAAAATTCCCACAGTGGCGACGAAGGTGGTATTTGAAGAACACGTTTGCTTCAAGCACCACAAACACCTGGAAAAGAAAAAAAAAGACAGACACGTAGCGGGAGAGCTACTAATTACCTCTGCGGGCCAGCAACATTCAGGGAGTTACACCTCCACCTGCATTTCTACAGTCTCCTGGCGAACCACCGATTCCCTGGGTCCAATAGACATTTAAATTCCACACATTTCTCGAGGCAATTGATGGGACAGACTTTGCCTCAGAAATAAAGTCAGCACGCCTTAGGAACATGTTAGGCACAGAAGGCCATCGCCTATTCACTTTGACTAAAATCGCCAGAATCCAAATGGATCAGCGCATAACAAAGAAGCATTAGCAAGACTGAAAAACAGATTTGGAAAAGTCCCAAATATAGTAGTAGGTGTCAAAAATGTATCAAAAGCGTGGATGTACGACTTTGTCACAACAATCAAAGAACTTGCAAGGATGTGCACATTCTCGGCATCATGGCTAACCAGTGAACCAGGGACCGACTAATAGTCGACTGCTACGATCCCAAGCCAAAAGAGGCAGTGTGGACGAGTAAAGACCTAATACTCGACCAAGCAATCACCATAGCCAAAACTGTTGAATGCTCCCTGCGCGCTGCCGCCTCCCTCTGGAACAGCGTCCCTGCCTCCCTTAGCACCTCAAAACCTTTCTCTTTGCTTCTGCTTTTTCTCCTCCTCTCCTCTGCTGACCTCCTGGCTGTAACTGGAACTGCACTGGCTACTTGGACACCCTCCGATCTCGGGCCCAGCACCTCCCACCCCCGCCAGCATCACACACCTGCACTGCCCTCCTGGCAACCCCCACACTTGGGGACTGTTTCTGTATCTCTACAGTCCCCTTACCAGCCCTTGACACCTGATGTCTGTACACAAGAAATCATGCGAAAATGTTTGTTAAAGGAGAGTTCCGGGACTTTTTTTTTATTGTCCCTACGGGTCGGCCATGTGTTTGTAAGCATAAATCGGTAGATCGTAGGAAACTTTCCTATGGACCTTACCCGACTTTTCGCCCATTATCGCACTCGAAATCAGCCTCCATTTTGTGATAATCCTATCATTCCGCCGCATCGACCTGGCTCACCTGCCTTTGCGGCACTAAATCAAATCCCCCGCCCCTGAAACAGACTTTATCAAAACATTCATATTCCCCGCCTCTATCCGTGACGTGACTGAGCTGCGTAGGCAAACGCGCCCAGGCGTCTTCTACGCGACTCCACACAGACCCCGGAAATCAACACAGATCAGCTCACAATACAGCGCGCCACAATTCGGAATATGAAACTGTACTTTGAAATCAAACCGCAAGATTGTAAATGTGGTAAAGTACATTTATTTGACATCAAATGTTTAGAGAATATTCAGCGATTTACATTTTTATTTGCTCACGTTCCAAAAAGTTCGTATTGAGGAACGCGATGGTCCTTTGCTGTACACAGGGTCTTAGAGCATCTCACAATACAGCGCCACAATTCGGAATGTGAAACCGTGGTTTAAAAGCAAACGGCAAGATTGTACATTTGGCAAAGTACGTTTATTGGACATCAAATGTTTAGAGAATATTCAGCGATTTGCATTTTTCTTTGCTCTCGATCCAAATTAGTTCGTCTTGAGGGAAGCGATGTTCGTGTGCAGTACACAGGGTGTTGGTTTACGATAAAAATAAGCTCTTCGGTCGCACTGATAATCGCATGGCTGTTCCAACAACCAGGCACTAGGCCACCACAACGGTAGGTATGTTGCATCTAACCGTTAGTACCGCGTAAGGGCATACTTGTACTTGGCGATCGTCCCATAAAATGGTCAGGGTGGTAACGTTGTTCACGCGGAGAAGCAACTGGCGGCTGTAGAACCCGTCCGCAGGTGTCTGGTACTCGTGACACAGACAGTAGTGAATGATGTACCTAAAAACATAAAAAATGAAATTAGTCTCACCATCAGATCCTTATTAAAATTATTCATTTCATAGCGAGGACAGCGCTACTGGGTGTACACAAGTGTTTAAAGGCGTGGCGAGGCATGGAGGGGGGGGGAGTGGAGTACAAGGTAAGTAGCATAAAATAATAAATAAATAGGGCCAGCTGGTGGCAAGTGCAAGGTAAGTGCAGAACAAGTGCTGGGAAGGGGGGGCTGTAGGATACTGAGACAGTCCCCCAGTGCAGGGGTTGACAGGGAGGCAGTGCAGGTGGAGAGTGGAAGGGCCCAGGACCGAGGTCGCAGACAGTGGACCAGTTGTAGCAGGGGAGAGGGAGAGAGAAAGCAGAAGCAAAGAGGAAGGTTTTGAGGTGCTTCAGTAAAAGCAGATGTTTCTCCTCAAGATAGTGCGCGGTAGAAAACAATATGCCACATAGAACGAACAAGTACAACTGAACCCGTCTTTAAAGCCACTGTATAGTAATGAAATTGCGGTATAAACTCATCAAAAGTTACTTACATTATATTTGCATTTTCCATTGTGTCTCTGTGTAGGGCAGACCCGAAACACCACTCCTTCTTTGCCGACGTTACTTCTTCTAATTAACGTGGCTCATCGTTTCGTTTCTGAATTTTTATTCATTATCTTTTCTTAGTCTTTCAGGATGGTCCCGGCCTGTCAAGGTCAAATCACAATAGAACCTTATATTGGGTCGTGGGCCGTTCCGCCACCCGAGCAAAACATCAAAGCAGCTGACCTTCACTTTGAGCGAGCACACATTTCTAGTTAGCTGCAGTTAGTTTTAGGGACATCTTGTCTGCGTGCCTTTTTTTTTATTGTCCCTATGGGTCGGCCATGTTTTTGCAATACGGAAACATTCTATAATTTTTGTAAAAATGATTTATATTACTGTTTGGTTTAATTGCAATGGGCCTGCAACATGAGGAGACTCGAGAGAACAGACAATCAAATTACAATCATTTAAACCGTGATGTGTATTTCTCAATGAGCTCTGCTTTAGGTGGACATGGAACAGAGGCAATGTTGGGTGGCAATGCAGTTGTCCCCTGCATAGGTTCGTTCACCACTCCATGTATGTGCCTATCGAGGACATCTACGATAAGTCTCTCAATAAACTCATATTGCATATCCTCAAACACTGGTTTGATCACCCATTGTTTACTTCTTTTAGTGAAGGCCTTATTGTAGCGAAGCGTCCCTAAAGTTCCGGTCGTCCTACTTTGTTGACGGCCAACATTATGGTTATGTGCCAAGACCGCTAAAAGAGTCCGATTTATCATGCCTTCCATGCCAAAATGCAATCTTTTGGGCCTGTACTTGAGGCACATATTGTGGAACACCTCCAAATCTCCTGTGTGGCAGAATTCCGTGAGTCCCCTCAAAGCTTTTGTTATAGTTTTATCAAATACAATCTTTTCAATGGCTTTGTGAGTGGGTGATGAAGGAATCAACCACTTCTTCTTCCGTGCCTCCTCTGTGGACAAATGGCCATGTTCACATTTGTGGAAATGCTCATTTGTCGACCATCGATGTACGTTGCTACAGTGCAACATTACTGACCGCCATTTTTCCAGTAGAATTTCCAACGACCCTTCACATGTTTTTGAGCTCCACCAAAGATGGTTGCTGATTGACTTGGACCACTGTGAAATACCTTGCAATTCTTTTTTTTTACCTGCAGCAGACAATTTTTTATTGATTGATTTTGCAAGATGCCAAACGTCAAATTGGTGATTTATATTTTTGTACTGTTCTCTCATTGTCTTGGCAATTGAAACGTGTCTGTCCGTGGCTATCAGGTCGATCACCATTCCCCGCGATTGTAGTTCTTGCAATGATGCTACAAAGCCAACTTTCTCCATGGCCACTGAGGATGTACTTTGTGACACCTGCACGACCACCGAACTCACAATTTCCATGTCCTGAAAGTGGTAGGTGCAGTACTTGGCTGAAAATCCTGGGCTGTCGCACTGTCCATCACCGGCTAGCCTGAAGCGTTTGCCCGCGAATGTACTTTCCATTGACATTTTTTCCATTCTCCAAGCTTCGCTGATGGCTGGAAATAGATAATCGGTTTGGTATTTGTAGAACTGACTTTTCGCAATGAAATGGATTCCCACAAACTGAAAGAAATACTGTAACTTTTTAAAACTTGAACCACTAAAAAGTGCGGCCGCTGCACAAAGTAGATTGCCTGCTGGCAGTTGCCCCAGCATGGGTTGTGCAGACCATGCGAACGGATGATATTGTGTACAGGTGGCATGTATTTTAAGGTTAGTGCCTCGAATTGCACGAGTCACATTAATCAATGGCTCCCCACATACTTCCCCACCAACCGAATGCCCACATTTCATCATCATAATAATATCCATCAAACAGCTATCGAATACAATGAATTTGGCCTCTTTCCTTATACTGTCACTCTGCATCCCAGCTGGTTCGGCCTGTAACGTTGAGGACATGTCACTCGCATGAAAGGTACAATCTCTGATATCGTCTTCCGCTATGCTGAGTGATATTGATGGTGTTTCATTGTCGTCCACGTCATTCTCTTCCATTGCAACATCTGTTCCTTGTCCGGAGATGGGAGAAAAAAACAATGTCTTCAACTTTCGCGCGCTCTTATTTTTTGCGGGTGTGGATTCTGTGAATTGATCTCCGACTGCATCCAAACTACCAGGAGGACATTCACTATCAATGGCTGGTGGTGGTATAGCTCCGTTGTCAATCACTTCATATTCTTCCCATTGGCACGATGCATCTCCAGTCTCAAGTCCCTGCCAAAAGGTTTGACAAGCAACATCTCTCGTTCGCTTCACTGTCTGTGTAGATCTAGTTCTTACACCCACTCGCAACTAGAGGACAGATTAGAAAAGGGATGTTCAGTTTAAACACAACTTACAGTATTGAACTATTGACAGTGAAAGACAACATAATATAGTGAACAGGACACTAACCTTCTTTTGCTTTCTTTTCTTTGAAACTTTCTTGCCTCGAACTTCAACATCTGGACGCTGTTGCTCCGACTCGTGTGTGCATGTCTCCACTTCCTCTCGCGCTGCAACGACTATATTTTCATGATAAGCACATCCATCACTCACTGAGGCTCCATCGACTCCCTGAAACATAGAACTTTCATTAGTATGTATAATAATATTGAAAACACAAAATGTACTTGGGGACCAATACCCATACGTACATCTCAATAGCAAAACACGAATGAACGCATTGTGTAGAACATTCAAACGACAATAGTTCACGCATTGTTGATCTAGTTAGATTGAACTGTCAAGATCCATACCTCGGGCTCCGCATAGACTTCCATTGATGATATTATTGAAGATGACGCTTCAGCAACTCCCTGAAACACAGTAATTGCATTAGTATGCTTTTCTATTTTGTTAAAAAGAACATAAACTTTGAGCAGGCGTCAACGGCTCATCTAAATAGACCTGCACAAATGATCAGTTGTCTAAAATAAATAATGGATATGTAAATATGATTCGATTTGCTCGATCGTTGGAAGTGTCACCACCCAGAGATCTGCATCAACTACTAGGGGTGATGTTCTTGTAGAAGAAGCTCCGTCATCTCCCTGAAACATAGTACTTGCGTTAATAAAGAAGGAAGTATAGCGGATGTAATCACGTCATATGATTTCGCTTGATCGAACTGTCAGTATCCATACCTCGAAATGCATAAGAACATCAAGGGACGATGTAACTGCGGTGCACACTTCTGCAAGCTGTTGCGCCGACCCGTAACTGCATGCTCCCCCTTCTACTTGGACTAATGCTCCATCGACTCCCTGAAACATAGGACTTTCATTAGTAATGAACACAATATTGAAAAAAGAAGACAAATAGGAGGGCGACGACAGAAGGACATATCAATGGCTAAAAACGAAAGAAACATTGTGTGTAACAATCACGCTACAAGAATGCAAGATCTGATGATCTCCATCGATGGAACTGTCTGGAAACGTACCTCGAGCATCTGAGTGACATCTACGGTTGTCGTCAATGCGTTGGACTCCTCAGCATCTCCCTGAAAGACAGTACTTGCATTATTTTGGATAACAATAATTATAACTGAAAACAAAGACTAGAGGACGAGTACAAGGGTGTACCATTAGGTAAAATAATTACACGATCAATTAAAACTATTGATTTACATGCCTAAAACAAGTCAGTGTCAGAATAGCTAAGTAAGATTACCCGATAGGCGCTTGAAGTGGCTGATGACTGCAATAACGACACGGATGGAGAATCTTCCGCCTTCATATTGAGTGGATACATAAATGGGGAAATTATTGTTAGCTAATGCTACACACTACCGCAAGGCCGAGAGATAAATACGTAAACTTGACTCACCAGTGGAGGGATGTGGACGAATAGAGTGGGAATAGCGGTTGAGAGCAATTTTCGCCTCGCTCGCGGTGTTTTCTTCTTTATTAGCAATGATGTGGAGTACATGTCTGGGCTAAAGTGCCTGCTGCAGATGCGGTATCGATCACCCCTCTTGTCCGCAAAGACTTCTAGGACTCTACTTTCTAGCTCAGAGGCTGGATATCCGCAATATCGGACCCATTCTCTTATCTGATCTATTGTCTTAGGGAAAACATGCATTATAGTACCTTCAGATTTGTTATGGGTCTTCGAAGGGCAACCGCCAATGGAACAGGCAGGCATTATGGAAAGTTCTGAAAAGTAAAGATCAACAATTCTCTATGAATACCAATGTGTTAAAACAGTAAATGACACATAAAAGGTTCAATGCAAGGTCCGTTTTGGTTCTTGGAACTATACACGTTATTCACATGCGGATAAGTATTTCAATAACTTTCAAAAAATAGAAAAAGTAATTTGACTAAACTCAGAACATGTGACTAGTTCCTTGCATGTACTGTCGTGAACGAAAAGAAAACATGGATGCAATTTGATGACTACTAGCAAATAGATATAAATTAAAAAATTGGACGCAAAATGATTATGGTACATGGACTTACCTTGACGAACAAACAGTTAGATGCAGGGATCAGAGTAGTTTCTTGTCGTAGAACAGGGAGCAGTTCACAGGTTGCAAACTGACGAGTTTGCTCAAAGTGGTCACGGAAGTTCACAGAGACGAAGAGCAGATAACCAGCACCTTCACGGGTTGACTAGCAAAGCGCAAAGAAGTTCTCATTAGAAATATGAAGTGGGTTATAAAGAATTCGAACCAGGGGTGTGTTTGTGAATGAATGACGTGTATATGTCGTGGCATTATGTGGATTGCAGGGGGCCGTCCAGCGTGAGGGGGATGCTTGGCAGGAGACACGGGGTCTGGAGGTAGACATGGGAACAACAAACCCATGCTCTATAGACCACTTTGAAGTGTACATGGTCTTTGGCACCTCTTGGCCTTTATCGCTCCCTGACAGCTCCACTTGCCAGCAGCGCAAGTACCCCGGTGCGAACTGCCTTTGATAGGGCGGGGGGTGGATCGGGGCGGTGGTCGTGCAGACAAGACACAGGAAGACTCGTGAATGGAGACACACTTATGTGGATTGCAGGGGGCCGTCCAGCGTGAGGGGGATGCTTGGCAGGAGACACGGGGTCTGGAAGTAGACATGGGAACAACAAACCCATGCTCTATAGACCACTTTGAAGTGTACATGGTCTTTGGCACCTCTTGGCCTTTATCGCTCCCTGACAGCTCCACTTGCCAGCAGCGCAAGTACCCCGGTGCGAACTGCCTTTGATAGGGCGGGGGGTGGATCGGGGCGGTGGTCGTGCAGACAAGACACAGGAAGACTCGTGAATGGAGACACACTTATGTGGATTGCAGGGGGCCGTCCAGCGTGAGGGGGATGCTTGGCAGGAGACACGGGGTCTGGAGGTAGACATGGGAACAACAAACCCATGCTCTATAGACCACTTTGAAGTGTACATGGTCTTTGGCACCTCTTGGCCTTTATCGCTCCCTGACAGCTCCACTTGCCAGCAGCGCAAGTACCCCGGTGCGAACTGCCTTTGATAGGGCGGGGGGTGGATCGGGGCGGTGGTCGTGCAGACAAGACCCGTTTGCCGCAGGGCCTCACCAAGGAGAGGCCATCTAACTGAATGTAAGAGGATGGCTGCAGGATCTACTACATGGAAGGCAGGGGGGTGAGTTTATAAATACCTCACCCTCCCAGGAGAATATACACTAGATTCATTTAAAAAATCAAAACAACCATTGTTAAAATATATGTTGGGCTTTATTTTAGATTTTAATTAAACATAAATAATAAACACTGCACATTGTAAAGTTGAGGTTGCAGCACATCGAGGGAAAATCCGCGGTATTGTCCACTGTCACTGGGGAAATGTTGTCTAATGGCAAGTACCGCACAGGCAGGTATTACTCTCCGAACGCGGTGTCCGAGCCTCCCGTGAAGCCACCAAGTGAAGCAACGATAGGCCACCAGCCTGTACCACCTGTGAAAAAAAAAGATGCAAACTGTATTAAACTGACCAAACTTTCTTATCAATGTCGATTCAGGTAACACATGTCATTTTCCTTAGAAAAAAATTATATCTAGAAAATGCACTATATGGAACCAATTTACATGCGTTCCAATGATATGTAAATGTAATTTTATATGTGGGAGACGACCATGAAATAGTGGTGGCATCACTGACATCACAAACAGAGTATACTTACTCGTTACTCGGATTACGCGGACGAACAGTGCCACGAAGTTCGTGCATAAGCACCATCATCATCCTCAACACTGTCCGTGAGAGGCAGGCTTCCCTGAACTCTGGCAGCTCGGTGATGCATTGCGGACTTTGCTCGCCTTCCTGCTGACTTTGCTCGCTTTCCGAAATGTAGGCCAAGCACCCGGAATTTTCACGGCAGCAGCAGTTCTCCTCCTCAGTTGGCATTAGCTCGCACCGATTGCACGTGCACCAGGTGGAGACGCCGTCCATGCGACATGGTCCAGGCTCTTCATCCGTTGACTGGTCCTCCCAACTGCCGTCCGAATCCCCATCGTTTTCGCGTGCTTGCCTTTCCAGTAGTTCTTCCTCGGTGTACTCGGGCTCGTACATATACGGCATTATTGTGGCCATTGTGCGGTAAAGATAGTAAAATAATTTATAGCGGTGGTACTGGTATCTGTTCACACGGGCTACAAGCGGCGAAGGTAGCTGACCAGAGCACTGAAACGAGTCACAGAATACTCAAAGTAACACAGAGAGAGGAATGGAATCGAAAATCTGCTGCTGTATGTTGTGAAACGGTCTGTTTATACTTATTGGGGAAAGAGGCGTCCTGCCATTTCCATGGCAACACGTCAATAGCTGAGGCGCAGCGATTGTTGACACGAGACGTGCTTGAAATGGGCAGTACGCGTCTGCTGATGTCAGGCTCAGGGGCGGGGGATTTGATTTAGTGCCGCAAAGGCAGGTGAGCCAGGTCGATGCGGCGGAATGATAGGATTATCACAAAATGGAGGCTGATTTCGAGTGCGATAAGGGGCGAAAAGTCGGGTAAGGTCCATAGGAAAGTTTCCTACGATCTACCGATTTATGCTTACAAACACATGGCCGACCCGTAGGGACAATAAAAAAAAAGTCCCGGAACTCTCCTTTAAAGATAAAGAGGTGCACCTACATCCTTCATGCTACAAAACCACTCCACCCCTTTGCTGGCCTATCCTGTTTTGCAAATGTATGCCTTAACCCAGGGAACGCCTTGTGAGTACTCTATCTGCAAGCACCTGCAGTCAGTGGCATATTTAGGCATTCTGCTGCCCTAGGCCCAAATAAGTGCATGTGCCCCCCCTACTTTACAACACTTCTGACAGACTCTGCACATTCACCAGATTTCGAGCCTTCAACAGACTCTGTCTGCGTTGTCCAAACTGCACCCCTTCACCGCCATTTTGTCACCCACTTTGGCTCCATAACATTTTAAGGTTGCAGGGATTAGAAAGTTATTGCTTCCTCTCTATTAATTCAAGCCTGTTATCTTCTATGTCATGTTAGTTGAAAGAGTGTATTCAGATCTCTAATGCCCAAGATTTGGAGAAGGCAGTGTGTTCCACGGTTTGGTGCAATAGAGGTCATTGTTATGACTAATTGTCTACTTTTGGTTAGGCAGAAAACAATATATTAGTGGAAGCGATAAGAACATATGCTGTCTGCCAACTGGACACAAGTGAGAGAAGGTTGTTACAAAGAATTTTGGTTTCAATGCTAATATCTGGTTTCTCTCACAAATTGCCTGCTGACACTCTATTAGAAGTACCTAGACTGGTCTGTAATATTAATGCAACATAACTAAATGTTACATCCGGTCTTGTCAAATGGTAAAGTTTACATGTGAAAGGTATGCAAGTGTACAGGCACATCTTATAAAAATGGTGGATAAAAAGAACTCAATCCCCTTCTCATGGATAGCGCTCTGGTGTTAGCAGGGGGCAAAATGGAAATAAGGAAAGTTACCTGTTGCGGCTGATTTACCTCCAATCCCTTGGGCTGGAACATCATTAAAATATGTCAGAATCACAAGTGAAGTTTGTAAACTCTGCCTGGGCACAGACACCTCAGTAGAGTAAGGACAGTTAGAGAAGGTTCCTGTAATCTTTGGCTGTGCATTCTCACGGGGGAGTAATGGATAAGGACGACCCTAAACATTCATGTGTAGGAAGCAACAACATTTCTCGCAGCTGCACAACGCAGGCATCTTTTAGAACAAGTGAAGTGGTACATACTGTCTACATAATTGCTGTTTGTGCAATTGTTCAAAATAACCAACATTCTGAGAGTAATGATACACCCGGCCATTTGCTTCGTTAGCACCTAGCAGCTTCTGTAAAGATGGCTTAATGGATATCTTTATGGACACCTTTACAGCTGTGAAACAGTGTGTACCTTTGGCACTCAGTTTCTGTTCTCACCCTTCTATGGCTTTGGGTATCCTTTTACAGGTTTCTTGATGCACTTGCACATTCAGATTTACTCTTCACCATTTTAACTTCTCTATGATCTATTTGGAATCGTACAAAAATGTCGGCCTGGGAACTGCGATGGCCGAAAATGCTGACTTTTTTTTTCCTTTTTAACCCCTCCCTTAAACCAAATATATATGGGGGGGGTTAAGTGTATAACATTAATATGGGGTGGCCGCGGGTGGTCTCCCCCTGCATATATATGTGGTGCAAAGGGTTAAAAAAAAGAAAATTGGCATTTTTGGTCGCCGCAGTGATCACATATTTCCATCTATTTCATGCTTGCCCCTTCTGGGCGACCACAGACCTCTGAAATGGGGGGCCGGGGAGGGATATTAGTGCTTGCTTCTGAACATCATTTTAGTACCACCTGTGGGAACTCTGTGCTTGACTAAAGCATAGGCATGCGTTTAATATTGTAAAATAATGGATCATTGTTTACCTTTACTTTTCTGAATGGAAAACCGTAATTTTTGCAATGGTTTAAAAAATGCATGTCGTGTAGTTGAATGTAAAAGTGATTGCTTAACACTGTGTATGTATTTATTAGAAAGAACTCCAAAGAAAATGTGAAGTGACACCAATAAAACTATGAGTGTTTTGCATATTAAAGAGCATTTTGGGACGATAACAATGACCAAAGAGCTTTATATCCGTCATATATGTTTGTGAGAGTTGTATGACTGACTCACCAAATACCTAAAGCACGCTGGGTTTGGTACACATTTCCCTACTTTTTTAACCAAAAGTCACCCTAACAATAAAGCTTTTGTAAATATCAAGCATATATTCAAGTTTGGCCATTAAGAAGTAAGTTTGTCAGAGTGGAATGACTGCTAACAACTCAAAAGGACCTTCTGTGTTGTAGATCAGCCAGACTCTGAGAACAAAATTAGCTTTATGTTTAAAAAATAACAACCAGTAAGTTGAAAATAAACTACCATAAAATGCAGCTCCTCTGGCAATGTGTGGGCCTAGTTGGCCCTGTTGTAAATACGTCTATGTGGGAAAGGCAGCCCGAATTTCTGATTCTGCCAATCCTTCCTCATATTATGGTGCTTTTCCATTTATCATTAAACAGAAAAAGTAAACGGAATTTTACACTCAGCTGCTATTAGTAAAACATGCATTGTCAAAGCCAGCAGTTTTGGCTTCGCAAAAGAGAACTGGTTTGGTCGTGCAGGTGTCCTCTTAGGATCCCCAGCAGACAGAGCTCCGCGGCTATAATCTACCATGATCTGATGATTATGGTTGGTGGGGGGCGACCATGATCTGGTGAGGAGCCACAATGTTCTAGCAATGGGTGACAATGGTCTGGCGATGGTGGACTACGCCTGGCAATTGTCAACCATGGTTTGGCAATGGTCGACTATGGCTGACGATGGTCGGCCATACTCTTGGGATGGCTGAACACAATCTGGTCATTGTTGACCATGGTCAGAGATGGTTGTCTGTGGTCAACCATGATTTGGTAATGGTTCGTAATGGTTGGCTGTGGTTAGTGATGGGCGGTTATGGTTAGCGACAGAGCCAGCCAGAGAGTATGCCCGTTGCCTGACCCTAAAAAACCTACGGCCCATACCAATAGTACAAACACCTGACTGTAAAATGGCCGCCGAGGCACAAGGCACTGAAGCCAAAGAACACTCTGGATCTACACCTGCCTCCGGTTATGCCAATACTCAACTCTACACACCTATTGCATCCATTTTTGCTCACATATAAGTGGCAATGAAGTGCCTACGAGATGAGCCGAAACTAAAGAGAGGAGTGCAGGGCCGACTTCTCTCCCTGAACTCAGTGGCTTGCTAAAAGCACGTACACTCTTCATAGTTTTCAATTTTTGCCCACACATAGCAAGAGATTACTCCTATTAAAATAACTTGTGAACACAAATGCCTGTGTGATGTTAATGCAGGTCGTTTTTCATTCATGCCGATGTAGACAAAACAATTTAAGCTGCTCGAGCTATAAAGACTGTTTTAATCAACAGTTTCCTTCCATCCTGAGCCAAGTAAAAAAAAAACATATGCCGCCTCCGGCTGTAAACGTGGTTCATATTTCTTCGCGTAAGAATTTTCCAGTCCAATTACAGAATGCAGATGTTAAACGATTGCATTAAAACATTCAACTTTATTGTGTTGTGACAGTTGTTATAACAAAAAATCTAACCTAGGTCAAGAGCTTGCCTGCTGGCTTTGCTCTTCAGCAGCGCCTCTTGTACGCGCGGGAAATAATGCAGACACACATTTCAAACAGAGAACATGTTTTTTATTTTTAAATCTCGAAGGTTCCATTCATTGCTTTGTACAGTTACAGCCCAGCCTCTGCCGTAGCATGCTGCGTTCCCGCTAACCATGCTGTACAACATTTTCTTACAATCCACCTGATCGCACTGAATACAAAATCCATGGCCTTGACTTTTTTTTGTGAAGCCCAAGACTTTTTGCCCCCAGAAAGAGGAGAAAGCTGAGCTCTGAAATCATTATACATCTTGGTTTAATATTCAAAGAGCCATTCTGATCATGTTTGTGGTTGTTATCAATGTACTTTTGTTACTCTGAGTAGACCCTTCCTATAGGCTGGGGTCAGATTAATAGGCCTTGTATAGTCATTGGTTAGACATCTTATTGCCATAACGTGCCCAGGTACTTTTATCATTTGCTAGCTTCTGCCACATCATTTCCCATGTATTACCATGAAGTCCCCAGGTACTCACATCATAAGACACACTAAGAAAGAAAGATCCCCTCACTCCCCATAATGGGCCTGGGGTGCGAACACACCAATTATCTGCAGGTGTCACTCATAACATTGCATTGCAGGGGAGATACGCACAACAGAATGATTGCCTATGGCCCGCACGGACAGAGGGCCGGTACACCTTGGCTTGGGGCACCACTAGGTGGTGGGTTGCAGGGGCTCTGTTTCTGCAGGAAGGAGGGATATCAAGGGTGCACAACCCATTTGAATCCA
Source organism: Ambystoma mexicanum (assembly GCF_040938575.1). Classification (NCBI taxonomy): domain Eukaryota; kingdom Metazoa; phylum Chordata; class Amphibia; order Caudata; family Ambystomatidae; genus Ambystoma; species Ambystoma mexicanum. The sequence goes on along the minus strand of NC_090927.1, from coordinate 304,641,997 downwards.
AAAAGGCATCCATTGTCTGTGCTAGAAACGGATCTCGGGGTGGGAAGGGTCAACCACCTTCCCCCATGCTCTCTGCTTCCTGTTGCTTTGTGCGCTGAAGGAGAAGAGGCGAGCTGAGAGACCAATCTTCCAGGAAAGGTAAGAGAAAAAAATCTGTTTATGTGCATCCATTGGGTGTTATTGGGTTTTATGTGAACATGTGTCTGTGTGAATGCGAGCGTGCGTGTGTGTGTGTGCATGGAGTGTGTGCATGAGGACAAGGGGAGGTTTCCCGCACCCGTGCCAACTATTGAGGGGCCAGTGGTACAGGGGGATGTTCAATATTTTGTGCAGGGTGGCTTTCACGCACATAACTTTATTTCGGTTTAGAGCCATACTATTTTACAAAGTTCAAAGAAAAAACCAAAAACAATCAAAGATAGACACAAAAAAGAAACCAGCTGTTACTTTAGGGAAGTACATTAATGACCATTGGGGTTCATAATCGGTTCCATACAGATTAGAGTGATACAGTAAAGGAAGTCAAGAAACGAATGGGCTGGAAAGCATGGAATTCTACGCCTAGGTACTTCCCTTATACCCCTGTCCCCCAAGGGGCCAGCATCTGCTCCTGAAAGCATGGGTCCTAGTGGCATGATGTCAATAGCCAGTAGGCTTGGGACTATTGGGGAGTTTGATGGAAACCGACATCTCCTAAGGAAGTTCATTACACCCTTAGCCAAACCAATATCTATGAGGTCCATGTGAATAGTGTCATATCCTTCGGTTCTCTGACCTTCGGTTCCTTGTGAACTGTATTATTTGCTCCCTTTTAATGAATTGACAACCCCTCACCTCCCGAATCCAGTAGATCGTTTTATTCAGGAGGGCATCATGACGCTCATGGCGGTTCGTTGCCAACATTGGGACCCTGTGAAGATAGAGTGGCTCCCCAGCTTGGACGATCTTAGGCCTTTACATTTGGCACACAGAGAACACGGGCCCCATGGCAGCCTCCCTACGGCCAGTGACAGCCTTTGCTTCAGTAAGGCCCAAGGCATGTTGCGGCTGTTGATGGGTGGACGGGCAATGGGTACTGTTGTCAGCAAAGTAGATTTTGGAGAATGATTTGATCGATCCTTCTTTGCAAGCTCGGATCTCTGTAGGGGGTATGCAAGGATTGCAGCGCATACCAGAGCCAGTGCCACTCTGGTTGGTGGCAATACTGATTGGCGGTACTTTAGCTGGATGATTAGAAAAGACAGGAATGGAATTTACTTTAGGCACCAATAGGCGACATCATACATTCTGTCTTGATCCCCTCCCATCTGGCCCAGCACATGCCCATGTACTCACGAACCCCTGCCCACCATTTCCATGAAGTGGGTAATTCGTTTCCTGAGGGACAGGAGTTCAGCCAGCACCCTACTGCAATGACAGGCACAGGGTGCTTCTCCCCCTTCACTTCGAGGAATCAGTGAGGTTTTAGCTGCCCACTCAGAGATATAATGAAAAGCCCTGTGGGTTTGTGTTGGGTTCATGATCGCTTGATGCCCCCACCAATGGGGCGTTTAGCCCCACTGCTGCCACTCCTATGGCTGCAGTTGTTAGTAGGACTCCATCTACAGAGAATTCCAATGGGGGCACAGTCAGGGTTTTGTTTATCTGGGGTAAGCCTGTGGGACATAGTTGCTCCTTAAGGCCAGACAAAGTTGGGTGAAAAGTTGATGAAAGACAGAGAGTAATTAAGTCAGACTTTGGCTCAGGCCATTAAGGGCTGGTGAGTTTGCGATGGCCACCGGGTCTCTGGGCGAGGGCGGAGTGTGGCTACTTCTGCTGGTTGAGATCGTAGGTTCCATTTCTGTGGGGCCTCCTGGGAGAGCAGCCATGGGTTTAAATAGCAACCCTATACCTCCTGATCCCATGTCCTCTATGACTGCGCACGGATACCCACTGTTCTCGACATTGATGAGGTCAATAGGGTTATGAGCAGCGGCGCCCCACACCCACGGGTTGAAACTGAGAGGTGGACCAGATGATCCCAGGAAGGTGTTAATTTCGCTAATGAGGAAGTGGACGCTCTTCGAGGATGTTGTTGATATTGTTGATTTGGCAAAGTTAGTGGTAGAAAACTCAGCTGAGCAGACAGTTGGTAGTAATGGTTTCCTAAGGATTTTTCTTTTAACCACCCAAGCCCTCCTTTTTGCAACAGAGGCAGGGGCTGGGTTTAGGTTCGGCATTTCTTCAGGCATGTCAACGGAATCATGCGTCTCGGTGGTGACATGTTGGATACAACCGCTGGGTTGTGCCGGTACATTTAAAAGAATAAATCGGGCCCACTCCTGGGCTCGATGCAGCCGAAGCAACTTGGGGTCAGACTTTAGATCAGCGTGCAAAAGTTGGAGATGGCCAGCACTCGCTCTCACCTCGCTCCAGATGTCGGACTTCTTCACACACTTCTCCTAGGACTGCCCCGCAGATTCCATTCCATTTCCTTATAGCATGACACATGAAGAAGGTACAGCTCACGACAGCCGGGGACAGAAAGGCGTCAGGCTCCAACAGGACACCACTTGAAAACATCAGGGAATGCTTGGAAAGCTAAAGTACACGGTAAAACCGTGATCGTCCTTTAAACCGTTAACAAGGAGAACATATGGTAACATAACAACAACGGTTATACTAGGAAGGTAGATTCTTAGGTGCATCATAAGTATGCTAACACATTGGTATAATGGGGTGCTCACATTCAAACTCAGAGAACTAGGGGGGCCACCCAACTCGGCGTACCTATCCCTAAGGAAGAACACCCTAGCCCTGGCGGGGGTGTCTCTCCCTGGGTAGCGCGTGGTGTATCGCCTACTAAATAGGTATAGAGGAGAGAGCTGTCCCTCAACCTTCTATACTGGTGGCTGTGTCCAGTGACAGACACATCATTGTCCAAAAAAAGGAAAGAAAACCGAAATTGAAAAATAAATAATAAAAAATGGTATTCTCCAGACGGTTGAGCAGTGTTCAACAAGATATGGATTAGATCTTGGGGCTGCTAGATCTAGAGGGTAGGTACAACCTGCAGGGCAGGTCACCTGTTTTTTCCTTTCCAAAGTGTATAGCTTTACCGGTGCCCGTGGGTCACTAAGGTTGGGATGGAAAACAATTTGTCTGGAGAAACCACTGGTGGATGGAGAGGTAAAACAATGCCGGGGAAGGACTGGGAGGCTAAAAACTGGCTCTTGTAAAAGTGTTGAGCTCCCTCGGTGGTGACGAGCGTGCTACAACAGGTTAGTCAAGTGAGAACTCTCTGTCAGTGTGCAAGAGATCAGAAGTGGGTCATGAGAGCCCTCATGACCGAAAAGGGTCGACCGGTTTCAATGGCGATAGGGAATTGTGCCATCTTCGTCAGGACCGTTGATTTTAGATGCAGGCTGGGTTGCCAAGGTTCAGAATGCTGCTGAACATGATCGAGAAAAATTCTGGTGTCTCCTGTGGGGAGACAAAAGAAGGGGGGAGGGGGAACAGGGGGAAAAGACGATCAGGGCAAAAAATGGGGTGGCACTGATAAATTACAGAGATAAAGCTCTTACTGTGTTTGGGTGAGCAAAGAGAAGCAGGAACTGTGAGGGTAATTAATTACAGGAGAGATTGAGGGTGCCTGGGCACCTATGGTGGGTCTCACCGCCGGGGGGCAGAGAACGTGGGGGCAATGGAAGGGAAAGGACTGATGTGAAAAATGGGGGTGAGTGCACCATATACACTAAGGATGGACAAGGTGCCATGGTGGTCAAACAACCTATGGGCCCCTATTGGGAAAAACCCAGGCTAGTGCAGTTACTTAGTGCCATCGCAAGGTGCTGAAAAACAAATTGTTACCTCTGGGCAGAAGTCCAATATAGGAGGGAGGAGGTAGAAATAACACCACACAGTAGAAGCCCAAAAATGGCAAACAGGCCAAGCGTACCTGTTAGGAATAAAAATGATGTTAGAATGGGCTCCGGGGGCTGTGTGGGGTCACAGCTGTGAGGCCTGGGTGGGTGGCGTACCTGTGATTGGGCTGCTGCTCGTCTCCAGAGGGTCAGTGTGCTGTATTGGAAAGTAAAGCTCCGGACTGGTGCTCTAGGGAAAAATAAGGCCCATCGCCTATAAAAAGAACTTGAAAACACGGTTTCACGTTGGCGTCGCCTTGTCGCTCCTGGCTCCAGGCCAACGCCGAGGGCGTGTGCCGTCAGCTGTGAGACAAGCTTAAGTGCCTGTCAAAAGCTCCGGAGAGCAACTTCTCGGGATATCAATGGTGCGGCAAGTGTAAGAACTAAATGGTGCTGTGGCTTGCTGTTCGAATAAACACGTGGCTGGCAGAGGGGACTGTATATGGCCAATAAATGGTGTGGATGGTGGATGGCCACAGGGTGCAACTAAGAAGAGATAAATAAATAAAGAAATAAGCAATAATTGGCTAGAAATAATGCATGAAGGGGAAGGGGGGGAGAAAGGGAGAAGGGGATGTAAAGGAATGGGGGAGAGGAGGGGAACGTGGTGCAATAATTTGCACAGCTCATGTGGTCTCAGGAGACGACCAAGGCACAAAATGAACGAGACAGCTTTGGTCTTGTACAGGGTCATGGTTTTAAGATAGTACTGCTAATTCGTGCCATTGGATTTGTTCATTCAATCCTTCAGTGTGAGTGTTGAGTCTATAAATCCACATTTGTTCTTTCTTAAACAGCATGTTGTTGTAATTGCCGCCTCTGCGGGGTGGTGTGACTTTTTCAATAATTGTCCATGTGAACTGCTCCGCAGTATGTCCTTTGGCCACAAAATGGGACACCAAGGGTGCAGTGAGTTTGTTAGTTCTTATACATGATCTGTGTTCGGTCATTCGGGTTCGGACTGGCCTGGTGATCATGCCAATATACCTCAAGTTACAGGGGCAGGTTATCATGTAAATGACGCCCTTGGTGTTGCAATTAGTGAATGTGTTCTGTGTCCATGGAGTTTTCCATCCAATCTCTATCTGTGTAGTTCTAGATGTCTGGGCGCACATGGAGCAATTGCCACAGGGCGCATGTCCCTTGGTAGGTGGGATATTCCACAGGGTCCCCTGGGTAGAAACTACCTTAGGTGTGCTGGGTATCAGGGTTTTGACTACCTTGTCTCTCACGTTGCTGCGTCTCTCAAGAGCAAAACGTGGGACTGCGATCTCAGAGGCACCTTTGTTGAGTATGGGCCAAAGTTTCTTAACTTCCCGTTTAATCTTGTTGAGGAGGGGTGAATAACTGAACACAGCCGTAAAAGTGTTGGACTCACTCGATTTAACATGTTGTTGTAGAGTGATGGAACGTGGGATGTTCCTAGCTCTTTTGCAGGTTTCTTTGATGATTCTCCTAGGATAACCCCTCTTGGCAAGTTGTGTTTGGAGTTGTTTAGATTGTCTGGTGTAGTCTGCGGTCTGTGTACACAATCTTCTGTAGCGCAGGAACTGGCCAAAGGGGAGATTATCTCTAAGTGCCTTAGGGTGGTAACTGGAGTAGCACAGTAAAGAGTTTCTGTCGGTAGTTTTTTTGTAGACACTCGAGAGCAAGTGCCCACTCGAGGCTTGAATGGCAAGGTCAAGGAAATTGGTGTTAAATCTGTCTTTTTCCATTGTGAACTTGAGGTGGGGATTCAGGGAGTTAAGCCAGATGTGGAAGGCTTCTAAGTCCTGTTCTGAGCCTCTAAATATCACAAAAATGTTGTCTATGTATCGCCGCCATAGGTTTACCTTGGTGAGAAAGGGATTGGTCTCAGGGTAAATGTTAAGGCGTTCAAACCAGTCCACGTACAGATTGGCAAGAGTGGGGGCAAACGTGGCCCCCATTGCGGTGCCTGAAATCTGTTGGAAAAAGGTATCTTCAAAGAGAAAATAGTTATTGGTCAATGCTATTTCTGCGAGTGATAGAATGAACGTGGGTGGCACTCCGTGTAGGTCTATACCTGATTGTAGTATTCCGCTAAGCATTTGTAGTGTCTCCTGCTGTGGTATCCGAGTATAAAGGGACTCTATGTCGATCGTGACTAGCCATTCTGTCTCAGGGTTGTATGTGATGGTATCTAGAAGGGTCAGCATGTTAGTGGAATCTTTAACATAGCTTGTCATTTTTGGAACTTGGTCTTTGATGAAGAAATCGACATATTGTGAGAGGGGTTCCAATATGGAGCTAATCCCAGAGACAATGGGGCGTCCTGGTGGTGGTGTGAGTCCTTTATGTATCTTGGGGAGAGCATATAATGCCGGGATCCGAGGGTGTGGGGGAGACAGAAAAACAGCTTCCCGGGCGCTAATGTATCCTTCGGCTTCGGCCTCGTGGATGATAGGTGCTATCAGAGCTTGCAAAGAAGGAGTGGGGTCTCGGGGTAAAATGCAATAGCTGTTTGGGTCATTGAGTAGGGTTTTGACCATTGTAATATAGTTGGTGGTATCCATAATCACAATGGCACCCCCTTTATCTGCTGGTTTAATCATGATATCAGGGTTGTTGGCTAGGTCTGTCAGAGCGAGAAGTTGGGGTTTGGTACAGTTATTATGAATGAAAGGAATGTTGGATTCAAATTCAGAGATCTTTTTGAGCAAGGCTTGTTCGAACGTGACTGATTCAGCGGTATTAGCACAATAGGGTGGGAAGTACTGGGATGGAGGACGAAGGCCCGTCACATCTTTGTCTTCATACGTGTGGTTGGCAAAATACTGCTTCAAATGTATCTTCCGCATCATCTGCGTGATTTCGACCCGGGTTTGGAATGGGTCGTAGCGGGCAGTCGGAATAAAGGATAATCCTTTTTGTAGAATCTCTTGTTCAGGTTTGGTAAGGATATGGGATGATTGGTTCACGATAAGTGAGGGAGCAGTGGTGGTATTATTCCTTGTCCCCGACTGCGCGTGACCACTGTTGGTTGTGGATGGTTCTGCCAGCGTGCGCGGTTCTGGCCTCTCCCGCGCTGTCCTAAAAAAGGGACCGCAGGGGTAGTGTCCTGGTTGGAGCTGCTGAACTGTACTTTCCTGTTTTGCCATTTGTTGCTATTGGAGCTGTTGCTCGAATTACTGCTAGAACTGTTCCAGGATCTGTTGGAATTAGATCTTTGAAGATTTTGGAACCGGAGTTGTGCAGCGTCACGTCTGGCTTGTTTTGCTTCCTCTGTGAAATATTCCTCTGCTACATAGGGGTAAATCTTCACATGAGTGAAAGCTGCAAGGTCTTTCTTCAGCTTAATAATTTTTCTGTTTAGGTTATTGTATTTAAACTCTTTCAATGTGGTTTCTAGGAGAGTGAGTTTGGTTAAGTACGTGTCTGCAGCGATTTTCGTTTTGAGTGCCTCGCTTTTGTCATTGAGCTCTTTTAATAGTTGGTCTGTGACTGTTTTGGCAGTATTAATTATGAGTATCAGCCAGTCTCTGGTGCATTTATTGGCTATAAAAGACCAGTCCTTTCTGAACTGCAGGTTGTCTAGAAAGATGCGTGGTTCGATACGTATAATGAGCCCAGAAGTGGCTCTCATGACCCACTTCTGATCTCTTGCACACCGACAGAGAGTTCTCACTTGACTAACCTGTTGTAGCACGCTCGTCACCACCGAGTGAGCTCAACACTTTTACAAGAGCCAGTTTTTAGCCTCCCAGTCCTTCCCCGGCATTGTTTTACCTCTCCATCCACCAGTGGTTTCTCCAGACGAATTGTTTTCCATCCCAACCTTAGTGGCCCACGGGCACCAGTAAAGCTATACACTTTGGAAAGGAAAAAACAGTTGACCTGCCCTGCAGGTTGTACCTACCCTCTAGATCTAGCAGCCCCAAGATCTAATCCATATCTTGTTGAACACTGCTCAACCGTCTGGAGAATACCATTTTTTATTATTTATTTTTCAATTTCGGTTTTCTTTCCTTTTTTTGGACAATGATGTGTCTGTCACTGGACACAGCCACCAGTATAGAAGGTTGAGGGACAGCTCTCTCCTCTATACCTATTTAGTAGGCGATACACCACGCGCTACCCAGGGATAGACACCCCCGCCAGGGCTAGGGTGTTCTTCCTTAGGGATAGGTACGCCGAGTTGGGTGGCCGCCCTAGTTCTCTGAGTTTGAATGTGAGCACCCCATTATACCAATGTGTTAGCATACTTATGATGCACCTAAGAATCTACCTTCCTAGTATAACCGTTGTTGTTGTGTTACCATATGTTCTCCTTGTTAACGGTTTAAAGGACGATCACGGTTTTACCGTGTACTTTAGCTTTCCAAGCATTCCCTGATGTTTTCAAGTATTGCTTCGTGCAACTGATCTCAGTTGCTGGGATAGATTAACTCTACTTATACAGGAGGAAGGACCTTCCTCCCTCTTGTTACCTGTACACAGTACCCTTGTGTGTGGGTTTCCTCCCGCCAAACCACTCCTCCCTCTCCCTCGCTCCCCCCTCTTGATTATTTCACCTTTCACTTTTCCACCCTGACAAATGGCCGACGGCCATTATTTAGCATTCGCAGAGGAATTGGTGGATGGGATCCTAGCCAATCCATCCCTATTGGGAATAGACCTCACACCACAGAATATTACCAACACCGATGAATGGAATGACATTGAGATTCTCAAAAAAAAGATCATACGCACCGAACTACACGGTGCACTCATGACCGAATACCTTAGGGCCCACGCAGCACCCAATGGGCTCATTATACGTATCGAACCACGCATCTTTCTAGACAACCTGCAGTTCAGAAAGGACGGGTCTTTTATAGCCAATAAATGCACCAGAGACTGGCTGATACTCATAATTAATACTGCCAAAACAGTCACAGACCAACTATTAAAAGAGCTCAATGACAAAAGCGAGGCACTCAAAACGAAAATCGCTGCAGACACGTACTTAACCAAACTCACTCTCCTAGAAACCACATTGAAAGAGTTTAAATACAATAACCTAAACAGAAAAATTATTAAGCTGAAGAAAGACCTTGCAGCTTTCACTCATGTGAAGATTTACCCCTATGTAGCAGAGGAATATTTCACAGAGGAAGCAAAACAAGCCAGACGTGACGCTGCACAACTCCGGTTCCAAAATCTTCAAAGATCTAATTCCAACAGATCCTGGAACAGTTCTAGCAGTAATTCGAGCAACAGCTCCAATAGCAACAAATGGCAAAACAGGAAAGTACAGTTCAGCAGCTCCAACCAGGACACTACCCCTGCGGTCCCTTTTTTAGGACAGCGCGGGAGAGGCCAGAACCGCGCACGCTGGCAGAACCATCCACAACCAACAGTGGTCACGCGCAGTCGGGGACAAGGAATAATACCACCACTGCTCCCTCACTTATCGTGAACCAATCATCCCATATCCTTACCAAACCTGAACAAGAGATTCTACAAAAAGGATTATCCTTTATTCCGACTGCCCGCTACGACCCATTCCAAACCCGGGTCGAAATCACGCAGATGATGTGGAAGATACGTTTGAAGCAGTATTTTGCCAACCACACGTATGAAGACAAAGATGTGACGGGCCTTCGTCCTCCATCCCAGTACTTCCCACCTTATTGTGCTAATACCGCTGAATCGGTCACGTTCGAACAAGCCTTGCTCAAAAAGATCTCTGAATTTGAATCCAACATTCCTTTCATTCATAATAACTGTACCAAACCCCAACTTCTCGCTCTGACAGACCTAGCCAACAACCCTGATATCATGATTAAACCAGCAGATAAAGGGGGTGCCATTGTGATTATGGATACCGCCAACTATATTACAATGGTCAAAACCCTACTCAATGACCCAAACAGCTATTGCATTTTACCCCGAGACCCCACTCCTTCTTTGCAAGCTCTGATAGCACCTATCATCCACGAGGCCGAAGCCGAAGGATACATTAGCGCCCGGGAAGCTGTTTTTCTGTCTCCCCCACACCCTCGGATCCCGGCATTATATGCTCTCCCCTAGATACATAAAGGACTCACACCACCACCAGGACGCCCCATTGTCTCTGGGATTAGCTCCATATTGGAACCCCTCTCACAATATGTCGATTTCTTCATCAAAGACCAAGTTCCAAAAATGACAAGCTATGTTAAAGATTCCACTAACATGCTGACCCTTCTAGATACCATCACATACAACCCTGAGACAGAATGGCTAGTCACGATCGACATAGAGTCCCTTTATACTCGGATACCACAGCAGGAGACACTACAAATGCTTAGCGGAATACTACAATCAGGTATAGACCTACACGGAGTGCCACCCACGTTCATTCTATCACTCGCAGAAATAGCATTGACCAAGAACTATTTTCTCTTTGAAGATACCTTTTTCCAACAGATTTCAGGCCGCAATGGGGGCCACGTTTGCCCCCACTCTTGCCAATCTGTACGTGGACTGGTTCGAACGCCTTAACATTTACCCTGAGACCAATCCCTTTCTCACCAAGGTAACCCTATGGCGGCGATACATAAACGACATTTTTGTGATATTTAGAGGCTCAGAACAGGACTTAGAAGCCATCCACATCTGGCTTTACTCCCTGAATCCCCACCTCAAGTTCACAATGGAAAAAGACAGATTTAACACCAATTTCCTTGACCTTGCCATTCAAGCCTCGAGTGGGCACTTGCTCTCGAGTGTCTACAAAAAAACTACCGACAGAAACTCTTTACTGTGCTACTCCAGTTACCACCCTAAGGCACTTAGAGATAATCTCCCCTTTGGCCAGTTCCTGCGCTACAGAAGATTGTGTACACAGACCGCAGACTACACCAGACAATCTAAACAACTCCAAACACAACTTGCCGAGAGGGGTTATCCTAGGAGAATCATCAAAGAAACCTGCAAAAGAGCTAGGAACATCCCACGTTCCATCACTCTACAACAACATGTTAAATCGAGTGAGTCCAACACTTTTACGGCTGTGTTCAGTTATTCACCCCTCCTCAACAAGATTAAACGGGAAGTTAAGAAACTTTGGCCCATACTCAACACAGGCGCCTCTGAGATCGCAGTCCCACGTTTTGCTCTTAAGAGACGCAGTAACGTGAGAGACGAGGTAGTCAAAACCCTGATACCCAGCACACCTAAGGTAGTTTCTACCCAGGGGACCCTGTGGAATATCCCACCTACCAAGGGACATGCGCCCTGTGGCAATTGCTCCATGTGCGCCCAGACATCTAGAACTACACAGATAGAGATTGGATGGAAAACTCCATGGACACAGAACACATTCACTAATTGCAACACCAAGGGCGTCATTTACATGATAACCTGCCCCTGTAACTTGAGGTATATTGGCATGACCACCAGGCCAGTCCGAACCCGAATGACCGAACACAGATCATGTATAAGAACTAACAAACTCACTGCACCCTTGGTGTCCCATTTTGTGGCCAAAGGACATACTGCGGAGCAGTTCACATGGACAATTATTGAAAAAGTCACACCACCCCGCAGAGGCGGCAATTACAACAACATGCTGTTTAAGAAAGAACAAATGTGGATTTATAGACTCAACACTCACACTGAAGGATTGAATGAACAAATCCAATGGCACGAATTAGCAGTACTATCTTAAAACCATGACCCTGTACAAGACCAAAGCTGTCTCGTTCATTTTGTGCCTTGGTCGTCTCCTGAGACCACATGAGCTGTGCAAATTATTGCACCACGTTCCCCTCCTCTCCCCCATTCCTTTACATCCCCTTCTCCCTTTCTCCCCCCCCTTCCCCTTCATGCATTATTTCTAGCCAATTATTGCTTATTTCTTTATTTATTTATCTCTTCTTAGTTGCACCCTGTGGCCATCCACCATCCACACCATTTATTGGCCATGTACAGTCCCCTCTGCCAGCCACGTGTTTATTCGAACAGCAAGCCACAGCACCATTTAGTTCTTACACTTGCCGCACCATTGATATCCCGAGAAGTTGCTCTCCGGAGCTTTTGACAGGCACTTAGGCTTGTCTCACGGCTGACGGCACACGCCCTCGGCGTTGGCCTGGAGCCAGGAGCGTCAAGGCGACGCCAACGTGAAACCGTGTTTTCAAGTTCTTTTTATAGGCGATGGGCCTTATTTTTCCCTAGAGCACCAGTCCGGAGCTGTACTTTCCAATACAGCACACGGACCCTCTGGAGACGAGCAGCAGCCCAATCACAGGTACGCCACCCACCCAGGCCTCACAGCTGTGACCCCACACAGCCCCCGGAGCCCATTCTAGCATCATTTTTATTCCTAACAGGTACGCTTGGCCTGTTTGCCATTTTTGGGCTTCTACTGTGTGGTGTTATTTCTACCTCCTCCCTCCTATATTGGACTTCTGCCCAGAGGTAACAATTTGTTTTTCAGCACCTTGCGATGGCACTAAGTAACTGCACTAGCCTGGGTTTTTCCCAATAGGGGCCCATAGGTTGTTTGACCACCATGGCACCTTGTCCATCCTTAGTGTATATGGTGCACTCACCCCCATTTTTCACATCAGTCCTTTCCCTTCCATTGCCCCCACGTTCTCTGCCCCCCGGCGGTGAGACCCACCACAGGTGCCCAGGCACCCTCAATCTCTCCTGTAATTAATTACCCTCACAGTTCCTGCTTCTCTTTGCTCACCCAAACACAGTAAGAGCTTTATCTCTGTAATTTATCAGTGCCACCCCATTTTTTGCCCTGATCGTCTTTTCCCCCTGTTCCCCCTCCCCCCTTCTTTTGTCTCCCCACAGGAGACACCAGAATTTTTCTCGATCATGTTCAGCAGCATTCTGAACCTTAGCAACCCAGCCTGCATCTAAAATCAACGGTCCTGACGAAGATGGCACAATTCCCTATCGCCATTGAAACCGGTCGACCCTTTTCGGTCATAAGGGCTCTCATGACCCACTTCTGATCTCTTGCACACCGACAGAGAGTTCTCACTTGACTAACCTGTTGTAGCACGCTCGTCACCACCGAGGGAGCTCAACACTTTTACAAGAGCCAGTTTTTAGCCTCCCAGTCCTTCCCCGGCATTGTTTTACCTCTCCATCCACCAGTGGTTTCTCCAGACGAATTGTTTTCCATCCCAACCTTAGTGACCCACGGGCACCAGTAAAGCTAAACACTTTGGAAAGGAAAAAACAGTTGACCTGCCCTGCAGGTTGTACCTACCCTCTAGATCTAGCAGCCCCAAGATCTAATCCATATCTTGTTGAACACTGCTCAACCGTCTGGAGAATACCATTTTTTATTATTTATTTTTCAATTTCGGTTTTCTTTCCTTTTTTTGGACAATGATGTGTCTGTCACTGGACACAGCCACCAGTATAGAAGGTTGAGGGACAGCTCTCTCCTCTATACCTATTTAGTAGGCGATACACCACGCGCTACCCAGGGAGAGACACCCCCGCCAGGGCTAGGGTGTTCTTCCTTAGGGATAGGTACGCCGAGTTGGGTGGCCCCCCTAGTTCTCTGAGTTTGAATGTGAGCACCCCATTATACCAATGTGTTAGCATACTTATGATGCACCTAAGAATCCAACAGGACACCAACACCTCAGAAGGCGCGAACACCCCTCGCACTTACCCCCCCGGGCTTCACCCTGCAGGGTTTTGCAGCAAGTGTTATCCAGAGGGGCTGGGGCCACAGTAGCAGCCAGGGAAGACAGACTGGCATTCCAGCACTCCAGCAGGCATGAACACCCCTCACCCTGACCCAAGCGGGTTTAACCCTGCAGGGTTTTGCAGCAAGTCTTATCCAGAGGGGGTGGGGCCACAGCAGCTGCCAGGGAAGACAGACTGGTGTACCAACATCCCAGCAGGCACAAACACTCCTCGCCCTTAAGTCTGCGGTTTTCATGTGGTTTTCAATGAGCATGCATTCTTGAGGTAGGAATACTGTCGATATTTGGCAAAGTTAACAAAAATGTGTTTTTACAGCAGAAAAAAATTGCATTATTGGGCAAAGCCAGCAGGAGTGTGTTCTTACAGTGGTCATGTTGGTGTTGGGAAGGGGACACAGTCTTCCCACACCCCAAGTGCTTCAGAATAAGGCAAAGACTGTGGAATGTAATGTAAGAGACCAGGGGGGAGGGGTGTGCTCTTAAAGGCTTCTACACAATCATATCATTGCATGCTTATAGATGTAGTGAACATGCGGGAACAAACGAACGCCATCTTAGATTTTAACAGCCATATTGGAATATGTAAGGCCTAAATGCAGCACCACAGCCAGCATCTCAAGCGTAGGCCGCAAACATGAGGAAAATACCAGGTTGTATCCCGGGCACTGATAAGAAAGGCCAGAGTCATAGAGATCCATAAACCCTTAATTGTTCTAAAATGTTGCCAACCTTCGTGCTCTGGGAAGAATGTGCCCTGCAAGGCCATGGAGGGAGGATTGAGTATCTTTGAATGATCCAATTTCACGAGATGGAGGGCACGGGCCTCCAAACACCACCAGTTCCAATTCTAAGTTATAGTACCCAAATGCCCTAGCCTTAAGACCCCTGAATTCCAAGGTACCTGCCAGCCCCAGACCACTGTTCATAAAACTGTAACACCCCCCCCAATCAATCAATCAAGAAAGATCAGAAAGCAGAGCTTTCTTGCCTTCACTTCGGGGTCACGTGATTTGTGCTGCGAGGTGCAGGGAGGGATGAAATTATAGCCCAGAATAGGGTGGAAGAACTTGGAGAGGTGCTGGCCTGCCTTGGAGCAAGTGAAGTTTGTGAGTTAGTATGACCTCGCCTCCCCCCCCAGGCCTCTGTTTGCCCGTACCTGGTGCACTGCTACATAGATAGAGATGTGTTGTTTAGTTTGCACACAATTTTGCCAATTAGCTGGCTGATGACGCAATGATGAATGCAGCATCACCCACGTGGAAGAAGATGGACGGACGGACGGGGATGGGACCAATGGACTGGCATCCCCTATGGAGCTCGTGGCCTATATGTTTAAGGTCTCACCAACCAGCCATGCCTGTTTTTACTGTATGTGATGACATCACTGATGACGCTGTGTTCCTTCATAATGTGCTGCTCATGCAGATTTTGCCAGAATGTTTCCCGGCAGCAGAGTTCTTTGTTCGTGCTTTCCATTTTTGTGAGGAAATGAACTTGTTATCCTTGCAAGTGGTGTATTTGACCTTTTTCTCTAGCGCGTTGTATTTGTTCTGGTGTGAGCGTCTAAGAGGCTTTCCTACATTTGGTGACCCCAACGTGATCCCAGCCACCCCTGCGATGGCAGAGGCTTCCAGGCTGCTTTTCTGAAGGGGCTGCACCCACCTACAGCAACCAGACCAAAGCGCACAAACTGCAGAGGTGTGCAGGTGCCGTTTTTACAGAATTTCTGTCAGCTCCTGGGGAAGTGCAGGCCGTTATTGGGACCCTGTGACGGAGGAGCTCGTGTGAACACGCAGACATGAGTACACCCCCTGCAAGGGATAGCAACGAGGGGTATGGTGTGAGGGAGTGTTGTGTGTATGAGTGAAGGAGTGTGGTAAGGCCACATGGTGAGATTTATTTTTATTATTTTTTGGTAATTTAAGAGGATTTTATGGAGGAAAAACAGGAGTGTAGGAAGCCTTTCCGAGTGAGGGAAGATGATCGCGTTATCTGCCATTTTCGATGGGATTGGTTGACTTCTTGTTGAATAAAGTGTTAGTTTGCCATTTTTGATAAAACTAATAATAAAAATGCCATAGGTACATATAGTTGTTGGCAATTGGTAATGTTTGAGTAAAATAGCATGATTAATAGGTGTCTCCAATTCACGTTTCTGTAAATTCACTCAGCCTTTTAAAATGATGAAGTGCACCCTGACATCTACCTTGACATCTATGATCTCACCCTGGCTCTTTAGTGTCTACCTGGCCCCTTTGGCTCACCTGATCTCTCCACCTTCTGCTCTAACTTTCATTGTTATGCGGATGACACTTACCTCTCTTCCAGGCTCCCCTCAGCCTCTTCCTCTCCCTTGCTCATTCCTGACTGTCCATGATTCAGGATTGGTGTGACTCCAATGGTCTCTGCCTTAATGCCAGTAAGACTGAGAACCTTCTCATTGGGACCCCTGCTTCCGGTTTCCCTCGCCTGCTCTGGCCGCCCTCCTTGGGCCCTCTTCCTTTGCCTTCCTGTGAGGCTACAAAACTTGGTGTCATCTTTGACTCCACTCTCTCATTCTCTCCTCACATCATGGACCT
Source organism: Ambystoma mexicanum (assembly GCF_040938575.1). Lineage (NCBI taxonomy): Eukaryota > Metazoa > Chordata > Amphibia > Caudata > Ambystomatidae > Ambystoma > Ambystoma mexicanum. The sequence goes on along the minus strand of NC_090927.1, from coordinate 304,625,848 downwards.
TGCCAAGGAGGCCCACTACCAGCTGCACCTCCTCAGAGGTATTCTTCCTTTTCTCACTTTCCCCCAGAAGCTCTCTGTCTCCAGTGCCCTGGTTCTCTCTAGGCTGGCCTACTGCAATAGCCTCTTTCTCAATCTGCATTTCTCTTTTCTCAGCCCTGTGTAACTAACCCAGAACAGGACTGCAAGACTTGCCCTTCGACTAAAGCTCAGGCACCGTATCTCTCCAGCCCTGAAATCTCTCCACTGGCTCCCAGTGGCTCCAAGGATCAAGTCCAAGACCCCCTGCTTTGTCCACAAGGCTTTCTGGAGCAAGGGCCTGCACTCCATCCAACTTTCTCTTCCAAAATACCTTCCTTCTTGAGCCCTTCGCTCAGCTACCTAAAACTCTCTGAAGGTCAGACGCTTCTACAGGCAGGGAGTGGGGGGTAGATCTCTCTCATTTGCAGGTGCCTCCCACTGGAATGGCCTCCCTGGCCAACTTGAGCTGGATCACCTGAAGTTCCGGAAGTAGATTAAGACCTTCCTTTTCTCCCCTGTTTTCTATTTCTCTCTCCCCTGCTGACCTACCTTTCTACTGCACCGACTTTTTGCTTGGCTACCCTCAGAGTCTATTGGGTGCCAGGCTCCTCCATGATCAGTCTCCCCTGCACTGCCTCCTAGCCTACCATGCTCTTGGGGCTGTAACTGTTACCCACAGCCCCCTGCCTCCTTGCACTTACCCAGTGCTGTGCTGCCCTGGCTGCACTTACACAGAGCAATACTTCCCTGATTGCACTTTCCATCTTACCTCTCACTGGCACCCCCCCCTCTCCCACTTGCACTTTACGTGGTCGCACTTGCACGATCTGAATGAAACAAGGCCTAGGAAGATCGTTTGTCTTGTCATCCCTCTGTTTTCCCTCCCTTGTCTTGTCTCACCGAGAAAAGCTTGTGTACAGGCGCATTATAAATGACATATCATATCATTATGATTATCAGAAGAAATAAAAAAATGAAGAGGCAAATACGTTTTGATAAATATGTTTACATGTTTATGTGAGAATTACGGGAGCAAGTAAGTCTTGATTCAGATCTGAGATGGGGATAGCAAAGGATTGGGAAAATGCACTCTCTTCTGTGGTCTCCGTGACCCTGCCTTCGCAGGGTCCAGGGATTAGATGATATGTATGGTACGGTGTCTACTTGAGTTAGCTCTATTTCAGGGTATGGGTGAGTGGAAGTTGGTACAAACCCAGTGGAACAGGGACACTGTAGCATCCTAACCCAACCATAGAACTTTGGGGGTACTTTTATTTACAAGGTCATTGATTATGAAATCTGATCTGGCAAATACATTTGTATAGATTATGTGCTATTATAAACGCATGGTGGTTGTGTCACTGGGGTTGGGGAAAATAATGAACGAAGTGGTCTTGATCTTGTTTTGTCAAGCCACTCAGGTCACCTAAGGGCTGGAAGTTGCAAAATTCTGCGTTGAGCACTACAGTGCTTGGTAGCATTCAGTATGGCCACACAGATTCCAACGGAGACATTCAGCTCCCTAACCACCCCACCCCCATCGCCATCGCCAGGCTCCGGTGTATGTGAAATCTGCACAGTCTGGCTACCAACACCTCTATTGCCATAGCAAAGAGCAACGGTGAGAGCAGGCAGCCTGGTCTAGTCCCTCGCCCCAGTTTGAAAAGACAAGAGCGCATGCCGCCAATACTGATCTGGGCACTTGAATCAGGATACAAAAGCTGCAGTGCTGAGAGATAGTATTCTGGGACCCCCAACTGATACAGCACTTCAAATAAGTAGCTCCATTCCACGGAGTCAAATGCCTTTTCCATGTCAAGCAGTGTCGCCATCGCTTGTATGTTGGGGTCTATCTGAGCTAATATTGCGAACAGTCAGAGTAGATTCAAAGAAGTCAACCTCCCAGGGATGAACCTGGATTGGTGTCCGTGGATAATATGTAAGATATGCAGGAGCAGCCATTCCGCCAGCACCGGGGCAAATATTTTCGAATTGAGGTTCAGCAAGGATATCGGGCGGTACAAGGAGCAATCCAGGGGGTCTTTACCCAGTTTGAGTATCAATGTTATCACTGTCTCACGCATCATGGGAGGGGGTCCCCCACCATCAGTCCCACTCCTTGTAAAACTCAGCGGTAATCCCGTCCATACCCGGCGCTTTGAAGGAGGGGAAAGCGCGCATTGCACTAAGAATCTCATCAATCATAAAAGGTTTTGCTAGGATCTCTACCACCACAGGGCTAAGTTTCGGAGGGTTGCATCTTTAATGTAGTCCTCGAGCTCCGCCTTCGGCAGAGCTCCTCATGAAGTATATAGGGACTCAAAATAATGGCGAAAGGCCTCCGCAATCGCACTCGGCTCCAGTTACCTCCCCCTCTGCCATTTTCACCGCCATTATTTCCCTACTGCCCCTTTCATGCCTTACCATTGCCGCCAGGAGTCTACCTGGTCTGCACTCCTCGCCGTATCTATGAACTGTAGCTGGTCGTGACAGATATCTGACTTCTCGCTCGGCTAGCTCGTTGAAGCGCTCCAGTTCTATCCTTAATTTAGCCAGTGATTCTGGTGTACCAACCCTTTCTACCTCCCCCTACCATCATTTAACTTCTAGCTCAGTATCGTTCAACTGCCTCTGTATCTGTTTTAACACTCCCAGGTCTAGGGGCAGACACCCCCCACGTAGCACCACCTAGAACGCCTCCCATGTAGAGCTCATCTTTGATACTGTGCCCAGATTCTCACGTTAGTAGTTCTTGACTATGCTTTGGATTTCGCTCCTAAACACTACATCTCACATTGCTGCAGGTTTGAACCTCCAGTGGGGGGCGAGACACTACTTGATCCAGGCGCGGGGTCCACAGAACTCGGGAATGGTCAGAAAGTGTTCTCGGGAGCAGTACACAGTGGTCGGTCTGGTGCACAAGATAAGGGCAGGCAAGGATATAATCTAACTGGTACGATGTGTTGTGGGCCGTCAAGTGGTTTGAAAATTCCTTCCCTTCCGGCCTTAGCAGCCTCCACACATTCTACAGTTCTAGTTCACTCATGCCGCAAAGGACCGCTTCCACGGTCCTAAAGCGTCGTCTCTCCTCCCCAGCCGACTTATCTCTCCTTTGCTCTAGGATAGCATTGAGATCCCCCGCCCACAGAATGTTTGCATGTAGATATTGATGACATCTGTTCACCAGGGTCTTAAAGAATCTGGGGTCATCCACATTGGGACCAGATATGTTGACAAATGTGATCATCATGTTACCTAAGCATCCTGAAACAATGACATATCTCCCTTCTGGGTCCACTACTATGTCGTTCATTCGGTATCCCAGCGATTTATGCACCAGTGTCATCACCCCTGCTGAGTATGCTGAGTGCGAGATGTAATATGTGCTGTCTCCCCAGCTTCTAGCGACCCCCTTGTTGCCCTTACCCTCCAGATGTGTTTCTTGTAGCATAATTATTTTGGCACTGTGTCGCTCACAGTATTGCACAACTTTACGGGCCTTGCGTGGGTTGTTAAGCCCCCACACATTCCACCTAATCACTCGGCATAGCTGGGGTGAGGGCTATAAAGAAAAGCAATTCTAACCCACCACTTCCACCTGCTGGAGAACCGGCTATTGGCCAAACCTCTGAGACGTAAATCTTTATGAAGAAACTTAAACCAACGTCTCCCACAGACCCCTACCCCCCCCCATTTCCCTCCATCCCAACTATCCCCATCCCAGCCTCCCCCCACCCACAACCTGTAGTGAATAGAACCCCCCATATAACTTCCCGCAACAACCATTTTACCATGAGCCACAGCCCGGGGGCGCCAGACACCATCACCTTAGCGACCTCCACCACTTCAGATCTCTAGTGGAGGACCACAAAACAAAAACATTTCCTTTCCAAGCGACCAGACTTATTCATTACATTTTCAGCAAGGATATTCAGAACCCATCAGGAAGATCCTTCAGACAGCATCTATTAAACCAAGAACCATACTGACTCAGGTTTGAGGGGGCTCGGGAGCTTCACCCCTTCATTGCCCTTTCACCACATTATACATTGTAAGGCCTGGCAGTTCACTTCCGTAGAGATTCAAGGAATTAATGTACTGCCCTGGGGTCAGTAAAGAAGTGGGTTTGGCCACTGTGCTGGACACGTAGTTTGGAGGGGTACTGCATTGAGTACTGAATCCCTCGGTCACAGAGCGCCCTTTTAGCTGCCAGAAAAGAGAGGCAGGCTTTCTGGACTGCTGGAGTGAAGTCCGGATAAAAGGATACTCTGATGTTCTCATAGGTGAGGTCTCCAAGTTCCCACGCTGTGCAGAGTATGGTATTGCGGTCCTGATAATTCAGAACTCGTGCAATTATCGAGCAGGGTTCTGGCCCGGTCTTGGAGTGATCTGCGACACCCGGTGCGCCCTCTCCACCAGGAATTGGGAGGACAGTGGGGGCCCCTGCAGCACATCCTTGATAAAGGTCTCCATAAAGACCTTAATGTTCTGTTGCGAGATTGATTCCGGAACCCCCACTACACGAATGTTATTTCTTCTTGACCTCGCTTCCAAGTCTTCATTTTTGTCTCTTATGGTCTTCACCTCCCTCTCTTCTCCCGGATTGCTTTTGTCGCTTTATTGCTGGTGTCCTCAAGCGCGCTCACCTCGGAGGTTCTGCCACTCTTCTTGTCTATGCGTTCTTGCATTCTGTCGACTTTATATGCCTTCCCATCCAGTTTTGTGTTAATGGAGGTGAAGCCTGATCTCATCTCCGCCAGCACTAGACCCAGTTCCAACATTGGAGCACTCTCACTCGACCCTGCAGTCACCTCCGCCTGGGTCTCTGTGGATGGCATTTCTGGGGCATCTGTGGATGCCATCAGCTTGTTGCTCTTCTTGTGTAATCCTTCTTTGTGGGCAAATGTGAAGCGGGGCTGCCGCTTGTTTCCCTTCGACATATAGATCTTACTAGGGTTTTTTTCTATTGCTCTCCTGTGCAGGTTCTGTGTAGCCGGAGGAGCACACGGGGTAATTTTCACATCTGGGTCTGATCCCTGTCGACCTCTGCGGGGGCGGCCCAAGGCCCTCTCTCTGATGTTTTCACAGCAGTGTAAAGCACAGCTCACTGTCTCTTGCTATGGTCTGGTAGTGGTGCTGGCACGACCACCCCTCCGCAGTCAGGGTGCAGCACAGGGTACCATCACATGCCCCAGAGGGACACAGCCCCCAATCAGTGCAGCGGTTAGCCCCAGGTTTCCCCTTAGCATGTCAGTCTTTGCTGTCGGCCTTCACACTCAGCTCTCTGTGTTGCCAGGACGACTTAGGGTAGCATCTGTGAGGTTCACCCCGGATTACTCGTTGTGCGTGTGGTCTCTAGACTGGAGGCAGAACTCCTAGGAGGGCCGGCTAATAGCGTATACATAGCAGCAGCACCGGAGTGCACTATGTTTGCCTCGGTTCCCTCACTGTGCTGGGCCTCAGGTTCGATCGCCCTTCAAAACATTGCACTGTGGGACCGGGAGTTGTTTATGTCCCATTATTCCCAGTCAGCCCTGGGGACCCTGCAGTGTACCTCGTGTCAGACGCTACAACGTAGTGTGAGATCAGATGAACCCCAGGATACAGCCATGGGGCTCTCACTATGGCCGTCTGTCGAAGTACTGTTCTACTTCCGATGGCCCCCAGGGAGCGCGGCCTGACCCCGTGCATCAGGCGGGGGCTGGGGTTGTCACCTGCACTTGTCCACTCTGCAGGGGGACGTCAGCCGGGGCCACCCAGTCTTCCCGCTCCTCCCTCACAGGCCCTGTGTCGCGGGGACAACGCACACCACCGCGCACACACAAGTTTCGGATCCCGAGCCCGCAGGGGAAGTGGCTCACTCACCGCCATGATGACCACCAGGTCTATTGCACCGTTATTCTTCCTGAGGCAGGTATCCTCGCCAATGTCACCTTCCCTTCTGTCGTGCTTCCCCTCCGACAGGCCATCCGTGCTGTCGGGCCTGCAGCCTCACACAGGGAGCCCACGTACTGCCTCCATTACGCTGGCCTGGTAGGTGTCTCGTCTTTGGGAATTGGATTCGGTTGGTAGCACCTCGCCACAGAAGTCTTGGTGCGTGGGGTCGGGGCCGCTCCCAGCAGCTATACGGGGTCAGCGTCCAGATGCACTCCCAGGCCTCTTGTACATGCTGCACTGACTTCGCAAATCAGCACTTTCAGTGCCTGTTTGGCTTCAAAATTGAACTGCTACACAGTGGCCACATATGTGGGGCACCCACGGCTTCTGGGCTGATGTGGACCTCGATGGGTAGCTTTTTGCCTCGACTCTTCCCTGGTCTGACGATGAGCTCACAGAGGCACAGCCATCTTGGCTGCGGGTTCTCTAGCGCCCACCTAGACCCTGGTAATGTTGTGGCTTCTAGTGGGATACTGGACTTCGGAGATAGTGAGTTTCTCTACCTGTTGATTGTGATTGCTTAGTAGGGGATGCAGAGAGTCTTGAACAGCCTTCGACAGGGCCAAGAAGTAGGAGTAAGGTTGCCACCTTCCAGTTGGGAAAGAACACCAAAAAGCAGCCATGATAGATTACAAATAGAGAATCCTCGCAGAGCACAATACAGGGAAGCATGTGTGGTACACATTGTTGGATTGATAAAAAGCAACCTGTAAAATGTGTTCAATATTGTGCTGAAGGTTTCAGCATCCATTATGGGATCCAAAGGCAACATTTATTAAGTTAGTTCATCTGCTGATACAGATTTCTTCTCTCTGCCTTGAAATAAAAGGAAAGCTGGGTCCCTGAGTTACTGGACACAGGCTTCCACTACAGGGATCTGTGTTCCAACTCATGGCCAAAGATAAGAATCCTGAAGGTGCCTCTCGGCCCTCCATCCTTCTGAGGTCGATGGGATGTGTATCATTGAGTTGAGTGGCAAACAATCTGTAAACGTGTGCTTTAGGTGTCTAGAAAATACAAAAGGGAAAATGTTCATCTTCCAGTGGAGAGAATTGTGATATACTCCTTAAATCAAAGTCTTGCGCCTCTTTGTCGTCTTCTCCTTTCATTTACTCAAGTGAGTCACAACCCTCTCTGGGGTGACCTTATGGCATTTAAGAAGTGGCAAAAGTATGCCTTAATCTCACCAGGACATGATGGAAAATTTGTGAATGTCAGGAGCATACCAGAGAAGTTTGGTATGCCCAGATTCCGGTCTAAACCTTATACTCTTTGGGGAGAGGAAACAGCAGTGCCAGGAGCAGACAGATATGACAGCCTTCATGATCTAACAGGGAAAGTCTGTATATCCCTTCCAATACGAAATCAGGAGGACATGAAGGAAGGGTGGCACTGGAGAAGACTTTTGCGGGGTCAACCCGACTAGGAGGTTCAGCACGTATACCTCCAATATCCCTGGTGGTCCTGAACAGTTTTCAGAACCTTCATAGGGCTATTGATGAAGGAAAGATTGAACTCCCAATCTGGAAACCATGCAAAGGCAAGTGCAGTTTCTCTTCATCCTCTATTTGATGGGGTTCGGACACTAGCAATGAATAATGGTTAAAACAGTTTTTGTTAGATGACACATCCATGTGCCCCTCTGACACATAGTGGACTATCAGGAGTCTACTGCTATAGGGCCTGAGCAGGCAAGGCACATCCGAAATCTTTAAATGCCCATTCAGCAGCACCCACTTACAGATGTTAATGTCCCTGTGGTTGGGCCCAACTACATTAGCTTCAGGCCCCACTTTAAGACAATTCCTCCTACACATCTACATAAAGATGCCACTGGAAAAGGCTCTGTTATTTGGGAACCACCTGGAAGACAAGATGCAGCAAGTAAGATAGTTCAATTAACTAATTCTTCAACTGAAGAGATCTCAGTGTGATCCATTTGAATCCTGGAGGGTGCTCTAAGCCTTTTGTCCTTTGTCTACAAATCGCAGGATTCAGTCACTTCTCCCAATGAGAGCCTTTCCCTGTGGATCTAGGGAAGAGAGCATGATACCCGATAGCCTCCCTAGGGGTACATGCAAGCGGGACCTCACCGGCAAAAACTCCCCTTGGGGGACAAGGACTCCCGTTTCGAAGAGAAACTCCCTAAGTTACTCACCTACAACCCACCACTAACAGCTTCCACTCAAAGAAGATATGAAGAACAAGTTAATGTTTGTTATTATGATGTGTTTGTTATTGTGATGTAGAAACATGAGAAGGAATATGTGTGCAACACTGAGAAGAAGATTGTGCAAGTAATACAGAGTACTTGTGCAACAGAGAAAAAGGACTGATGCTCCGCCAGAGAAGGCCCAGCAACGCATCATAAATGAAGGCGGAAGAGTCCTGCAAGCGAGAAAAGCCTCGAAGTTTAAAATCAGCTGTACGAAGAGAGCTGCAGGAGACTGAGATGTGCAGCTTTCCAGCATGGAAAAAAGCTGGTTTGTAAAGGCTACACATGTGAAGCCTGAAGCGAGGGAAGCTGAGGGAAGGAAACCTCAGACGAGTTACCCAGTCCTAGGTGGTGGCATGACCAAGAGTCGGTGGACTGCTAAATCCAACAATGATGCCGAGACCAGACCCATTTGACGCTCAGAGTGTGTACAGAGAGAGACGGAGGGAGAGAGAGAAACAGAGCAGCCAGACGCCAACCTGACGAAGCAAGGAAAGGATCCCACCCTGAATGCTGGCCCGGTGACGCTAACCCCAAGAGAAAGATGTAACGGGGAAGGCGGAAGATCCGGGATGGATACCGGATATAACGAGTGTAAGAATCCTCCTCATCCCAGTAAGGACCTAAAGTTAATGTTCCCCAAGAAGAATGGGAATTCATATGGGACCATTCATACTCGTCTCAGTAAGGACGAAATAACGGAGAACACTAATAATTGTTATTTTAACCCTGATACCCGTAACTATAAGGAAGGAACTGTAAAGAGCCTAGAAAATCATTACTAGAACATTCATCCTCATCCCAGTAAGACCAAAGGGGTCGAGAGAAGTGAGAATCATTACTAGTATCTTCCTACTTGTCCCAGTAAGACTAAAGGGGCAAAGACAAGTGGAAATCATTACTGGAACATTCATCCTCATCCCAGTAAGACCAAAGAGGTCGAGAGAAGTGAGAATCATTACTAGTATCTTCATACTTGTTCGGGTAAGACTAAAGGGGGGGAAGACAAGTGGAAATCATTACTGGAACATTCGTCCTCATCCCAGTAAGACCAAAGAGGTCGAGAGAAGTGAGAATCATTACTAGTATCTTCCTACCTGTTCCAGTAAGACTAAAGGGGGTGAAGACAAGTGAAAACTATTACTGGAACATTCACCCTCATTCCAGTAAAACCAAAGAGGTAGAGAGAAGTGAGAATCATTACTGGTATCTTCCTACTTGTCCCAGTAAGGCTAAAGAGATGGAGAAAACTGGAAAGCACTACTGGAACATTCACACTCATTCCAAAATATTAAAGAGGGGGTTAGAAGCGAGACATTTTGCTGGTACCCTCACACTCATCCCAGTAAAGCTAACAAGATAGAAACAAGTAAGAATCATTACTGGAGCATCCATAGTCATCCCAGTAAGATTAAAGAAGTCGAGACAAGTGTGAAATCGTTATTGGCACCCTCATACTAGTCCCAATAACTATCAAGTGGAAAGGTAAGGAGAACCCTTTTTGGAAACAGCTCTAGCTGATCCAGCCAGGGGAAAGAGTTCAAATTGTGTAGCGAACAAGCAACAAGTGTGATAAACAGAGACAGAGAGAGAGAGGGAGGGAGAGAGGGGGACAGAGAGAGAGAGAAAAGAAGAAGTAGAAGAAGAATCTCAGAAGGGAAACCAATGTGTCAAAAACCCGATTGAGATATTGAAGAGCCCTATTGCTGAACTGCATGAACTGATCAAAGTAGTTGTCACCTAACTTAAGTAACCTGTGAACAAGTTACTAAAGTGACTGTGCTGTGAAGCAGACCACAGGAGAAGGGAGTCAAGTCTTCTGTGCCTTAGTTGGTTTTGATAGAAGCAGGCACAGGATAGATTAGCTTTGGACAGAGGACAGATCTTCCTTTTGGACTTACCGACGAGTGCCCTAGTTAGTTTGTGTTAGGTAGGGAAACCGCACAGTTTAGGGATATTCAGGAGTTTGAATCATTTCATTTGTTCAATAAAGTCCTTAACATGGAAGATACAAGTATCTGTCCTTCTTCTGACCCACCACACTAATTAGCATCAACAATGCCACAGAGTGAGGGAACGTTGTACTAAAGCACACACACAATCTGAGACACAAGAACAACCAGCCTTATAAACCAAAACTAGGAAACTACAGGGGATATTATTATACTTCCATCCTCTCTGTATAAACTATCATTACAGGAAGTAGGTCACACCAAATTTCCCAGTGAAGCAACTTCTCTAAAAAGCCACAAACGACTACAGTCGCTCAGTGGTGACCCATCTATCATACTTTGAGATAACTGGATGCTAATCACCAGGACAGGAGAGTCCTAAGGGTCCTGCAGTGGGGATACATAATACAATTCCCGATTTTCCTTCCCCTGTCCAGGGATAGATGTACACCCATTCCCAAGATAAAGGCCAAGAGAATGGCTCTCCTATAATGCAAGCAATGTTGGTCATTCATAAAGGAAGCAAAGGCAAAGCATTCTTCTCCATGATATTCCTCAGGCTAACACAATCAGGTAATTACTGACTGGCTTTAGTTCGAAAACTTCTGAACAGGTATGCATCCAACACACACTTTTGAATACCTATACAACATCCCAATGATTTCAGGGTTCGGGGGTTGCCTGGTTCTGCCAGACCTCCAGAGTGCACACTCCACATTACAACAAGAAGGGATAATCAGAACTCTTTCAAGCACCATGCTCCTTCAGGACAGGGTGGCGAGACAGAAAACTCCTATGGTGAATACTGAAGTTAGAATACATCACAGATAAACACTTATTGCAACTCCAGGAACACATGGCTATTTGTATTTGTTTAATACCATAGGCAAGATTTTATCTGTGGCCCCTGCTGGTTCACAGCCACTGGGCCACTGCCTCACAGGATTTCAAGGTGATCATACCAGTAGACAAGGACTCAAGGATAGCTCACCATGATGGTTACAGGAGGAACATCTGACAAAGGGATTCCCTTTCAGCTGCCCAAAGTGACCATCATTGGAACATGGAACAGATGCCAGTGGGTTCAAATGGGGAGCAATCCTTCAGATGGCATGTCAGAACTGAAGACGGGAACCATGAGTGAAACTTCACTCCTCTAACTGCAACATGCTGGCTAGGTTGCGCTTGTGGTTGGCCACATAGAACGGGTGCACAATAACTCAGCAGATCTACCCAACAGATGTTTTCCAACAGGAGTGGTGACTTACATTGCTTGGTCTTCAAGGAAATATTTTCAAGATTCAGGAACACTTCCCTGTGCCGTTTGTATCCCTGGAGAACGTGGTGCTTCCCTGTTTGTGCTCCATGTTCGAATTCAGAGGACTATGGGGGGAGGTAGAAGTGATGTTGAACATGGACGACAGACCAGTTATGCGCCTTCTCCCAGATTCCGAAAGTCTTACTGAGAACCAGGGCTTCCAGGGCAGACATCATACTGGTGGTTCCTCATTGGTCAAGAAGGCCTATGTTCCACTCCTTCTGGAGTTGGTGGTAGCTCAGGTCTTTCTGACCCCATTATCATCATTCCAAAAGGCAGGATAAGTTGAGAGGAAGAGTTTACAGAACAGTGATTTCTCAGCATGACTAGCCCTATCCGTGCAAAAACTCATGCTGCTCCGACACTCTAAAAATGATGCTATGACACTAGGTGAAAGATCCTCAGGGGGTTAGGAGTCTATTGGATGGGCACTTTTTTCCAACGGTATTAGCGAAAGCTATAATTCTAAGATGGGATGCCTTTCTCCAAAAGATCAACTCAAGAGAGCTGGTAAAAGGCTTCGATCATCTCCTCAAATAGGTGGATTCTTTCATCAATAGTCTTGGCATAGGAAGTGGTTTCGATGAAATTAACTCTGCCCTGAAGAAGTACAGGGATGAGTAGTGGCTAAACCACCTACTTAGTCCCCACACTTCTCCAAACCAACAGTGATCCCAATCATACAGGTACAACAGGCACATCCAAGAGATAACTCCTTCACCATTTGTGGTAATGTGGGCTGAGGGAAGGCTATACCAAAAGGGATGCAAATGTGATCCAGCAGAAACCCAAACAGCGATAGTACAACAGTTCCAAAATAAAGAAATGTCCAATCAAGATTCTATAAAAATATATACTTTAATTATACACTACAAAAACACCATCAAATCCCACATCTGTAAAGACAGAGAAAGGCAAAATGTAAAGAGGCACGCACTCTCGATACTTAGCAGGGAGGAAAATGCAAAAAAGTACCACAATGTTCAAAAAGGTTATACTTCCTGGTGAAAAGGATGCAAAAGGTGCAAAGGGAACTTAACCAGTATATAGGGTCCCAAAAAGTGGATCTGTGGATGCTGGGGCCTTTCAAAGTTGCTTTAATCAGTGATTGGTGATTCAACAGCATCAAACAAAGCTCTGAACGGTTGTGCTTGTGGGTCAAATTGGGTCCCGAGGCGGTGAGTCGCAGGCGAGTTTGATATGAACAGGTGCTCCGTGCTGTGTCAAGTGAAGCAGGTCGAATGGGTCATCAGGAGTGGGCAGATGGTCAAGCATGGTTAGAAATGATGAGTACTGCTGGTTTAGGGTGATGAGTGATGCAAGAGTCAAGTCGGGATTTGATGTGAAGTCCTGTTGATCCGAAGCTGTTGTTTGACACCGGCTGCCCGAATTGCTCATGTGAGACAGTTGACAGAGCTCTCCTGGTTGAAATGTGGCATCAAGCAGTTTGATGAGTTTGAGCAAAGTAGTTTGAAGATCGAGTGAGTGCCAAATGCAGTACCAGCAGATCCTTCTGGTTTGAATGTGGTGAACAAAGCTTGAATGCGGCTCGATTGGTTCTATTTGGTGAAAACATAGATCCTGGCTGATGTAGCCCTCAGGATGCTGTGAGGCCCACTGCAGGGAGCTCTTGGACAGGGTGAGTCCTTCCAGTTTCTGCTCTCGCAGCCTAGGAAGCAGAGTGGCAGGTCCTGGTCCTCAGAAAGTGTGACTCGCAACATGTCCTAGTAGTGGGTAGAGAGCATAGCTTGCCTCCATTTCGAACACTCCTTCTCCTCAATGGCTGAGGGATTAGGAAAGATCAATTCTCCCAAAAGAGGTCAAAATTAATTATTTCTCGAGTCTTGGATGGTCTAAAAGTGAATGAAAGAAGAGGGTGGACCCCCTCTTTTATAGGCAAAAGGCCCCATGGGATAGAATGAAAACAAGCCTGCTTTAAGGGCTCCAAGCGCTGTGTTTGTGGCAAGTTTTCTTTGACTGTTTGCATCACTCCCAATAATTGTGATAATGGATGTGTAGGAGACGGGAAGGAAAGAGGTGCAGAGAAAAACAAGATGGTGGTGTCAACGCTCTATCAGTTCAATGTACAAAAGTACCAGTTCAATGTACAATAACAATGGACACTAACCTATTTCTGAAAACGTCTAGTAACTGATGTAATGGAAATATATGTGAGTGGAGCTCATAAAGTGGGAAAGGACTTGCAAGAAGGATGTGCTTTTAGGACACTCTAAAAACGGGGAACTTCAAATTTGAAGACGGAATCGGGCAGCTTCCTCAGACGCATGGGTATTGTCTGCAGCAGCCCCCATGTCGTAACACCAGCCTGGTTCCCAAGCCTTTGTTCCTCTACCGACTTTTTTTAATCCCATGCTATGAAAACATCCGACCCACACTTTTTCTCTCCACTCCATGCTCCCGGTGGGGGACCTCACATGGCGGGACAGCACTTTACAGTGAAATAATGATAGCCCACAAAAAACTACAACATCGCCATTACTACTTTGTATTTACCCTCAAAATAAGGTGGGGCTGCTACTGCACCCTCCTTCTCGTTTTCACTACAGAGAAATGCCTGCCGCCCCAGGCACCACCTCCCTAGTGCTCTCAAACCACCTTCTTTGGAGAATCGTACTGGCCCGACCAGGAGTGTTGCTAGGTCTGGAAAAGATCTGGGACTACGCTAATGTCGGGACAGTCGGGACTAGGGGCCTTTTGGTGGTAACCCCTGAGCTTCTATCTGGGGCTATAGCCTCCTCAATCCCCTCCCTAGCAATGCCTCTGGGCCCAACCCTCACCATTTCTGAAGTAACAAATGCCTGGCCAGAAGCATCCCACAGCACACAGCATGGTACAAGAGATCACTCCACTCCGGACTTTAAACATAGTCCACAGGAGTTCAACTGACAAAAAGGATTGGTGCATAGAAAATCCAAATATAACAGGCATCTAGTTAAGTGCAATAATTTTGCTTTTTCCTCAGAGTGCGCACAGCTCCCCGGCAACAGCAGCAGGCCGGCAGACCTGAGCGAGAACGCCAAGGCACAGATGGTGCATTGGCCATTTCATCACTCAGGCATCGGCAAGTTGCCATGCCAATGCCATACACTGCTACCAAACTCCCCTTTCTCCTTTTTTTTACATTACCAATGTTTTGCCAATATGTGGCTTACGCCACAAAGCACCAAAACAATAAAATGGCAAATGTATATGGTCAATTCTAGAAAAATTTATACCTGTATGTGCTTATATGGATAATGCAGTGCCTAACGAGGTAGAGCTGAAGCTATGCATATTAAAGTATTTCTGTGAAGGGCTGTACATAGGCATGTTTGCATGTGCATTTGGCCTTATAGATGTGTATATGAAATTGAACATGGGTATTTGTTCCTGATACACGTGCCAGCATGCAGGCCTGGGATGCTGAACCTGCAATATAAAGTTGTTCTGTCATACTATTGTGGAAAGTTATCATACAAGGAAATAGCTAAGTATATGAAATATCAAGTGGTCTTGTATAGTGCACCTGTGCAATTTGGGGGGGGTCTCTCTGCATGTGGCCCTGCAAGGAAAGATGGGTGAGTTTTTATTTTATTTTAGTAGACTGAGTAAATTAACCTTTCAAAAATAGAATATTTTACAAAATCATTAATAAACAAAAAAAGAGCATTAAAAAGTATAAACATTTAAAATTCCTTTAACATAACATAAAGATTTGAGCCCCTAAAACAAAAGAAAACAGGAAAGCAATTTGTGTAGCACTAATCACAAGGCGGCAAGTTGTTTCATTGTGGTGGAATTACAGTTTTAACAAATTGAACTAAAGCAATTTGAATTGAGGTTTTAGAGTTGGTGAGCAAGTAGTTCCATATTTCTTCTCTAGTACGTAAAGAGAGGAAATTGCAACATTTGTTAAACAGTTTCTGCCTCATAGTTTAAGGCTGGACATTGAACCACCAAGTGAATTAACGTTTCAATTTGCTGCTGGTCATTACAATAACGACAGAATGCTTGATCTTTGGGAACCAAGTGTCTCCTGCTTAAGATCTGCCTCGTCAGACATAAATTCAGGCAGATGCATAACATCTGTGATTTTACAAAGTTGGAAGGGCATTTAACCAAATACGGTACAATATAACACATTTTTTTATGAAACATCATCATGAGGCCACAATCCACATATTCCAGACATTGTTTGCGTGTACATATCCAATCAAAATGGAACAGTTTCAGTTTAGCCTTTGTGGGGTTCTTCAACAAAAGTTTGAGAGTGATATCAGCATTTATTAAAGTGTCCAACACACAATTAACCCATTCCTTGGGGAGTTTTGCTTTGGAAGTAAACAGGTAGTTTGCAAGAACACCAAAAACATTTGGAGAAGTTGCACCAATTAAACATTTCCTGTATAACAAGCAAAATTTCCACAATACTTCGCTAGATATAGAGATAATACCCAGTTCATGGCGCACTAACGGTAATGGGGTGCATTTCGGGAGGCTAAAACATCCTTCCAAAATTTGGCCTCGTAGCGGTCCCAAAAAGCTCTTGCTTTGGCTGCCCCGTTTCAGCGTCATAAGTGAGTACATGGGGGAGTTGTTTGTGGGATAGCAGTGGAGACAACTGTGAATACTGTGTTGAAAAGACTGCAGGTCAGAAGTACTCAAGTCCTGAGTGTCAGTGGCATTCTAGGTGGTTAGTGGCAGACACACTTGGGTGTGTGTTTCATCGAGAGGCGTAAGCCTAATAATGATCAGTTGAAGTCAAGTGTGGGGGGGGGGCTGTGTGTGTGTGTGTGTGTATAGAGCTAAAGAAGTCAGCAGGTGTCTTAACAGGACTCTTTCACTTCAATATGTGTCTGGGGGTGCATGGGTGTAATTAAATGTGGGCTGGGTGGACAAGTCCCCAGCAACTTTTGTGGCATGCCTTTTTGTCCCCCCCCCATCTTTTTTTGGGAGGTCCTGGGGGCCGCATTGTGGCCGCCGCATTCACCGATCATGTAATTGGACAGCGCAAGCCTGGCTGAGGTGCCCAACCAGGCTCGCGCTATCTCATTACATAATGCTGAGATCAGCTCAGCTCTGTGTATGTTTGTTGGAGGGCTGGGTTAAAAAAAATAAAACTGCAGGATCATTGCTGTTGCAGGAAACTCATCTATTAGAGCTCTGTCCAGGCCCTCTGGGGCAAAATACATGCAAAACTCCCAATTTGCATATGTATTGCAACAACAGAAATTACTTCAAAGAAATGGACATCGCAAGGAGCATCATCATTCTTTGATACTTGAAGGCATCATGGAAGTGACTTTAGAATACGTTGCCATAAGTAAGCCAAGTGGCAAATAACTTTGTGGTACAAAATACCTAAATTGCACTACTGATATGTTATGTTATGTTACTTTGCATTTATATAGCGTCTTATGTACCATTGGTATGATCTCAAGGCGCTGGTAGGTTGAACTCCCTCGGGAACCGTAGTTCAAGTCAGTAGAGAGAGAGAGAGAGTAAAAAGGTGGGTGTGTGCACCAGGTATGTGTCCTGCAGGTGTGGCACTTGTATGATAGCTGCTTCTTAGTGGTAGGTGGGGTGGTTGAGGGATCAGGAGTATGTGTTGTTCTGGCAGGGAGATACCAGACTGATTCTGGCTGCGTTAGGCCTGAGGAGACGCCTAGGATGGCAGGTGTGCAGCCAGCTGTGTTTATTTAGGATGATGGGGAGTATGTGGCATGTGTTCGTATGAGGACAGCTATACCGAATGTGTCATAGTATCGCTGTGTTCTAGTTGAGTGGCGGTGTATAGAAGAGAGTAAGCATGGTGATGTGATATGGTGGTTTCCTGTAGGTGCTTGAGATCGAGCGTATTCCTACTCGATGCATTCCATGCGCTCCAACAGTTCTGTGCGCTCCACATTCTTCATCCGCTCCACACTCTCATCCACTCCACACTCCACACACTCCATCTGTCCTACACACTCCATCCGTCCCATGCACTATGTGGAGTGCTGGGGAGATACTGGCGCATACACCGTCCTTTCCGCGCACTCTTCATCCGCTCCACCCACGTTGTCCATCCATGTCGTGCACTCCATCCATGTCGTGCACTCCATCCATGTTGTGCACTTGATTCATCTATTCCATTCGTTTTGGTCATTCCATGCACTCTGTCATTCCATGTCATCTATCCGTTCCATGCTCTATCTATTCCGTGCATGCATTCGTATCATGTACTCATCCTTTCCATTCTCTCGTCCACTTTATTCCTCTCGTCCACTTTGTTCTTGTCTTCCATTTCATTGATTTCATCAATTTTCTTAGTTTCATCCGCTTCACTGCTTTCATGTAGTTTATTCCTTTCATCCACATCACTACATTCATCCACTTCACTCGTTCTATTCAGTTTATCAGTTTTAATTTACATTGGCTGTTATTAATTTTCAATTTCTCGCTCAGATCAAGATGCTGGATTGTAATTTATGATAAAGCAGGTTTGGGCTAAGGTCATTGATTGGTGTTATCCAGTTTGAGTTAAGAGTCGATTTTAGGGGAAGAGCCATGTTTTCAGTAATTTGCGGAAAGACAAGGGGTCCTCGGTGAGTCGGATGTGGGGTGGAAGTGCGTTCCACAGAGCGGGGGCCATGGCTGAGAATGATGATCCACCAAACCTGACTGAGTTAGTTTTTGGTATGAGTAGGAGGCCGGCAGAACTTGATCTTAGAGTACGAGGAGGCTGGTAGGGTTTTAGTTTGGCTTGAAGATATTGAGATTTATTCATTGCTCGGTGGGAGATGCACAAGGTTTGGAAGGTCACCCTTCGGGCAACCGGAAGCCAGTGCAGAGTTTTGATGGCTGGGGAGATGTGATCTCTTGGGCCAAGTGCTAGTAGCAGTTTGGCTGCAGCATTTTGTGCTCTTTGTAGTTTAGTCAGTTGGTACGCGTGGACTCCGAGGTAGAGGGGGGTTAGCATAGTCAAGTCTTGAGATGACAATAGATTGGACCGCAGAGAGTCTGTTGGGAAAGGAGAGGTATGGAAAAATGCGCCTAAGAGTTTTAAGGTGGTAGTGGCAGGACTTGGAGACGTTGACTTGGAGCGAGAGGGTTAGGTCTGAGTCTAGGGTGCATCCAAGGTTTTTTACTGAATTTGAGGGTGTCAGGGAATTGCCCATGGCAGATGGCCAGGGTAGCGGGTGCGGAAGAAGTTCGGTGTTGCCACATACCATGATTTCAGTTTTGGAGGGGTTTAGCAAGAGGTGGTTTGTGGTCATCCAGTGATCTATGTCGAGGAGGCAGGAAGCGAGGATGGGTTGGCAGATGATATTGCAGTATGTGTACTACTTTCAAAATTCTTCGTTGGGGTACGGGGAGGGAAAACCACACCGCCCTTCACCCCCCAAAACAAAAATAAACACACACACAATGTTCCTTTCAAAGTTAGGAGTGATTGTGTTTCTGGAAGTGAGGACTGCTAATCGGAGGACTGTGCTTAAGTCTCCTTGGTTCCAGGAATGCACCCAAAGGTGATTGGCTGTCTGGCTGTCCTTGGAGAACAGCCATCCTACTGTGTGATTGACAGCCTGTGGCCAGTCTTCTAGTTAAGAAGTGAAGAGCCAGGATTTGAGCAGTTTCCTGAATAGTAGGTGGTGTCTTGTGTTGCGCATGTTCTTTGGTAGGTCGTTCCATGTTTTTGGCGCCTGGTGAGAGAAAGAAGATCCTCCAAGTTTTCTTTTGTTGTAGGGTTTCGGTTCCAGGTGGATGTTGTTTGCTTGATCTGCACATTGTTTTGAATTTTATTTGTTGTTTTATTGGTAGCCAGTGTAGTGTTTTTAGCGCAGGAGTGATGTGTTCTCTTCGAGGAACTTGGAGAAGCAGTCTGGCATTTTCTATACATTGTTTCTTTAGAAGTTGTTCAGACATACCCAAGTATAGGCTATTGGCATAGTCTACTCTGGACATGACAAGAGCAATGATGGTGGTTGTTTTGTTGGTAAATGATCGGAACGGTAGGATCCTTTTTGCCACTCGCAGGAGAAAGAAGCATTTCTTGGGTAAAGCATTTACTTGTGGCTCTTGGGTAGGATTCATCAGGACCCCCAGGTTTTTTAGGTCGGCGATGTTGCTGGGGTTGAACCGAGTTCCCTTGGCCAAGGGATGAAGTGGTTGTCTCCTCCGTTTTTTGTGACGATCATTATTTCTGTTTTGCCTGGGTTGATTTGGAGGTAGAGTTCATTCAGTTGAATATATCACAGAGGCAGTTCTCTAGCGTGGAGTCATTTTCTTGAGTGCCTTGTATTTTGAAGATTGTGTGTCGTCAGCGTAGTTGTAGCAGGTGAGACCATGACTTTTGATGATTTTGATTAATAGGAATAGGTAGATGTTGAATAATAGCGGGGAAAAAGATGATCCTTGTGGTACTCCAAATTTGGAGTCTCTTGGGTTGCATTTGAAAGGTTTCATCCATACGGTTTCCGATCGGGTTGTTAGGAAGGATTTGATCCACAGTAGGGCATGGCAGTGTCTGTTATTCCCAGTCCTTCTAATCTGGGGGTGGATCTAAAATGGATTGTGTTTGGACAAAAAAAAAATATAGTAATTGAAAGGGTGAAGAGCGGTCCTTATTGGAAAACTCACTTTATGATGGAGCTTAATAGCAGAATGTGTTGCTTGTCTTTTCTATGAAGTTGCAGATGCAGGATATCTCAAGGACAACACGTTTGTCTTGGAAGCAAGACAACGCAGTGCAACAGGTTCAATGCTGATCCTGCGATTAGAAACCACTCATTGGTATTAAGCGGGTTACAAAAGAACAGTTATAATAATGCCGTCAAGATGTGCTCTAGAGTACCAATGAATCCCATGTGGGGGCCTTCATATTGCATTCACTTTTGGGGAGAACTCTATGGATCTGATCACACTCCAAGCCCACAGACATGTGTCAGCGGCAGGAGTTGGTGGTGTGCTGAATTAAAGTTGGGGGCCGCAAAACTAGAATATGACAAAGTAGCATGAGGAGACACAGAAGAGATTTAACCCCTAAAGTGCCACATTGAATTTCAGTATACCTCATGAAGTTATACATGCAACCCACTAGATACCGGCTCCTCGTTGCCCAGAGGTAGCACCTTCTCAAAGAAGGATCCCAGTTACAGAAGAGATGCATTTGATTACTTGACTGCTGGTGAGTACAGCCACACAGGACTGCCATTGTATGGCTGTCACCATTTGTAAGGTATAGCCTCAGAGGTGCTCCCATCACATCAATCACTCACTCAAGCCCATCAATGATGCTGTATGTGGGGTCTCGGCAAGGAGTAAAGCCATTACTGTACTCCAGTAACCTCCCCCCTTTCCTTACTACCTACTAGAACAGACCATTTGTGTTAGCCATATCTCGCATTTAGCCTCATTGGCTGTGGTACCCAGATGAAACCCAGGCTGTAGGCATTGTTTGTACAACCAACCCAGTTTCCCCCCTCGCACACTGCACCTTTGTAACTTAGTGGAAGGCACAGGCTCACCCCACACACCGTGCACTCACATATAACTCAAACAGTACTGCATAACACTTCTGCCATAAAAATGAAGCTACCTTTAACGACTTGTAGCTTATCACATCATTCTCGGTCTCAAACACAATCCACCCCCGATTAGTGCATGCTATACCCATGTTGCGCCCATCCACACACCATTCAGAGATGGGTGACAAGCAGGGTCCTGGCCTCACAACTTTAATGGCTGAAATGCACAGTCAGATAATAGCACGCCCCAAACTTGAACTGGGCTCCTCAGAGGCCGTTCAACCAACAGCGCATTGGGACCATAATTATGATGAAAGGTGCTATACAAATGACAGATGAATGAATGAATGAATTCACCACCAGAGCAGCTAGGTACGCATAACGCACCACTTCAATGGCTACCCGCATACATCAGAATACAGGAAGGACAACAAAATCGGTCATGCTGGCCACATCATTTCTGCCCATTTACATCAGACTACGGCTCAACACCTCAGACATCAGCATGCAGCGTAGAGCTATGACAAATTCAGGCATGCTGAACACATAGCTAGTCTAACACTCACGCCATCTCCTGGCTCCTCCCAGCACCCATCCACATGCCTGACCACATGGGTTGCTCTATACCGGAGCCCGCCCAGCCTCGCTGAGCCTTATTTGGCCAAATGCACACACTCATTCTAATCTTACTCCGTGACCTCCAAATTTCTGTTCCCACCACAAGTGCATTGAGACTATAATGGTAAAACGTGCTATAAAAAATTAAAAGTACAATACAATGTGGTGCAAGCCATGATATGCAATATCCTCCTGGGTGCTGGCTGCCATCATAGTGCATCCACTAGCCTCAGCACTAGAGCCTGCAAGAAAGAAGTGAAGGCTTCTGCAGGGACGCCGGAGTCGCATGTAACAAACTCTTCCACGTCAAACCCACATTTATGCCTCTCTAGGTGGCTTCACCATCACATGCAATTCAACATTTTAAAAGCCAGTAGACCACGAGAGGGTGTCTCCCCAGTTGGTTCACTCAATCTGGACCCATGGAATTTCACATTGGTCATCTCATGCCTGGCCTACACTAACAACACTCGTTTGGGTGCCCGAAAAGATCTTTCAACGCTACAGAGACTAGAGAACATGTTTGCCTGCCTTCTTTCAAAACAATCCAAAAAACGACCGATCAGCTACAATAAGCAGCCTTACATAGACTACCCGAGTATACATGGAAGGCCTTATCCCTGCAGGCTCCTCTTAGGAAAGGCGCTTCTTGCCGCCCCTAACCCAACGCAACCTCTATAGTCCAAGATAATATCACATAATGCAGGTAATGTATATCCTGGAGGAATGGTCTGACCAGCAATAGATGAGAGTTGGCAAGAATGCCCAAATGGCTTAGGGTGGCCATAAGCGTGCAGTAGGTGGGTTAGCCAATCAACATCTTGCTATGTCCTCATATGCTACCTCCCCTCTAGCAACACCATGCCAAAGGTTTTGCCTCACTAAGTGGCACTAATGCGCCACCTATGAGCCAAACCTATACCGGCATGGGGAGGAACCCGAACAAAAAGGGAACAGCTGCACTGAATAAGCGGACAGCTGGAGACTTAACATGAAGCTGGCTAGAAAATGGTTAGGATGAGGGGTGGGTGCCTAATAAAACCATTGGCCTGATTTAGCAATGTTGTGTTATGTTGCTATGTTTAGTACTGCACCAAGTCATCCCCATAGTAGTTTATAAGTGTTAATCCATTCTGTGGCTTATTGTGCCACCCTCAGCCCCCCCATGCCCTATTCCCTCTGGGAAGCCAGACCGTACACTGCTGAGGAGTGCAGGAGCGTTTATAATTGCGTCGTCTGAGACATGAAAACAGTGTGCTCATAATGTTGAATATGACATTAAATGTTGGCGACAAAAACACAAGCAAGTTCCCTCATGCCCACTGACTATGAGACAAAGCACTCCACGCAGGAAGGTTACTGGATGCAGAAGACTGCCCCTTATTCTTGGCAAAGTCTGAACATTTCAATGTGGTCTTGAGGAGACCAACTCCAAACTTCAGGCAACACTACTGGAATCAACTTAAAAGGACGAAAGTGCAAGGGGCTGGGGATTGAAGCTCTGCCCTTTAAGCAACACCATCCTAAACAGCAGACGTACTGATGAGAAGTGATGTACAACACAAACAGCCTCGCTCTATGGGCAAAACAACTGAGCAGTCTTAGGCTGAACCCATTGAAGAGTGAATTGCTCCTACAGCAGGGTGCGTTATACAAATCACTTCCTAAGCACCGCTGGAACAGATTTAGAAACAGCCAGCAATTCCCATGAATTGCAGCTGTGTGAACCATGCCCCATGGTTTGTTGTGGAGGGAAATGTGCATTTTATGCTGCTCAAATTACCTTGGGTTTACTTTTAAGCTGGTTGCTTTTAACGTTTTGCGCCATACTTCCCTACCCAAAGACGTTATGTTATCTTGCATTTGTATAGCGCCTCCTGCCATAGTTTGTGGCATTGAAGCGCGTTTTCCTGTCAAAGCCAAAGGAGGAATATGATCGAGCATTCAATAGTGGTGGGGAGGAGCCAAGTCAGGTATATCAGCTGGGATGATGGTGAGGGCTAGATAAGGTGGTAATGAAGGCATGAGAAGGAAAAGGTGGAAGAGCCATGTGTACAATTGGACCAAATGTATTCTGGGACGGAATTCTATGTGTGCAGCTGCGAAAGAGGGAGCACGCTGGAGAAGGTGTCCTCGTCGTGCCAGGGGGTATGTCTGGAATGTACTCATGGGTATGTCTGCATGGTGAGATGGGGCATGGTGAAGCCATGTGCAAGAAAATGCAGGTGGCATAGACTTCTGCAATTTTACAACAGCACCCCGAAAAGAGCACAAAAAACAAAAACTCCTTTTTTGGTTTCCTCATTTATGTCATTTATGTCATGGTTACCAAAACCCGAGCCTCATGCACAAAGTGCTTAAGAACAGCAAGACAGTCTATGGCTTAGCCATGGTCAGACTTCTGAGCCTTCCAGTGTCACGGAGAGCCAAGGCATGTAGAAACCATGCCCAAGATCATGGTGTGCAGAGCCCCTTTCTATTCACTCCCCAGAGCTATGCATGGCAGGTTCTGCAGATGGGAAAAACTGGAAGGAAGCATGGGCACCTTTAATGGAGGGTGGGAGTTCACCCACGGCTTCCTTGGGAGCAGAAGCCCCAATATGTCCTTCCTGGAGATTCCAGAGTCCTGCTAGAGCCTTTAAGGTAATGATTATATTGAAGTGGCAAAATAAAGTAGGTTAGCAATGTATTGCTAGCCTCATCAAGTAATCTACACCAGCACAACAAAAAGAAAGCAATCAAGCTATATTCCCTGAACACATGTAGTAGCGGGTAAGTGAATTACTTCTCAAAGGTTTAGTGTCATACATAAAGTATTCTCGTAGGATAACATGGGACAAAAACTGTAGATAAGATATGGTTATGGCAGCAAGTAGTTATGTACTTACACTTTCCTGAAAAGGGAAGGGCAGCAGTTCAGAGTGACCCCAACATTCAGGTTTCACCAGCAAAGACGAGGCGCAAGGAAGCTGTAGGGAAAGATGTTATGCTCTGTGGAGACTCATGCAGTCACAGGGGCGGGGGTGTAGACTTTGGGATCCGGCTGAAGGAAGACCCTCTGCTTGCAGTCCCTCGGCGCTGGAAAATGGCAGTAATGGCAACGGACACAGGAAGCATCTGCAGGCATCACTGGAGAACAAATGCACGCAGCTCCAGCAGGCCAGCTGCGCCAGGTAGCCAGGAGCAGCTGTTGTGCGATGAGCCACGATGTCCCACGACTTCTGCACATGGACAGGTAGCGGCAATGAAAATGTCTTGTGACCAGGCACAATGGGAGCTCCTTGCTCAGGATCTGCAGGTCCCACAAGCTTTAAGACATTCAGAAGGTGATCCATTTGTGCCCACTAGTTGAGGGAGGCACCTGGACAGGGGTCCCCTGATCAAGAGGCAAAGTTTCACCTTCTGGGAGTTGGTGTTTGCAGTGGTGGATGCAGAGGCGGTAATTGCATCATTCGTCATCGATTCACGTTCCAACAGTCGCCTTGTGAGCAGTTCCAAAACCGCTCCAGAAACACACAATGCCATCCAGACCACCTATTTATTTATTTTTATTGGTTGGTTTTACCAGAAAACCTTTACAAAGCGAAAATCAGGATACAAATATCATATAAAAAAACGGAATTTTACATTTCATAATTGAAGATAAAGTAGAATCGAGGCACAGAAACCAGGGATTTAACTGAATAGTCCAGTCCAAAATAACCCAGGAAGCTCACTGTCTTAGCCTGTCTATTATTAGTTCATTAGTATATAAAAAGTCTCCAGAACTTTTACTGTTGCAGCAGTAAGCATTACTTCTTGGCCAGAGATCAGTCTATCCCAAAATGCATCTTGAGCTAAACTCTCCTCTCTAGTTACGAATCTCCCCAGTGATGACACTCTGGTGGGCCATGTACCTTCGCACTCCATCAGCAGATGCTTGAGAGATTGTAAGTTTGGAGAGTGGCAGATCTTACAAAGTCTCATTGCCTTCTCTCCCTGGTTTCTTTGGGCCAATATTTCGCCCGTGTGGGCTATGTTCAATCTAAGTCTGAGAAAGTTGTTTGTTATTCTTTGATCAGGAAACTTTTCCAAATAGCGTGGTGGTGCCGAGTTTTCTGTCCTCTTTCAGGAAATGGTTTGGGGGGTTGACGCTTCTGACTCCAGCAATTGTTTGGATCCAGTCAGCCATCTCTAGTTTTTTTTTCACTTTCATGGGATTTTGCATGAGTGTTTCTGTTGTTAGTTCCAGCCTGTACAAGATATGTCCAATTTTTTTTTTCTAAACCTAGAAGTTGTTTTGATTCTGCTTCTTTTAGATGTTGGTTTACATCAAAAAAGAGAGTGGACATACTGGCTGTGATTATGTTATGATAGAGGGACAGAAGTTTCCACTCCGCACGGCAACTCAAAGAGGTCAGTCCCAGTTCAAATCTCAGACTTGCAAGAGGAGTACACATTGGGAGATGAATAGAAGATTTCCACAAGAGACCCTCAATTTTGCTCCAGTCGTAATTCCCCAACAAGGGCTTTGCCTCAAGGCCATAGAGGAGGACCAGGACTGCTTTGCCTATATAAAACTTCTTGAGTGGAAGTATTGAGAACTTGCAGAATCTTTTATTCAGGTTTTTCATTTGTGCTATAATTTTTGCGGTCTTTCCAACGATGGAAGGTATCACCTTGTTAAAAGTTGGATGAGCAAGGATTTCATATCCCAGGTATATCAGTTCATCCACACGTGGAATTACTTTACAGTCCAAGACCCAGTTTCTTGAGGTCACCTTTTTTTCGGATGTTTAAAGATGAGGATCTTAGATTTTGATGGATTAATTATCAGACCGTTTAGTTTGGCATATTCATTAAGTTTGGACAGGAGTGTCTGCAACCCTATCGCTGAACCATCCAGGAGCAGTAGGTCATCAGCATAAGCCAACCAATGGAGTTTTATACCATTAATCCTAGGATAGATTAGCGATGTTGAGGCTAAAATGTCTCCAATGTCTGATAGAAATAGGTTGAAGAATAACGGTGCACCCAAACATCCTTGTCGAACTCCCTTGAGGACCTGGATTGTCTCTGATAGGTTGCCAAGGTCATCCAACCTCACCCTGGTGGTAGTGTTCTTATGAAGCTCTATGAGCATGGCCAGAAGAGGGGCCGGAATCCCCCAGTTGTAAAGTTTCTGCCAGAGGAGGGATCTGTCCATGAGATCAAATGCTTTTTACAGATCGACCCATACCCCATACAACGTAGAGCCTTCTTTCTCATTTGATCTTTCGCTCAGCAGGTTCAGGATGAGTCCATTAAGGCTGGTGGAAAGACCTTTCCTGAAGCCTGTTTGATGCGGGGGAAGAATCTGTCTAGAGTCCACCCATAAGGTAAGTTCTTTCAGTAATATTCTCATGAAAATGTTGCTATCTATATCCAGAAGGGCGATCAGTCGATAACATGCTGGGCTTAGCCTATCGCCCCCCTTAAAAAATGGAATAATGAGTGCAGTCTTCCATGATGGTGGAAAAAAAAATTTCTTTAGAATTTCCTGATACAGATGAAAGAGTAACTTTGCCCATAGTTTTGACTAATTTTTTAGCACCTGGTAAGTGAGACCATTGGGACCTGCCGCTTTAGAGGCGGAAGAAGATGTAATAAGGTCCTCAATTTCTTCTTCAGTAAATGCCAGGCACCAGGAGATGTTGGGAAGAATAAGGTCTCTTGAGCCAGTTGCTTCGAAGTTTTTGGAAAGGTAGTCTACCCACTTACGCTCCGAGACTAGGTTGCAAAGGGAACTGTTTTGGCTGGTTACAAGTTGATTTAATGCTGCCCAGAAGTTTTTGCAGTTATTTGCATTGAGGAGAAAAAGCATTCTTTCCCCGTCTTCTTGGAGTTTTTGGTGTTTGTGGTTCTTGGTCCAGTTCCGGTAGGCTTGTTTGACGTTTTTAATTTTTTGCGTATAGCCGAGGGGGTCTTCTGCTGCATTCTGTTTTATATGGCATAGAGTTTGTCGCAGAATTATTTTCTTATTGTATGTTTCCTCATCAAAATAATGGAGATGCGTCTGTTTCCCTATGCTCTTTACTTCACTTGGTTGGCAAATAGACCACAAGAACTTTCCAAATTTTTCTGGATGGGTTTCCTCGGCCCATACTGAAGGAGGGAGTTTCTCCAAAAGGTTATTCAGCTTTTTCCCCCCATGTTTGTATTTGACCACTTTCAGTTTACCCTTTAAACCCTCCAGTTCCTGTACGATATATGGGTTGGAGGATCTCTGGATTTCAGGGAAGAAAAGTTCCAACCTGGCGTGATCACTCCCCCCTTCCCAGTCTAGAGTAAGACTAGGGCAAAACAGGGTGAGGAATGATGAGACGAAAAAGTAATCAAGAGTTGATTGCCGCGCCCCTTGGCGCCAGGTTGGACCAGCCATTCCCCCGCACCTGTTTTTTCCGTTTATCATATCTAGATCCCATGATTGAAGAAAGTCCCATCATTGTTTGCTTTTCCGTATGGTGCTATGTTTGTTTTGGCCGTTTCTCCCGTGTTCTGGATGAATATGGTCTGTGTTCAGGCCCCCTGCAACAATGATCTGTGCTCCCTCGTAGTTAATCTTTGCTGTTGAGAATAAGGTGTGAAGTATTTCTAGGAAATCTTGAAGTTTCGAACTGGCTGGATTCCAGTAGATGTTAACCAGAGTAAGTCGAGAGGCGTTCTGTCCCATCTCTACTTTACAGGCTTGAATGCCCATCATGTTGTTACATAATGGAACAATTTTTTTGATGCTGGAGTTTTTAATTACTATTAACAAACCTCCTGCTGGTCTCCCTTTTAATTTTTGTAAGGCCTTGAGATTTAGTACTGTAAATCCCTCTATCTCGATGGGGTTGGCCAACCAAGTCTCCTGGAGCAACAAGATATCATTATGTTCAAAAAGATCGTTTTTAAGTTGCTTTTTCCTCAGGAAGCTCGGGCCTCTCGTGTTCCAGGAGACTAGTTTAAGGCCCCTTTGTCTAAAGACTGATCTGTTCCTCGCCAAGTTTCAAAAAGATTTGAGTGATGATTTCTGGAAGTTTTGTTATCAAGTTTTCATTTAATTTAAGCCCAGAAGAAGCTTTACTTTGGGGCTCTCTAGACGTTCCGGCGGTGGCCATAATAGTTGGTGCATCCTCCCCCCATGTGTGTTTTGAGCCCGGATGATTTCCGCACCTGCCTTCCTCCTCTGATTCATATACCCTGAGGCCTTCTTTAGCCAGGTCATATTTGTTGTAAATAAGTGCCTGCTGTGCCTTTCTTGAGGTAAGAGCTATCTCCACAAAGAACTTGTCTTCGCTAATCAGAAAGGAGAGGTACTCAATATCTTCTGAGGCAAATAGAAATAGGTTGTAGTTCCTTTTAATTTCCGACAGTAAAGCAGATCTACAGAGTGATTTTATTTTGTTCTGTTTTTCTAATCTAAGCCATACTTTTGGAATTGTAAAGTTTGGCGTCGCAGTTTCTTCTTTTTTTGTGGCGGAATAATACTGATTTCTTTCAAGTTTCTCACTGCCTCCATACTGAGGACGTATCTCAAGGTTTTTGAATTTCCCTGACCCATTCCAACAGTCTACTTCTACTAGTGTGGAACTTGATGGCGTCTCAGCTTGAGGAGCTGAAGGGAGAGGTTCATTGGATGGAGATAGTGCAGAAACTGTTTTCCCTAATGGTTTTAAGAAAATTGGTGCCAGTTTTGTGGCAACTTGCCTTTTCTCCCCATTAGCCTCAATTGTTTTCCCCTTGTGCGATTTTTGTTTTAAAAATATTGGGGCAATCTTCATGTTTGTGTGGGCCGGTTTTTGGTTTGAGTTATTGGAAGTAGCAGGTAACAGGGTTATGGGTTCCGTTTACATGCCAAAGTTTGAGGTTTGAACCCTGATATCACTGAGGCGCTCCTTGTGTGTTTTGAGTGCCTTCTTTTTGCAGTTTTTCCCGGGTACCCGCTTGCTGGCCTGGAGATCGGTCGAGTTTGAGGTCTCCGAGGAGTTGGTGACTGGGGATACAGTTACAGAAGAATCAGCCATCTTGTCACTCACAGGTGTTGTCAGGTTTTTCAGAAAAATATTTTTTCCTGGTTTTTTTTGGGACCTGATTTTTCTGTTTTTTTGATTTCTTAATAGTTTTGTCCCGTTGTGTGTAAAAGACGGTCTCTTTTGTTCTGCCCTCATTTTTTACTGTTGGGTTTCCGGAGTGCTTCTGAACTCTGACTCGAACTACCAGTCGGATGCTCTTGTGGATTTTCTCTGTGAGTTTTTTGGGTACTATCTTCAGTTTCTTCGATTACGTCGATGTCAACATTTGCCAATCTTCGAAATTCTTCCAGGATTGAATCCAAGAGCGGGGTGTCACCAAAACAGTCTTTGGCTCCCTCTCCTTCCAGAGTGTCAGTCTGGCTTTGAGGATTTTGGATTTCCAGAGGGAGCTTCTTTAAAAGCTTGTGAGTTGTGGCATTGCCTTTTGCCCCCTCTTTCAAAAGATTGTAAATTTGGGCAAAGTCCAAGCCTTGTTTGACTCCCTCTATTTGTGTTTCTTTTAAAGTTGGAATCAGAATAGTGTTCATGATGTTATTTGTGGCAACCAATGCTGATTCATTCTTAGAAATCTCATGTGATATTTCCAAAAGCAGGCCTGCTTGATTTTGTACTTCTGTTTTTAGAAGCTCAAATACGGAGACCAGCGGATTTAGAACAAAGCCCAGGGCTGCCAATGTGCTTTCGTTAGCTGAGGGTGATCCGTCTGGAGAGGAGGCTATTGGCCCTTCTTGTTGCTCTTGGTGAATAGGCGAGCTAGCTCTATTTTCTTGAATAGTGTCTGTGGTCGTTGGCATAACTTGGACACTCTCTATGGTGGGGGTATCTCCCAGATTCGTATGATTATAGTCAGGTAGCTGCCAGGTGGTATCCATCATATCGACCAAGTCATTGACACTCTTATTTTTTTTTCTGAGGAAATGATCATTGATTCTACTCTGAATTTTTCTTGTCGTCAGGGTGTACTCTAACCCTCGTTTCCAGCCCTTCTGAATATGGAGATTTGGGAATGCCACCACAGGGGTTTGCTGGCTGTCTATGTAGCTGAGAGGTTGGCTGACAGTTGGATGCAGCTGTACTGGGGCAGGGTCAGAGACATTGGAAACCTCCTGCCCAGCCTCGCTCCCTGTCTCCAGATATGAACCATCCTGGGTAGCCATCTCTTCCTCGGAAGGAGAACTCCGTAATCTCATTATAAGCAGAGCTTGTAAAATATTGTTAAGATGGTGAATAAAAATACCTTGGATTTATTTACCTTTTTGCTGCATCTCCAGTGCGCCAAACAGTCGCTCAACAGTCACTGGGCTTTACTCCTATCGGGCTTAACGCAGCAAGGGTGGTTGGGTCTGCGTTTTGTAGACCAGGAAGTCACGTGATTGGTCACATGTGCGCAAGTGGGCTCCGCCTCCTCCAGGAAGCGGCCGGTGCACAGCAAGAGCCCTCTACGGCTCGCAATGCTGTGATGACAGTGATGATAGCAGCAAACGAACGTTCAATGCCACAAAAATGCAGTTTCCACAGGACAGCAGCACGCACCGCTCGGGCGGTTGGGTCTGCGTCTTGTAGACCAGGAAGTCACGTGATTGGTCACGTGTGCGCAAGTGGGCTCCGCCTCCTCCAGGAAGCGGCCGGTGCACAGCAAGAGCCCCCTACGGCTCGCAATGCTGTGATGACAGTGATGATAGCAGCAAACGAACGTTCAATGCCACAAAAATGCAGTTTCCACAGGACAGCTATTTTATTTATTTATTTATTTATTTATTTTACATTTTTAAAGCGCTCACACAGCCCACAGGCATCGAGGCGCTGTTACAGGGATTGTTTTATTTTTGTCTTAGTTGCGTATTTATAACGCGCTTAAACACCCAGAGGTTTCTAAGCGCGGACTCGGGGACCGAACCTGTGTTGCTTCATGTCGTCTTCCATCCAAAGCGTGCACGTTGCCGCTGAGCTATCCTCCCGGGAGGAGGAGGAGACATGCAGCATTCAAACTCAGAGGGTAAGCAATCCTTAATAGCCAGCACAGTGGCACACGTGACATCACTCCAGTATAGTTGCCTGCAACCTTCATCCAGCCCAAACCAGCTCCGAGGACACAGGTGCTCTCCCCAGGCTCTGGGCTGAGCCTGCGAAAGGGAAGAACCATAAATGGCAATTTGTACCTCTGAAAAGAA
This sequence comes from Ambystoma mexicanum, assembly GCF_040938575.1. Taxonomy (NCBI): domain Eukaryota; kingdom Metazoa; phylum Chordata; class Amphibia; order Caudata; family Ambystomatidae; genus Ambystoma; species Ambystoma mexicanum. The sequence goes on along the minus strand of NC_090927.1, from coordinate 304,594,074 downwards.
GATACACAGCCAAACAAAGGCAGTGGTTCACAAAGACAGGGCGTAACCCGAAAGGTACCCATTTTGGCTATTACACTGGACAAAAGGCGAGCTCATAGTAAAAACAACAAGGTGCACAGGAGCGTACCCAAAAATAATTTAGGCTAACACTGCCACCAGCCTGTCGGTAGCATACATCCTGGATGAAAATCCACCCAGTGTAAAAGGGAAAGGAGGACATGGTCTACCTGTACACGGGCGATGGTGCCCAGCAGTGCTGCACAAACAGATACAGGGTTTCCCCTGCACCGACAGCCATTAGGACGGGTCAGTGATGCCCAAGGAAATGAAGAGTACTGAGAAGTAGAGCGGAAAAAGACACTATTTCTCAGAAAGAAGAAATCAGCTAATGTATGGGTGTCTCACAATGAGGCTGTAAAAGCAGCAAAAATGAAAAATATTCCTAGAAGATGAACAGGCAGGAGCGGGCAGTTAGTACAGCCATATGCAGGATGTTTGATCGTCAATAGCTATTACCTGCAGCCTGGGCCTCCGTCGTCATCTGCCATCTCCCCTCTTCTACAAAACGTCTTCTGAGATCTGCATAGATGAAATCCCCTTCTTAAAAAACAGCTGACCCAAATACCCCTTCTAGCTACCGCCCCATCTCAAACAATCCTTTCACCATAAAAGTACTTAAAAATATGAATATGTTAAACACAGCCAACCTCCAGGCTAAGGCACAAAACTGCTATAGACCATCCAAGGGCATGGGAATCAGCCCTGCGTTCGATCTGCGACACCCTAAGGAGGCCGAGATGTCCAGAAGAAGTGCGCGCCATCAGCCACAACATTCTTCAGAGACTGGGAGAAATTGGCAATAAATGTATATTAAATATAAAGCTCCATCTGGGATTCCTCCTCACCTCAGTCACACTGGCGTCACTCCCTAATAATCTACTAACACGAGAAAATGTGTTAAACTCACCAGAAACGTGGACACATGTATGACAGCAAACAGACTCAAACTCAACTGATGCTTTGCAGCCCAGCCCCTACCACCACCTCAATCCCATGGCCAGATAAAATGCGCCCAGGCCTAGTACAGTCCTTCACAGTAAGGAACCTCACAACCAAAGTGGACCGTAACCTTACACTGAAACAGGTGAGGGCCATTGTCAGCAATTCCCTTTTGGATCTCTGCACATTACACTGCATCGTATCCCAACTCAAGGTTCACCAAGAGAGCAATTTCTATGAAATCACAAGTGCCAACGAGACTAAACTATGCAGCAGCCTCCATCTTGGACACATGCAACAGGTCCTGGAAAAAAAAAAAACGAATCCAAAGTCTAAAATGCAACAGCCTGGCTCCTCAAAATGAAAGTTTCAACATATCACCCCAGCACAGTGTACTCTCCACTGGCTCGTCAAGAAAAGAATAAGCTCCGGAACCCTCTGAATCGCCCAGCACACCTACAATGGAAGGCACCAGTTACCCTTCACAAGAAAGTTCCAGCAGGGGGGCATGGCCAGGAGCCGTTCACTGAGCGTGTGAGCTCTGCCTGCCATCCCGTTGAAATCCTTTATAAATCCTGACGGGAAGGACCTGATGGCAGGGGCCTGAAGCAGAGGAGTTGGTGACCCAGAGCACTAAATACCTTGCTCAGAATTAGCCAAGGGCATAAAATGTTAAAGGTATTTGTGCCGTGCACCGTCACCAACGGAGTTGGCCCCCAGGCGCTCTGGCGGATCTGCAAGGAAGACGGCGACATGGGTTAGTAGGGTGAAGAGGGAGTAGTATAGTGAGAGGAGTGGTGTTCTGTTGGCAGCTTCATCTCGGTGTACACAGTGCGGTGAGCTTTGGTGAGAGTATCAGAGCGGTTTATGTGTTGTTGCAGTATGGTGAATTGAATGCAGCTTGTGGTGCGAGAGGTGGTTGTGTTTGCGAGTGAGTTAAGTATGCAGAAAATGTGACTTTGTTGTAAGTAGGTTATATGTTTATGCAGCTAATCATCACAGTGTGGGTGAATGCCTCGATTTTGGGAGTCCTGCATGGTGAGAAACATCTAGATTTGCAAGTCCCGCAGGGTGCTCCGATTAATTTCTTCAGCGACTGGTCTCCATCTTGGGGAGACCTTGCTGGTGGCATGGAGTGGCCTCTGGACAAGCAGATGCTGCTGATGCTTACTTACTTGCTGCAATCGCCTGTGTTTGCCTCGAGTTAAGCTTGCTGGGTACGCAAGTCCCTGCCCGCACAGATATTCGGACGTACTGCCTGAATGACTGGTGGTGCCGATCCTGTGGAGCTCCATGCCGTGGGGCTGTTGCTTTGGGGCTCTAGGAGTCGCAATGGGTGAGTATGGGCAGAGCAGATTTCCCAATTATTTGAATCTTCAGGGCGAGACCTGGAGGTGGATATTTGTCTTCGAACTTGATATGAAATGGCATTTATAACGTGCCTATACACAAGTGTTTCAAGGCGCGACATAAGTATTGGGAACTGCAGGCATCTCTAAATAAATGAATATAAATACAGAGTGCGTGTTCATGACAAAAATAGATCAGGCAGGTGGACTTCTGGCAAAAGGTAGTTCTAGGGGAAATTCCTAGATCCACCATAACCCAGATCTGTGGCAGGGCAGGAGCCCTAATCTAGTCACAGAAAGGGATTAATGCAATGCTTCAGGAGGACAATAAAACTCTAGATTCAAGTAACATGCACCTATGATCAGAGGGAGACCTCCGATTTATTGGAACAGGTGCGCTTATCTCAGTTATCGGATAATGTCAGGGACGAATTGGACACATCGATAGGGGGGGGAAGATCCAATGTGCTATACAATCCCTATGAAGGGGCAAGACACCCGGGTCTGATGGCCTCCCGGCGGAATTTTACACAAACTTCATAGATCTGCTGGCTTCTCAGTTGCAGAAAATGTATAGTTATGCTCTACGTGTCGGAGTTCTTCCGGAATCAAAGAACGAGGCCATGATCAACGTATTACTCAAACCCCAGAAGGATCTGAGATACTGTGACTTCTCATCCGATCTCACTGATCAACGTAGATGCTAAAATATTAGGCAAAATGATAGCCTTGAGACTATTCAATGTAGTTCCTAAATGGGTGTACCCGGACCAATGTGGCTTTGCTGTTGGGATGAGGTGGTACTTGTATGAATTTACAGCACCCACATCACATTATGAAAAAAGCTAAAGATGGGGGGAGGAATTGGCAATCATTTCCCTTGATGCAATTGAGGCCTTTGACTCACTTAAATGGTCCAGGCAGTTTAAGGGGTCGTGAAATTACGGACTGGACCAACTATATTGCGGTTGTTTCGCTTACTGTACCATGAACCAATGATGAGGGTTAAGACGGGTTGCTGGATCTCAACTAGATGGACCCTGAAAAAAGGAACCAGACAGGGCTGCCCGGTACGTCCAGTACTATTTGCTCCGGCAACATCGGCTGGCTATTTAGGAGAAGTATATCTAAGGCAGGTATATGGGTCGATGGACGCATACATATGATCTCCTTATATGCTGACGATGCATTGAATGTATGTAACCTCTTGTATAATCTTCCAATTTTGGACGTGCTAGACAACTTCGGAGCATTATCTGGGTTCTGAATGAAAAGGACAAATCCATACTTTGTCCCCTGGCAGGTAGGAGGCAAAAGTCCCGGTATCCATTTCTGGATAGGGGGGTGGAATGGGAACACAAATCCGTTAAATATTGTGTAGTACAGAGTTTTTATGATATAGAGGATGCATGTGTATAACACAGGTAGGGCGTTAATGGAGATTAGAGATGCAAAAACCTTCTGGCAAAAATTGCTTCTCCCCAATGGGCAGAACAGCATTATGCAAAATGGTTGTCCGCCCTTGCCGCCAAATTGCAATATCCATTACAATGTAATGATCTGAGCATGAGGTTTGTATGCAATTGGGGGGGGACCTTCCTTCCGAAATAGCACTAAGTACGAGACAATGGGTTACTGAGGAGACACCTGCACAGTACGAATAGTACAGACGGCATGGAAGAGGCATTTTATCATCCCAATTCACCTACTGGATTTGACAAAGGCCTGTTTGGGATAGTTGGGGATATGGGCCTGTCCGCCTTGCAGATCATTGGGAGATTTGTTTTAGGGGATGCTTTTTGTTCTCCTTTAATCAATGGGAGGAGGAATATGGTGTGACGCTAAGACGCTCGAGTTACGCCAGGGTGGTTAGGAGAAAGGCTGAATTGTGGACAGTTATACCGGATGAACCAGAACCCACCCCATTGCTGCAGGAGTTCCTTTCGATAGGAGACAGGAAAAGAGTACTCTCTCAGATCTATAAAGGATTACAGATTGGGCGACCTAATCCTGTTCTTACTATCAAGGGTAAATGGGAACATTATTTGGGGTAAGTAATATCTGACCGGGTGCGGCTTGTGATGTGCGAATTTACCAAAAAGGGGTCCAGGAATGCCAGGTTTAAGTTGATTCAATTGAATTTGCTTCACATGGTCTACATGACTCCAGCCAGGTTGAATGTTATGTTAAGTCCTATAAATCCGACCCATCTTTGTGACTGCTGAATAAATTACTGGCCAATAAGAAACAAACATAGGATATAAATGGACTAATTCCTACTGTTATAAGAGAAAAGAAGAAAGACCTTGCGGAAATGTCCCATGGGCCCACTTATCCCACAATGGGCGGTGGACATAAAAAGGTGGAGTTTAGCTGAATCGGAAGTGTTACGTCAGGACAAGGCTATGGAGGAGGGCATATTGATTGGGGGCAATTGCTGAAAGCTCTCAATACCTCTTGCGATTTAAAACCACATTCAGGGAACACATTTCAATTCTGAGGGGATTGTAATGTTGGGCTCATGCCCCGAAGCTAGTGTTGGGGAGCGCTATGGGTGCTTGTTGCTTGAGTTTTGCAGCTGAAAGGTATGAGAGGTCATGTCGGTAGTATGGATCTGAAAGACCTAGGGAGAAGGCTTTAATCATGAATATGTCCATACTAACTTTTTGTTTGAAGCTGCCGCACAAACACTAATGGACATGGACAGTATTATAAGTACCAAAATTGTACAAGTTGCCATTACTGTACTTGTTCAAACTCCTTGTTCGATTGTTTCTTTTTTATTATTTGAAAATCAATTAAAAAAAATAAGTAAATACATTTCCAGCACTACATGCCCTCCAAGACACTTCCATCCAGTAACACCACACTTGTCATAGTTCCAGCAGTACACACCCTCCAGGCACCAAGACCCAGTAACACCGCAGTAGTCCAATTCCCAGCCTCAAAATTCCTCGCTCCAGTCTCCGCGCGGAGACTGTAGCGAGGAATCTTGAGGTGGGATTCTAACCAGGGACCTGTAGGGATCAAGACTTCACCTAACAACGAATGAATTACAAATGGACAGTTGTGAATGAGATATATGCCCCGATTTGAGAAAGGCTCTTGAGGAGCCGAAACACGTGTCATCATAAAAGGGCTCTGTTTCTGGAATTTTAAATCAAACCAAAAACTTGTGGCACAGTTCTTGTGTGAAAAACAACAAATTCATGCACAACCACGGATGTGGGGTAATGGATCCTCCGAACCTTTTTCACACATGCGACACAGACATACCGAATGTTAAATAGGTTGTGAGGCTGAAGAAGTTGATCCACCCCCCCGCATCCCCAAAAAATCGCTTTCAAACACTTGTAAGAGTTTATTTTGATACTGGTCACTGTGAATCTTTGTAACTCCCCTAAAGCTCACATTGACCCCTCTTGAGATAAGCCTGGCTGCTCAGCCACACTACCAACTTGTGTAGTACAGACTTATACCAAATGTTGGGTTCCTATTGCCAGGAGGTCAAGGTGGTTTTAGTGCACCCAAAGGGTACTGCTCCAAATAAACAAAACTCTAAAAACACCCTACCCAAGCATCTACAGCCGGACGAGAACTAAGGAACAAGTTACTTAACTGTATTTATTGTTCTCCAGCATGGGTGTATGTATGGAGCAACTCTATTGTCATTAGGCTTATTTTATTATAATAGCATGATATATTAACATAAGCTTTGAAGTGAATCAGAATCACATACAGAGCTTCAGATAAGACACAATGGGCCTCATTATAAGGTTGCCGGTCCGGAAACAATGGTGCCAGTAAGCTTACCAGCACTGTTGTTGCCAGACCAGCAAACTACAAGTCTGCCTGCCGGAGCCGCTGTGTCCGACAGGTCTGACCCTGCCAAGCACAGCGGCCATGGTAGGCAGACTGTCACAGAAGCACTGGCACCATCAGCAACAGTGCCGGTGCTTCCGTGGTCCCATTTCCATAGTTAGTAGGGACTTACAATTTGCCGGCGCCTGACTTCCTGGACCGCTGGGGTTGTAATCTGCCGGTGTTATCGGGATGTCAGATGCCGGTAAATTATTCACAGTCAGGTGGCAACCCATCAGTAGTGCCGGCAGGGTTACCGCCGGACTCTGAATGAGGCCCAATGTGATTGGCCAGGATCACACACTTTGGTTAAATAGGGAAACTGTGGTGTGGACAATTTAAGCAACTGTGCACATCTTCCCAGGTTTAGTTGATATAGATATTTATTAAGGTTTTGCATTATATTTCATGTGCATAAATAATTATTTCTGGCAATGCCTTGGAAGCAAACCACATTACATAATAAGCTAGCCTTTCATAGTAAACTAACTGTACACTATATACATTGTCATCGAAATATGTTGAGGAATGAGAGTATGGCTTTAGTTTTATTCTCCCCATCCTGCCTGCAAAGTCACAATAGCATCCTGCAGATCCACATGTGCCTAGCAAATCCCCCTTGGATTTTAAAGCCATACCCATTATTTCATAAAGCATGCAAAAGTATGCACCCTTCTCACTTCTGGTCACTCCCTACATACACATGTCTAAAGGGACAAAGTCCCTGCTAATAGTCGCCCCTCCCTCCCATCAGTGCCTAATGGCTCACAGTGTAATGCTCTGTTGACACAGAGCAACGCGAGTACAGTCTGCTTCCCGGAGCTCCTTGGGACATTGTCCTGGCAGCGAGACACCTCTACTGTTTCAGAAAGGGTAAGGTGTCCTGCTGCCTGGACAATAAGCGTGCTGAGCAGGAATTGCTCGGCACACATTGTCCTGCCAGTGGGACACCTTTCCCGTTGGGCACCCTCTTTGAGGTGCCGAACGTGAGTGGCGTCCCCCTGGCAAATGTCCCTGTCTGGCCTACAGCTCGGTACACTACTGCTTGCGTCATTTGAACACAGGAAAAAAAACTTATTTTTAATGAGTCAGAATGTTGCAAGTAATTAATGAAATCTAAATAAGCAACCTAATGTACTGTTTTAAAATCTTGCGGGCATCCATTTTGTATTATGTCTATGTGCTTGTTTGAGTCAGTGCCTGCCCTGGTGGCAATAATCAAACACCAGCTCCCTTCAGCCTGCTTGCAAACCCTCGTTAGGTAGAGGGGGCGCAGGCTTTTTTACTGTTGTCAATGCATTAAATTCTAAAAACAGTGGTGTTATAAGTTTCAGAAGACTGGCATGTATTTAGAATTGAATTTTAAAGATACGCCACCAGTCTTATGAAAGTTATAACAGAGTGTCGGCAATGGACTTTTGTGGTGTAGTAGTTTAGTGTTATCCCTCAGAGCCACCGACTGCCCTTCCTCCACCCTGTCCCTTTCTTTCAGTTGTCATGCCCCTCCTCCCTCTCCCCCAACATGTTCAGCAAAGTTACTCCACTGTGGAGATGGCACTATTGGGATTAAACCCTGGAATAATCACAAACCAGTGTACTTGGTGCCCCCTGTGCCTTCTCCCCTATTCTTACCACAGGGTTCCTGTATTTCGCCCCACCCTTTAAACATCTTTATTTGCACGACCTTCCGGTTGGCCTGGGTGCCATCTTCCAGAATTATGCACACTAAACCCAAGTCATATTTTCCGTGGAGGCGGATTAAAATACTAGCATGTCTCATGTGCACAGTATTTGGTCAGGTCGAGAAATGGATGAAGGACAACTGGGCCAGACAATCTAGAGAAGACGGATATCGACTTATTACCCAAAGCTACCAATAGACCCCAAAATTACTATATCTGGATTTCCAGGTTCAGCACAAGGAGATGTGAACATGTTAGCTGTGGCCCTTGGTTTAGCCCCACCTGCAACTAGACCACATCACTAGTTCTGGAAACTGCTATCTGATGTTATTGCGAGATTTAAAACGTCTGCTGCCTGAAGCTCTCTGTCCAACCATTGGCCATGCCATTATCAGAGCAAAGCTTGATCACTGAAACTCTCTATACAGAATCAGCACACCCTCCATCATCTACAGGCCTTACAGAAGGCTACTGCCAGAACAGCCACTGAGCACCCAGGCAGGATCATATATCTGCGATGGGGAAGCGAATCGCACTGGCTTCTTGTACAGGCTAGGGCTGATTTCAAGTTGCTTACCCTTACACACGAAACCCTTTATGGCAGGGCCCAATAATATATGTAAAAACGCTTTACATGGCACACATCCCCCTCCTCAGTGAGCTACATTCCTTCGCACTATGGTAATCTCACAGCATCAATGAGTTCTGGAACTCAGTAGGTCCTTTTCCGTATTGGCTGCCATATAATGAGGAGATTCATTACATAGAAAGAAAATGTATTTTATTTATTTATTTATTGTTCACTTGTTAGACGCTTATACAATTAACAAAACTATTTCAAAGCGCCCACAGGGCAAACAGGGAGGGGACAGGGGAAGGTAGACAATGAATTACAGCAAGGATAAATAATTGAATTATTAGTACTGTTAATGACTCCAATCAAGCATTCCCACTAAGTCAGTGCCTTGTCTGGGATTGCTCAAGGGAAGCCCTTATTTATATATTTATATGACAAGTTATAATCTGGATGATGAACCCTTGTATAACGCCCCTTTCTTAGAATCCCCGTGACCCCACTGAGCCAAGGAGTAGGTTTGTTTTGCAAATTAAAAAGGTTTATTAAAAAAATTAAACAATAGATATATATCACACTTTTATAATAAATTAATATTTGATATCACACTTAAGAATATGATGTTGATCAACAATGGATAATCTTACACTAGCACACTTATTTTATTACTTAGGAGTTGGTATGAAAAGGATACGGTAGCAGAGAATACTTTTATGGTTTCAAGGAATGCAGTGATGGAAAAGAATGCAGCACAGGAATAAACATGATATGATTTTAGCAAAAGATAATATGATCACTTTTTCTCTGACAATTCACTCCCCCCCTATGCAATGTAAGGAGATGGAATTAACACACACGGTCTTCAGGAATACAATCACAGTACAATACAAATTCAGTTCCCCCCTAGCAAGCTTATAGCACCAGGGATGATTTTGAAACACAGACGAAAGACTTTCCGGTGATTTGCAAGGGAGTGAAATATGTTAAAATTGATTTGTACTCCCCATAGAGGTTCAGGGTGAGTGAGAGATACTTTAAATCAGTTCAGGTCCACACTAACAATGATTAATGAGGGATTATCAGGTTGAAAACGGATTTCAGTAATGGAAGCAAAGGACAGATCTTTCTACACGTGGTTGAAATGAAGCACAATGTCAAATCGCGGCACTTTTTTTTCAAGTGCGTCGAGCGCAATTACGGAGGCGCTATAAGGTGTAGCAAGTCGGTTTAGAGCTTGTTGGAAAACTGGGAATCTTAGCTTTACAATAAAAGTTAAATTTCGTAGGATGCACGGTTCCAAAGATACAGACGCTTTTGTAAAGGTAGTTTTTCAGAAATGAAATTACAGTTTTGGAATGACAGATGCGCTTTGAAAGGTTTGAATCAACAGGAGGAACACACGATTTCCTACAACGCAGTTCTAAACAGGTTCAAATGTTTTGAATCAGATTATTTTAAGCTAAGAGATGGGTTCTGCACAGTTCTAGCTGGGTACTCACACTATAAATTTGAAAGGAATGGCCTCGTCACAGATCTGGTCAACAAGTTTAGCTGCGGTTCTCTCTGCTCGGCGGGTCAATCAGGCACCGGTTCCGTTCACAGCGGTCTGGTCTGGATCTCTGGTTCTGCTGGTCTTGATCAAGTGGATTCTGAATACCGCACTGCTTTCTGGGTACTGGTTCTGTTCTGGATACACAGGACTCTTAGCAAGCAGCAAACCACACAGCCCGGCGGTTGAATAGTTTCCAAAAGATTTTGAGACCTGCTGAAGAGTTCAGCTCTTTGGAGTTTTTGTTCTGGAGTTAGTCTGGATCTCTGGAGTTCTGGGTTCTGGAGTTCTCCGTCAGTGTGCTGCGCAGGAATTCAGTTGAAGGTTGGAAAATGAATGTCCCTGTCCGGCTTCCAGTGGCTCTTTTTATGTCTTTTGAAAATGGGTGTGGATGCTAACTTTCTATGCCCAACCCACTCATGATTTGATAGGTCAATGATTTCTCTTTGACCTGGTTTGAGAAGGGAGCAGTGAGTCATCCTATGTCATCAGGTGTCATGTTTATGGCTCCAAAGAAAGAACACTCCCCTTTGATTTTAGCTTAGAAAATTATTTTCATAACTAAACATATTTCCCAAATACACAAGTGGTTGACATTACATGTACATATGATATATTACTTCGGGTAGGTCTCTGTTCCAACTTTGATGTTTCTAAGAGCCAGGGTTCAAAAATGGCAACTTATTTTCGTTTTTAGTTGGTTTACCAATATTGGATTTTTACCAAAAATGACACAGATGTACACCGCCTTTCTACACATATTCCAGTAAATTTTCATTTTTCTAGCGTGAACCCCGTGTCTGCAATCTCCATAATTCATGGGGTTTTGCCTCAGAACATGGTACAGAGTCCTAACACCTCTTAAAATGTGCACAGAAAAATCACACGAATGATGATATTATTTATATAATTTTGACAAGTCCGTACTATGAATTATCCATCTTTTTCAAATTATGCTCTGGCCCAGAGGGGTGTGGTTTCCCACAGCACATGGTGGAATTTCTGGTTTGTCCACTTCCTCCAACTCAAGTTGCTCACAGAGACACTGCCCCTCCCAGTTTCTCTCAAGAAGAAGCCATTTACGCCCCCCCCCCCTAATTTAACATTTGCCTGAGCCAAGGAAGGCTCATTGTTCAGTTTCATTGTTCCAGCTGCTCCTCCCCTAATCAATCAGAGAGGTGTCATCTCCCTTTGGTGAGGGCAGGAGAATGCAGGCCAGGCCTGGGAACATTTGTTGAGCAAGTTTCAACTCCTGCCAGGGGTAGTTGTCAGGCAGAATTCAATCTCTTTAAGCCAGGCTTCAGCTAAATGTCACTTTTGTTCCCAGTTTTTCTTCATCCAAATCAAACTTACAATTTTTACACATGCAGCTAGAACGCTGATTCTAAGTTCAAAACTATGACATTTAACAGTTGCAAACTATGTGACACTCAACAGTAGGTCACTCATTTATTTTAAACATTTAGATTTTAGTGTCTTTCAGTCCAATTTAACTTAGGCTGCTGACATCCACAGCTCAGCCAGTTTTGTTATAAACATTGTTTTGGGCGCTTCATCTTTCCAGATTTTGTATGCACACAAGACTACATTCTGCCAAATGTCTGCTGGTGTTCATTGAGATTTTTGAATATCCTGCAATGTTTAAAATAGGCATTTTTAGCTTGCATTTCAGAGAAACAAAGGTGATTTCAAAGCGCTTTTTGAGCTAACAGGCACTGCTGTTTTTCCTTTGGCACACATTCCACTCATGGCACTCCTGGACCATCACGCTCGCACTGGTGGGTGGTAGGTCAGGCGACCATTTTGGTGTGCGCAAAAACTGCGCAGTTTTCCTGGATCCTGGCGCAAATGTGGGCTTTTCCGCCATCTTGGATTTCCTAAGCTCACAGCACCAAATGTTGCAGCATAATAGTCCAAACGTGGGTCAGGACACCCAACAGTACAAACAAATACTGATAGTAAAGGGAAGGGGAGACAAACCTAATATGCCTTGTGAGTGTTCAGAACGTGCAAGTGCAGAGGGAGGAGGGGCGAGGGATAGGTGCTTTGATGCTCATTCACAAGTGATCAGAATAAGTGCTAAGAGGAGAAGAAAGTAAGTCCAACCACTGGTGGGTAGTGTAAGCCCAAGTAAGTGCAGCAGAAAGACAGCAGCTGGGATGAGAGATGTGGGGTTCAAGGCCCCCGTGGACACATAAGGGCCCTGCACATCAGTCACACTGCTGTAAAATTGGCAGGGAAGAGAGGAGGAGAAGGAAGAGGTAAAGAGAAAGGTCTTGCTTTTCCGGAACATAAGGAGGTCATGCTCAAGACACAGAGGGAGAGAGAGGCTGTTCCACAGAAGGGAGCCAGCCGAGGAAAGTGATTGCCCACCCGCTCTCTGTTTAGCAAAGCGCTTAACATGCAAGGAGTTGGTGCCAGAGGAATGAGGAGTCTAGAAAGGGAGTATTTGGTCAGGAAGCGCTGAAGATAGAGTGGGCCCGCTCCCAGATAGCCTTGTGTATGATACAGAGGGATTTGAATTTAATCTGTACTGAGACCGGGAGCCAGTGAAGGCTTTTTAGGGCAGGAGAGATGCAGTCCCTGGGCTTGAGACCAAGGATAAGTCTTGCTGCCCTATTCTGGGTTAGCTGGAGGGGTTGCAGGGTGGAGGAGGGAAGATTGAGGAGGATGCTATTGCAGTAGTCTAGCCTGGAGAGAACCAGAGCACGGGTAGCATTGAGTCTCTGGGGAAAGATGAGGAAGGGTAGAGTCCCTTTTATTTATTTATTTATTTATTCAATTCTTGATAACGCATCAAATCGCCCACAGGCCTTACAGTGCACATGGAATGAAGAAGGAAGAGCTGAAAGTGGGACTTCTTGACAAGGTCATAGTGCAGGTAATAAGTATGGTGCAGGGGACCCAATAGGGAGAATCTCTGTTTTGGTGGCATTGAGGCAGAGGTCATTAGAAGTGCACCAGGCATGGGCGGCAGAGAGGCGGTCATGGATGAAGGAGCAAGACCTTTCTCTTTTAGTCTGCTTTTAAGTCTCCAGGCTGGCAGGCACTGCGATTAGAAACCCTTAGGACGCAGAGCACCATCAAACGCCAAATACAAAATGTCTTCCCTCGCCTCCCATACTGTGACTCAGGTCCAGCCCATGCACACAATGCCTCTGGACGTCTCCTCACCGCAACTCTACCTGAGGAACATCATCACCAGGACTTCTCTGTGCCCACCTCTGATGGTTGCCCCAGATAGCCGTTCGCGTCTACGCTGAGGGCTCTAGACACAAACATGCTTAAATGTATAACACACGAAACCCATGCCACCTAAACCGCCACCACGCATGGCAATAAGAAACCACCTTAGAAAAGAGATCAAACATCAGAATACTTCTCATTTCCAAGCAATATTCATATCACAGTCCCTTCCAATACATCCTCTCACCACAGACACTTAAGGCCCCCGTCCACACAAGGATACCATAAGTTCTCTAGTCGCAAATCACCAATAAAAACACCAGCTCTCTCGTGTATTCCTCTCTCTCCAGTAATCCGCCCGCGGGCCGCCCTTTTCAGGTCTGTCAGAGGACCAAGAAAGCATGCATGGGAAAAAAAACATCAGCAACACGCACCTAGAGATATCTACTTTACGACACAAGTTCTCTGATTAGCTATCTGCAATTTCATATCTTGCATCACCCCCACTCATCCAAAATTGACTAGTTGTCCTGATTAATAGAGGTTGAGCTTTCAAAGTAACTAGCAGAAAAGGGGAACCCTAACTCTATTACCACCCTTACCTCAAGAAAGCACGTGCTCAAATGGGCATCTGCCTTTTTAACACATCTTTGGCAAGAGCCATTTGCCCTTAAGTCAGGCCTTTTGCAAGTCCCTTCGAAACCTTACCTATCCCCACAAGCCCCCATGGAACCAGTGGTGAGGCACTGCTTGATTTAAGGGAGCATGATGTTTTAAATGATGCACCAATAACTTCCCTTCTCAGCCCACCTTGACCAGCCGCGCCCCACTATTGCTCATTATCCTGCCATTGACCAAACATTACTTGGGAAGGCCACAGTCTTCCAAACCTGTCTGCATGCTGCGCAACAGACCAGGACAAGGTCGGCCGTATTACCATCTGTAATGAACGCAGTGTTATGAACCAAGAAAGGTGGAATCCACAGTTTTGCAAACCACACTACCACCTCACTGCCCCTCACTAGACTACCACACCCCCACACAAAGCTTCTGACTGCAGCACATTTCTAAAATCACTGGACAGGCTTATGAATCAGATTGTCTTCAATGCTGTACTGAGCTGACTCCTATTGTGGATGCAGTGGATGCTATGTTTCAGACTAGGGGACATCGAAAACATTGTGAAGTGCAACAATGCACGCTCAAATGGCGTCCCAGGGTAACACGTGGGGCAGTTGAGCACTTTTGAAGTACCACCTAACAGCATAGCAAGATGTATGAGTCTCCTGGATCCATCAGGAGCCTCGCACACCCCCTTTGTTGCTCCACTCGTCTTGTTAAGAGGGCGAGTGTGTTGCCCCTGAGCTATCCTCACTTGACAACTGGTACAGCTGAAGTAGAAGTGCAAGGAGCCCATTCAGCTGATTTAGAGACAAGTTGATTAAGGCCAGGGGTCAAGTCCTAAATATTAAAGAGGGGGGACTCATCAACGAATGCAATGGGATGTGACCTCGCCAGAAATTAGCATATCAAGGTGAAATATGCACATTTGATTAAATTGGCTTTGCATAACCACCCAAATTGCACAGGACGAATGGCATTTGCCTTTCAAAAAATCAACACATACACACACACAAAACCAAAAGATATTTTCTTCTAATTGTGTTTTTGAAAACTCTAAAAGGTGTGCATGTTACTCCAAGAACCAATACAAATGTTTTCCTTGGGACTTGCAGTACCGAAATGGGACATTTTACCTTTAGTTGTTTGTTATTTTTCATCAGATGATATGGTGCTGTTATATGGTGCAGTGGTGAAGGTGTAAATTCAAAGAGGACATTCAATGTTTCTCATTTCAGGTGGGGAGTGAGGGGGGAGCTGAGTCCACCCTCTGAAGAAAGTGGGTGGACTCCATTCCATTCCCCGCCCCCTTGTACGCTGGTTGCCGACAAATTCTCCAGAGGTTAGGTCTGAGCGTGGACATGTTCAAATAGCTATATTCACTAATAGCAAGCCGGACAACTCCGCTCTTAAACATACTTTAGCGATTAAGTCAAAACATGGAAGTTTTGTATGGGATGAAAATACTTGAATTGTAGCAACTCACCACTCTAAGCAGAATGGATACGAACATGTCAAATAGTCTATCACTTAAAGCATCCTTTGTTCCAGATATTCCTTTAATGCCAGTGGTTATAATTAACAGATGTTTTACTTTTTGGGTACATTCTTATTCTTTAACATATACAGTGCCCGCTCACGTGATTGCATATGCACTTTGAATTATATTATTTCATATCCAGACCAATCCACATCTTAATAGATACAAGATGGAGACCACACAATCGCTTCACATACTTCAATGACATGGCACATCATACTACAAACGTGGTTTTCTTCAGTATATTGTGAAAACTGTGTGTTTCCAAATTACTAGGGCCATTCTTCTGGCCCGCAACACCTGAGAACCATAACTCAAATACCACTCCATCTCGCTACCCCTTGCGTAAATAAATGGAACCCAAAAATATTAAGCTCAAAGCTAACTAAAGGCGAAAAGCTGCACTACTTCTTTCAGGTGTAGTACATTTGGTTCAAGTGTATGGAGAAAGATGGAGCCATTAAAGCAAGCAGATAGGTGTCACCTCATGTAATGGACATCACTCAAACAAGAAACATGGCAACTGCCTCAAATTAAAGTGAAGAAGTGCTGAATAATGCCTTGCTTCATTCAAATGTGTATGTTTCTTTCAATTACCACGAACAGGGTGTACCTGCGGGATCTGTATGTATTTACATGCTTCCATGAGAGACAGCACCCAACAAATGGCACAGAGTTTTCCCCCTATCAGCCACGGTATAGAATTGTACAGTAAATATATATTTAAAGGCCCAGTTTAAAATGGAACAATCTATATAGTCAAGAAAAACAGTGCCTTTGTTGCACTAAAGCAAACTATATTATTGGAGCCTAAAAACAAAATATGTCAGTGAAGGACAGAGCAGCATTGCATTTCATCAAGAATCGTGTGTGAAAAGTAACAGAACTTTCTCAATAGACATATAGCAAACAGATTTGAGCTCTTGCAGAAAACATCATTTTTCTGCACACAGAGCACAGGAGATCATATATAATTATTAACAGAATAGAAATAGGATATTGTAGTTTTCTGGTGATTTATATTTTGCTTTAACTACACTAAAACTGACAGAGATGACATTTAAATACGAGGAAAAAAATCTCTGTGCTGGGTGTGCTGCGTAAAGCAGATCGCCAACAGTGCAGAATTTTATAGATGAAAGTAAAAATAAACAATCCTACTGGGCATGGCCAAGAGGGCGGGTCAAGCGGACACGTCTTGATAGACCGATCCCAGGACCCCCAGGCCAAATGCCCATTATAAGCGTCAGAGACCGTTCTCGCTGTCCAAGACGTTCGGTATGACGTCCCGATGAGGCTGAGAGATCAGGCAGTGGATAATGCAGGTGGTGCAGAGTTGGAGAAGGTCTGAGGAGGCGTGACGGAGGGAAGAAAGCCTCTGCAGAGATGGTGGCTGGCACCGCAGAGGAGCAGTGTCCCCAGAGGGCTGCGATAGCACGGGCCGCATGACCCACCTGAACCTCACGCAGGGGGATAAGGCTGAGTATTGCCCTTTGAGGAAGGCTGTAGCAAGCACCAGAGAACATCCGCTCAGAATGGAGCCCTCCAGATAGCTTGGACATAATCCCAATGTGATAGCAGGGGCGCTTTGGCTGGGTGTCATGAATGGCTGGTTTCCACCCTTCTGGACTACATGGTCCATGATGCACCGCAGTGTTAACTCTGCAACCCATCCAAAAGGGCCGCTGATTCTGAACTGTTGCGGTCTCGCCAGCTTCCTAGAAAACCGGCACGCCCCTGCGGCTTTGCGCGTCTCAACTCTACCCCTACGAGTTACTAGACGCTGCTCGAGTTCGCTCTCTGTGCTTTGTGATATTTATTTTCCTTCGCTCCTGAACCCCCCCCTTTTTCCTATTCTTTACCTTCCGTTATCCTCCTTCCTGGATTTAATTACTTGCTCCTGGATTTTGAACGCTACCGGCTTGGCAGCCGGCTTCCACGCTGGAATCCGAGGACTCGCGTTCCGGCTTGTACAAGTCACGGTCGGTGAAAAAGAAAGAAGCCTCACCCCGGAAGGAGAAAAAGGTGAGAAAAAAGGGAGCTTCTGACAGATTGAGACGCCCAGAACCTGATACATAAGTAGACATGGAAGCGGCAGTCCAAGACCTCATGAGAGGTACGCAAGAATTAACTACCGATGTTCAAAATCTTAAAGCTGAAAATGCAGCTTTAAAACAGCTGGTCCTATCCCGGGATTCCGCAGTCAAAGAAAGCATTCTGGTAAGAGGTGTTGGGGACAAGTATGATGGATCTTCCAGGTCCCTACATTCCTTTCTTGATTCATGCTTAGTGCACTCCACTTTCAAACCCTACTATTTTTCAACACCACGAGCTAAGGTTGGATTCATGATATCCCACTTAACGGGCAATGAATTAACCTGGGCTACTCCCTTGGTTAATTCCGGAGATCAGCTTTTGGATAATCACAAAGGATTTGTGGATGCCCTAAAAGCCATGTTCGGTCGACCAGAGCTTGTCTATAGCGCACATGAAAGACTTCTTCAATTTAAGCAAGGAAGTCAGGATATGCTCCCTTATGTGACTCGCTTCAAGCAGTTAGCGAAAGAAGCAGATTGGTCGCAAGAGGCCAGTTTCACTCTCTTCAGAAGGGGTTTAAATGATGAAGTTAAGGACGAGTTAGCAAGAGTGGCACGTCCAGGAACTTTCCAGGCCCTTATGGATCTTTCCTTGCAGATTGATTATAGGATCCAGGAGAGAAAGGCTGAGAAAAAGAAGGTGAAAACATTTCCGGAGGCAACTAGAGAATACGCAACTACCAAAGAGACCATTTCTCCACGTACCCCGGATCCAGAACCTATGCAACTAGGTGCCTTTAGGGGACCGATTTCTCCACAAGAAAGACTCCGCAGAATCGATACAGGTCTCTGCATGTACTGTGCCTCGGACAAACATCTGGTTAGAGAATGTCCTCTAGCACCACCCCGGCGTTCGGGAAACGCCAGCTCCCGATCCTAAACGGAGCACAGCTTCGGGAGAAGGATGCCTGCTCCGCATCCATTCCCTCCTTGAATACTCCTGGACAGAATACCTTAGTGCTTCTACAGACTCTACTGACATCTTCAGAGAATTAATCCTTTCCCATCCTGGCGCTCGTGGACTGCGGTGCCATGGGGATTTTCATTGATCATGAATGGGCCGCCGCTCATAAAATTCAGAGAGAACTCAAAGAAGTGATACAACCAGTGGAAGGAATCGATGGTAGACCTTTGTCTTCAGGTCCTATCACTCACCAAACAAAGGAACTACAACTGTCAATGAACAACCACCAGGAATGAATGCGATTTGACATCATAAAGGCTGCCCAGAGGGGCGTGGCTACGAGGGCCATGTAGGAGGACGTGATCTGGAGGAGCTCCCGAGATCCTGTAATGATCCGGGTGAAAAAGTGCGTAACGATGGGCCGACGACCGTTGAAAATACATATGTCGGCGTGTGAATGATCGGGCCATGCGTGGTGAACTTCTGGATGGTGTAGGAAGAACGGGGGCAGAGATCTGTGCGGAAAAGATAAGGAGCACCGGAGACGAAAGATGACACAAAATGGCCGACCAATGTCCGTAACAAAGGAAGGAGCAGGGCGCACGGTCACCGAGCGAAAGGGGCGTACTGAGTGCGCATTTGTCATTTGTGCAAAATACAGGTCCTCTGGGTCATGTCGAATAGAACGGTGAGGCCAAAGGCGAAACAGCCCACCCTAGACAACTTCGCTAAGACGTCCCCGGGTCAAGACAATACCAAGAACAGGGACAAGCCGCCTGCAAGCGGCATGACGACATCAGGCGCTAACCAAGAAGTCCTAGCTGCGATTGCGGACCTAAGGGCGGCCTGGGAATCTAAACTCAAACTAGCCGTCACTGAACTGAAAACGGCACTGGACCTCAAGGTCGGAGAGGTGCAGGAGGACGTTAATCTACTCCGACAAGACGTCAGGGCCTTGGCGGAGCGCACGGAGTCCCTTGAGAAGGAAGTTAGCCCGAATACTGCGGATTGCGCCTCCCATAAGGCCGAATTGCATGCCCTGATACAAAGAGTGGGCAACTTGGAGAGCAGAGCGGAGGAGGCGGAAGGACGAGCCCGACGAAACAACACCCGCATCGTGGGCCTGCCGGAGGGATTGGAGGGCCACGATCCCACGGAATTCATTGAGTCCATGCTACTGCAAGAGATACCCGGAGGAGCCCTATCTCAAGGATTTGCAGTGGAAAGGGTACATAGAGCTCTAACAAGGAGGCCGCCACCGGGGAACCCGCCTAGGCCGGTGATAGCCAAAATTCTTAATTACCGAGATCGGGAGAGGATATTGGAACACTTTCGTAAGGGAGGAACGATTACACGAGGAGCAGCAAACATCACGGCCTACCCGGACTATACCCTGTCTGTGCAGCGTAACCGCATGAACTTTGGGACGGTAAAGCAGAGATTGAGAGAGGCGGGCCACAAATATATGTTACTGTATCTGGCAAAATTGAAAGTCATTCATAAACACAAAACTTTGTTTTTTGAGACCCCGGAGGATGCCATGGGATGGCTCGAAGCGCAGGGATGTCCCCAGGAGTCAGAAGTTCGGACGGAGAAAGAGCACGGAAGAGATAAGTAATGCACGAGGAAGGTGCCACAAGATGGCGCGGCACGTGGGACCTGAATATAGTCGTTTGCGCAGCCTTCAGTAGAGAAGGTCAGACTATTGCACTAAATGTTATAAGCACTGTAGTTATTATTGAATTAACGGGAGCCTTACAGAGCGGATCTCTTTACCCCACAACAATTTTAGTTAAGTGGCCATTAGGGCGACTTCACCCTACTGAGCTCTGTGCATTGTTTGGTGCTTGTAGGGCTAGATGTGGGGGTGCCTGAGTTCTGAGAATGGAGCTGGGCAGCAGTTGAGGTGTGTGATGTTGGGGAAGGGACGGGTGGGGGGAGGGGAGGGAAGTTGGGAATTTGCTGTGTACATAGTTAAGGGGAGTTTGAGCTGGTACGAGAAGCTACAAGCAAAGATGGAGAGCTGTATCTGTATCACGTGGGCAAAGGGGAGTCGCTACACGGAAGGCAGGAAGACACTCATGAGCCATGGGGGACCTTAAGATCGTAACATGGAATGTCAGGGGACTTAACAGTTACTTAAAGAGAAACAAGTCAAGATGTACTTAAAAAGACAGAAGATTGATATTGCGTTGTTGCAGGAAACACATTTGACCCAGCGAAAATTGGAACTGGTGGGGAAGAAGTGGAGAGGTACTGTAGTAGGCTCTCCGTATTCTGCCTACGCTAGGGGAGTGCTGGTCTGGGTGGCACCGCACAGAGGGGAGGTTGGTCATATTAAAGGCTTTGGTAGAGAATAGAGAGGTGTGCATTATAAATACGTATGCCCCCAACCAAAACACTGCGGCATATTTTAGAACCCTGTGTACTCATCTGGGCGCGTGTATGGGAGGAGCGGTTATTTGGGGAGGGGATTTCAACTGCGTGCTCAACCCAAAGGCAGACAGATCTGATGGGAAGATTGATAGGCCCACCCCAGCGGCACGGTATTGCAGACATTACTAGACGACTTTGGGCTGGCAGATGTTTGGAGGCTGAAACACCCTAATGAAACACAGTACTCGCATTACTCAGCACCGCAGCAACTGCACACGAGACTTGATTACTTTTTTGCCACGCCAGATGTGGTGATAGAGACCACCCAAATAGACTATAGAGAGAGGGTCCTGTCGGACCACTCGCCTCTGGTGCTGAGTTGGCAGTGCTGCCGCCCCAGGGCGCGGATACCGACATGGCGCCTCCAGGCGGAGGCGCTCCGGGACCCGGTCTTCAGGGAAGATATCAGGGATGCGATCACACAGTACTTTGAGGTAAACACAGGCAGCGTAGACTCAGCGTGCACGCTCTGGGAAGCCTTTAAGGTGGTATTGCGGGGTGCTGCTATTGCTAAGTCAAAAGGCCTACAGGGTGGGGTCCTAACGGAACTAGAGGAAGCAGAAGAGAAACTGGAGCGCGAAAGCAACAGGGCGGGAGGGGATGCGGAACTTGTACTCGAGTTACAGCAGAGGTGCGCAGAGCTTTGTGAAAGGCTCTGCAACCTTAACTATAAGAAGTATGTCGAGAGGCAACATGCAGGAGGGGATAAAACTGGCCGCTTGTTGGCGTGGTTATATAAGAGCGAAACCCCCAGGCCCCCGATTAGGACAATAACTAAAGAAGGCGGGGAAGTGGTTGACACCCAGGAGGGAGTCAACGAGGCATTCTTGGACTATTACAGGACATTATATGAGGACAGACGAGGGGACAATCGAGAGGAGATTAGAGAAACTCTAAAAGACATGGAATTACCTAAGATTAGTGCTGAAGAAAGGGAGGAGCTGGACGCACCGATTACCTTAGAGGAATTGGAGGAGGTGGTGAAGTTGCTGCCCACCTGCAAGACCCCGGGAGCGGACAGATTCCCTGGCGAGTTTTATAAAACATATAGGCCCTCATTACGACCCTGGCGGAAATCAACCGACCGGACCGCCATAGCGTAAATAGCGTTTCCGCCATTGCACGACGGAGCAAAGTGCGGCTCATTCCGACCCATCGGGCACGAGCACCACGCCATGGCGGAAGTGCAAAGTCTGCGATGGCGGAAATGACCCCAAAACGGCCCACACCGCCGCCGTACGGCGCCCTAGGTGCAATTCCGCCACCCCTCTTAGCGGTCACCGCAATGAGCGGCAATCGTAAAGTACGGTGACCGTAAATATACGAAACGGAAGTAAAAACATGGTCCCGGAACGGGAAACATCACGCCGTACACCTATAAAAACACTATTTCCACACAACCATTAAAAATACTACCCTGAGACACATCCCAACCCGAAATCCACCCTAGTGAAACCAAGAAAAATGGGAAAAGTAGCGAAGAAAGCGTGCGACCGCAAGCGGCAGGTCCACTTCTCCCGTGAGGAACTCACCGTGCTCACAGAGACACTCCAGGAGAATGCCGCCGTCGTCTTCTCCACGCAAATGACCAGGACGGCACTTGCGAACAAGAAGGCCATATGGGCCCTGGTGGCACAGCGGGTAAGTGCGGTGGGGACCGCACCCCGCAACCCACAGCAATGCAGAAAGCGATGGGACGACCTGCGGATCCGCGTCCATAGCATACTTTCTGCCAACCGCAACATTGCCACAGCTACCGGGGGAGGATCGGAATCACCCATCAAGCTGACCCCCTGGGAAGAAATCTGTGCCTCCACCATTGGAATGGAGAGTATCGAGGGAGTCGGAGGGATGGAGAAAGGAGTGCAGACATCCGAAGAATCAGGTAGGTGTCCCAAATAAAACAATGCTAAAACCACAATGTCCAATCATGTGAAGTACCACGTGTCCACATAGTGCAACAGTAACACATGTCCAGGAGAACAGCCACATACATAGGCCCGATAGCACACTTTAAAACTCACATTAAATACATAAATAATTAAAAATCCTAAAAACACCCTCTACACGTGCAGCAGGCACACCCTAACTGCAGGCTGCAAAACAACTGCACCCTCACTCCACACAAAAAAGAAACCACCTCCAAGGCCCCAACCCAAATCACCCTCAGGTACCACCCCAATGCATGTGATACATTGCCATTCCAATTCCCACAGACCCATCAATAATGCTCGCCCTCTTCTACTCCACCACAGGGTCCGATTCAAACGACGAGCTCCAGGACACCCCTACCAGCACACCTGCAAAGAGGGCCAAGACCAACAGCCAAAGACCCTCCACCTCAGCTGCACGCATCAAGACACGGCAGCAGGACAAATCAAGTGGCAGCACACAGGAGGGAACTCCAACAGGCACCCCAGCACCCAGCATGCCCACAACAGCACCACCACAGGTGCCCCCAATGGATGCCACAGAAGGCACTGCTCCTGGTGGCAGCAGCACCATAGGTGACACTGCATTAATGGCAGCATGCTCCGACACAGAAAACGGGGATGTCGAAGTCAGATCCATCCATGACCTGTCTCAATCCCCCTGTCTGTTCCATCCCGTACACCATGAGGATACCACGCAGGGGCACCCACAAGACGACGACTGGCCATCCCCCACAAGCCCTGTGGCAAGGCAACATGAGGTGACCAGCCCCTCTGTGACACCACCGCAAATGGCCATGGCCCAGCAGAGGCAACAGTCCCTCGACCAGGTAATCGTGCAACAGCAGCAACTGGCCACGCTCCTCAAGGACCATGCCGATGAATGTGGGGGCACTAAGGCAGACATAGAAACATCAACTGAGACACTTAGGGCAGAAATGGAGAGAAGTACAGAGACACTAAGGGCACAAATGGAGAGTAGCACCGAGAGCCTGAGAGTAGAAATGGAGAGAAGCACCGAGAGCCTGAGAGTACAAATGGAGAGAAGCACCGAGAGCCTGAGGGGGGAACTGCATGCGACGTCCAAAGACGTATGTGCCGAACTTGCCGCTGTGCGCCGTGTGCTCACTGAGCTCTCACAAACCCTTAGGGACATGCATGGACGTGAGCAGGCAGAGACATCATCCGTTGCAAGTTCCGTCCAGGGCAGCCCCCAACGTAGATCAGGGAGGAACCTGCGCTCCACAGCCAGGGGTGCCCCTGATACCCGGAGAGGGGGCTTGCAATAGCGACTGCCCACTGACAATGAGCATCTATGGACACTGGTGTTCGGGGGGAGGTAGGAGGGTGGAGGGGGTGTGTTGGGCTCACTTGGGTGGCGGGTCGATGGGGTGTGTAACATGATTTCACATATGCCATAAACAATGCACGATTATCCAATGAGATGTGTGGACATTGATCTTTGTGTACGAGGCCATTATAGGCGTACAGTCCCTATTGTGCATGTTCCGGACACACACAGTGCCACAAGTTCCGTGTCCATGTATCAGCCACCAGGCGTGAGTGCTAGAAGCATGCATCTATGATATGCTGACGAATGTCACGGCCCTCCTGTGCCTCGGGGACTCCTTGAGGTGCTGCCACATCCCCACCCTCATCATGACCATCTTCAGGTGCTTGCAGTTCTGCGTCAGGGGGCATGGGCACATTTCTACGTACGCACATGTTGTGTAGCATGACACATGCCATGACCATCTTTGCGACCTTCTCATGGCGGTACAGGAGTGCCCCGCCAGACCTGCTGAGGCAGCGGAAACGACCCTTCAGTAGGCCGAATGCCTGTTCTATGACTACACGGGTACGTGATTGGGCATGGTTGTAGTCCTCCTCATGCTGGTCCCGTGGGTTCCGGAGTGGTGTAAGGAGCCATCTCTTCAGTGGATACCCGGCATCACCTGTATGTGGACAATAAAGGATGTTTGAGGAATGCCATTGCTACGTACGCACCCCCCCTTCCTGCTAGGTCATTGGCGCATCACATACCCCACATTATCATGCTTGAAATGAGACTCACCGAGTAGCCAGGATCTGTTCCCTGCGTGTCGCTCCATGTAGCGTGGTATTGTAGAGTTCCTCAAGACCATAGAATCATGGGTTGATCCTGGGAATCGGGCACAACAATGTGTAATGATCCTGTTGGAGTCACACACCATTTGTACATTCAGAGAATGAAATTGTTTTCGGTTGCGGTACTGGGCCTCCATGGCATGTGGGACGACCAATTCCACATGGGTGCAGTCGATGGCACCAATGCAACCCGGTATGCCGGCAAGTGCATGGAATCCCACTTTTGTGTTTGTAATTTCCTGCTCCGAGCGTGGTAGAGAGATGTAGTCGTCTGCGTGCTGCAGGAGGGCATCGAGCACTTGCAATAGTGTCTGTGAGAACAGTGGCTGTGAAATGCCATGCAACTGTCCGACTGTGTGCTGGTAGGTGCCTGTGGCCAGGAAGTGGAGTACAGACACCACCTTCAGTAGGGGTGGGATGGCGGTTGGGCTGTCTATCATGCTGGCAAGGTCAGCCTGTGTCATGTCCACAATGGCGGTTATGGTGTCCCGGTCCAAACGGTAGAGGGTGTGGATCTGCTCATCAGTGAGGTCGAACGGATGTGCTCGGAGGCGTGGGATTGCGGGCTGCCTGCGTGGTGGTAGTGGCTGTGCTGGCGGCCCTTGCTGGCCCTGCCTTGCCCTCCTCCTCCTCCTGCGTCTCCTCTGTGCGGCCGGTTGTAGTCGGTATTCGTCTTCTTCTTGAAGTTGGAGTACTTGCAGTGCTATCAGGTCCCCCAGGGCCAACATGGCTAGTCCTGCCGGTAGCATTTCGGAGTGGGTGTGGTTGTGGGAGGGGGTTGGGTGTGCAATTTATGTGTTTCCAGGCTGCATAGCCTCCACCTGTGGTGATTCATTCCACCTGTGCAAGCTGCTCTCCCCTTTGGGCGAGCACGTCCCGCACACAACGCTGCAATCCGACGAATGGCATCTTGCCATTACAATCATGTATTTGTACCCGATGGCAGTGTAACATTGGTTGATATGTTCATTCTGCTATGGTCCCATTGTTTCACATACTATCTTTGCAGTCGCGAACAGACTTGTGAAGGGTCAGTGGAACGTAGTACTCAAGTAACGGTGGACCCTCATGCAACACTGCACCGAGGTTCACCGACGGGCGGGGCGTCCCATTTGTGAGTGAAGGCAGTTGCCATTTTCACACACAGCCGCACTAGATGGATGAATTTGTGATTGCAAGCGGCCACAGATGCCTTTTCGACGTGATGTTGCAAATGAGGAATTCGAAGGACGGCGCTTTCGGTTTTCAGCTAGCGGCGAGGAGATGCCCACAGGTCTGACTGCAAATATAACGTTCTATTGTTCAATGTCCTTGGGACAGGGGCCATGGCGAGGATGCAATGATTGATATGAATAGTATGGGATGCGCAATAGCGAAGTGGGCCATAAGGCCGGAGGTTCCCAATTACATGTTGCTTCACAACACTGGAATTACGGGCTGGGGCACAGTGGATTTTGCAGGCTGCATTACGCACAGACTCAATGGAAGTTTCACATGTCATGTGAGTATGGAAGCAGGCGTTTGTGATGGTGTTTTCACCTCGATATAGATAGTTATGATTCGCTAGTGGTTTTTGGTTGGTGATGATCCTTTGGAGTGGGCTAGCATGCATATGGCTGTGGATTTGGTGTGATCAGTGAAGTGAGTAATTCAAATGTAGTTCTGATGGCCATACTATTCTTTTTCATTTCGTTTGGGTGACAGGTATCTCCTCCCCTTTTGCCACTGCCATCTGTATGCCACTCCTGCAGATGGATTTTACTCCCGACACCTGCTGCTTCGTGTTAATCAGTGGAGCAGCATTACGATCTTATGGGACGATCGCCAATGGGCCACATGCCCTTACGCAGTACTGGTGGCTAGGAGCAACATTTCGGCCTTTCAGCTGGACTAGTGCCTCCCTATTGGGACGGCCCTGCGGGTCGAGGCGCTTCCATGTTGCCTTTTCGTACGAGAATGTAGCCCCTGTGTGCCATGAGGGTACAGGTCGTCACACGAGAAGTAGCTGGTCATTTCTTGCGGATGCAGCCCACAATGGTGAAATGTATTTTGGAGTTCATGGCCTGATGGCTGTATGGGCTTGGTGAATTTGTTGTGCATTAAATTCTTATTCTGATATGAACCGTGTAGCGTTCTTCTTTGCAGGTGATGTGTCATATTCCTATTTGTGGAGCGATGTATTGTGAGAAGATCTGCATTGGGTTCCAGCTTCGGAGTATAGTTGCGTGGTACTGTGCTGGGCGCGTTTGCCTACGAAGCCCAGTGAGGTCAGGGATGAGGCCTGCCAATGTGACTGTTTTGATGATGTGATGCTCAGGGGCGGGGGAATGGCTTTTGTGTAACAGATGCCGGTCAGCCAGTTGGATTGGTGGAATGATGTGATTATCAGAATATGGCTGGTCACAGGTGCCTGTGTTTGCGTGCGTTTCTTGGAGGGAGACTGAGGTCATGTCCATTTGTGTGGCTTCTGTATTCGTGCCATCTGTGCCCTGCAGCTCCCATTGGCCCCTCTTGAGATTCATTTGTTCGTTGGCAGGCATGGATGACTTGTACATTTCACTGGTTGCATTGTGTGACTTCATTGCACCTACGGGGAGTTGTGCAATGTGGCCAGGGAGCGGTGTACAGGCACTCAGTAGGGCCGTTTACGGTTGGTTCGCGATGCCGTACTTCTCGACATGGCGGAATGGTACTTTCCGCCGTGCTTGATGGCGTTAGGTGCATGTCCGCTGGGGTCAGAATTCGCGTACCGTTGCGTCATGGTGGTAATTACGGTTTGGCATGGCGCGCGCGCGCGTACTTGGTGCAGTTAGCGTTGGCGTTCACTGCGGTGTCGCTAATGGCATCGTACTTTGCGGTGACGGGTCATAATCGCACCGAGCGCTATTCGATGGCGGTGTTGCATTTCCGCCATCGTTTTTCGATTTCCGCCAGGGTCGTAATGAGGGCCATAGAGTGGAAGTACTCCCCCCTATGCTAGAGATGCTCAATGAGTCTTTTGAGATGGGTCGGCTGCCGGAATCGCTTAGAGAAGCGTTAATTGTGCCGCTCCCTAAACCCAACAAGCCAGGGCATAGCTGCGGCTCCTATAGGCCGTTGTCAATGTTGAACCAGGATAGCAAGATATTGACGGCGGTCCTGGCCAATAGGCTGCGTAGAGTTATTAGCAAACTGATACACCCGGACCAGACAGGTTATGTCCCCAACAGAAATATAACCCACAACCATAGGCGACTCCACCGGGTGATTGAAGAGGGAAACAGGAGCCAGGGGGAAATGGCAGTGGTGTCCCTAGATGCAGTCAAAGCTTTTGATTCAGTGAGGTGGCCATGGTTGTTGGAGGCCCTGGAAGAATACGGATGAGGCCAGGTTATGTTAGGTGGGCAAAATTACTATACAGTGAACCACTGGCCAGGGTACGCACTGGATCGGTGATATCTGAGAGGTGGCAACTCAGTAGAGGCACCAGACAAGGGTGCCCCTGGTCCCTGATGTTATACATTCTAGCCCTGGAGCCCCTGGCAGTGTACCTCAGACAACAATATGACATGGTCGGTATTGAGGTAGGGGGAGAGAAACACCTAATATCCTTGTATGCTGACGATTTACTACTATATTTGAAATATCCGGAGGAAAATCTTCAGTATATTCTAGAGGTTATGGAAAAGTATGCAGAACTGTCGGGCATAGCGGTGAACCCCCAAAAATCGAGCATGTTCCCATTGGGGAGCTACATAGGAGCCCCTCTCGAGCGGTTGCCAGTGTTGTCCGTACCTTGGACAGCTGATTCCTTCTGCAACCTCGGAATAGATGTGTATCATACGGTGGAGGGGGAACACTTGCATAATACCGAGGTGGCTGTGAAAAAAATCCGAACAAATATGAAGTTTTGGGAGAAGCTGCCGCTGGCGATGATGGGACGGGGGCGATGCTCAAAATGGTGGTCCTGCCCAGGCTGTTACATTTCTTCAGTAATATACCATACTTGATACCCAAAAGGTTTTTTGTCAAACTGAACAGCATGTGCAGGTACTTCCTATGGCATGGCACTCGCAATAGAGTGGCGCTATGGAAGCTGCAGAACTTCCATGATAGAGGGGGCATTAAGCTCCTGAATGTTGAGGCCTATTATGTAGCTAGTCAGTTGCAATATGTAACCAAATGGCTCTCTGATGAGGTAACTCCTGAATTCAGGCTGTTTGGACAGGACTGCACTCTGTTTTACCTAAAGGAGATTATCTGGGTGCCTAGACTTGAAATGAAAGAACGCCCGAGTATGATGTTGCTTGGGAGGAAGATGTGGCGCAGAGTATGCCACCTGTGGAGAACCCGTACCCGTGTTCCCCACAGGTGCCGCTAGTCGCCTTAGCTGGGGGAGACAACCAACTCAGAATGATAATTAGGACCGATTGGGAATCGGTCGGGCTGGTCACATTCAGAGATTTATGGCAAGAAGGGATTATTAAAGATTTCGAAGAACTGGGAGAAGAGGCAGGTTTGCACAGAGTCCAATATGTCACGTATCTCAGGCTAGTGCAGACTATTTGTAAAACCTGGCCAGAGACTGTACTGGCGGAGGAGCCAGACGTCCTAATGGGAACAATATATGACATATCAGAAGGAGGGCACGAGATCTCTAGACTGTACGAGATGGTGATGACCCGGGTGGGGAAGGATTTGACTCATTTGAGGCTGGACTGGGAAGCGGAGGTGGGGGCACAGATGACCGATGGGATGTGGGAACGTGCTATGGGATACCACAAGAAGGTGTCCAGAAACGCCAGATTGCAGCAGATACAGCTATACATAACGCATAGAGCCTATATGACCCCGAAAAGAATATCTAAGTTTGTAAACGCAGGAAGACAAGCATGCCCAAAATGCGATGAAGAAGATGCTGATATGACACACATGTTCTGGTCTTGCCCAGTGATTGAAGCTTTTTGGGGGGAAGTGGCACGAAAACTAGAGGATAAAGGGGTCACGCTCAACATAGATACGGCCTGGGCCTGCCTGTTGGGAGGGTTTCCCAGACCACGGAATACTAAACATGTTGGGAAACTGAGGGACCTGGCATATGTGCTTGCTAAAAGAAGGATTGCCATGGGCTGGAAGCAGTGCCAGAAGCCTCGGGTTGAGGTATGGTGGCGGGACTTGCAAAAATGGGCGGAGGCTGAAACGGTAGTGTGGCAGGAGGCATGTAGCAAGTGCGGGGAAGAAGAAGTGGGTAACCTGATGGCTTGGAGAATGTTAATACCAGGACTGTTTGGCACATTGGTGGATTCTGCAGCTTCGGAAGGAAGCGATAACCGGCCACACGCAGCAGATACAGAACGAGAAACGCAAATAAGCTCTTGAGGGGGGAGGGATTTGGGGAGCAGTAACGTGCGTTAATTGAGGTTCACGAGTCTGTTGTAAATAATGCTGCAAGTTTGGTTTGTATTGTTTATTTGTT